>NC_138771.1:629329646-629781047 GCF_965119305.1 Pelophylax lessonae
GGAGGGAGGAGACGCAGGGGTAGCCCGACCAAGGAAGGGGGACACAGAGGAGACTGAGGTGAAAGCCGCCGCCTCCACATGTCAGTCCAGGGGCAGCGAAGGGTGAGTGAGCCGGCGACCGGGGGGAAATGAAATTTGCACTTAAAACTGTAATTTTGCAACTTTTGGAAATGCCAGTAAAAACTTGGCTGTGCCAGTAAATTTTTGGGTGTAGTGTCAGTAAATTAATAAAGTAGGATGGCAGGAACACGGATCTCTGTCTGCCCTCAGTCAGACCATCCCCACACAGTTAGAAAACACTCCCTAGGGGCACATTTACTCTTTGATTGCCCCTTATGTTATGTTAGTAAAGTAACAGTTTAAGCACTGATCACTGTAATAATGTCACTGGTCCTCAAAAAAAAGTGTCAGTTAGGTGTCCAATTTTGTTCGCCTCAATGTCGCAGTCCCGCTATAAGTTGCTGATCGCCGCCATTACTAGTAAAATAAATAAATAAATAAAAATGCCATAAAAATATCCCATAGATTGTAGATGCGATAACTTTTGCGCAAACCAATCAATTTACATTTATTGGGATTTTTTTTTACCAAAAAGATGTAGCAGAATACATATTGGCCTAAATTGATGAAGATTTCGATTTTTTTACATTTTTTATTGGATGTGTTTTCTAGCAGAAAATAAAAAATATTTCCTTTCCAAATGGTCAATCTTTGTTTTTGTTTATAGCGCAAAAAATAAAAACGGCAGAGCTGATCAAATACCACCAAAAGAAAGGTCTATTTGTGGGGGGAAAAAAAAGATAATTTTTTTGGGTACAACAACGCACCACCACGCAGTTGTCAGTTAACCGATTTACTGCGGCAGGACGGCCCTCCTGCGCAAAGCAACGTAGGTCTACGTCGGTCGCGCGCCTGCAGCTAGGGGGCGAGCATGCTCCGCTGGGCGCTCGCTCCCACCCCCACTCGTCAGCGGGGACTCAGATGCACCCAGTGTTGATCAAACACCCAGTGCTGATCAAATACCACCAAGAGAAAGCTCTATATGTGTGAAAAAAATTTATATAAACTTAATTTGCGTAGTGTGGCATGACCGCACAATTGCCAGTTAAAGAAGTAGTGCAGTGCTGAATAGCAAAAAAATGCCCTGGTCATGAAGGTGGTAAAACCTTCCGGGGGGGGGGGGGGGAAGTGAGTGGTTAAAGATAAATTCCAGGTAGGGATATCATACCTGTGAGATCCTCGTAGAGGCTGCAAATTGCTACAGTAGCCACCACTACTCCAGTGATCTCTATTAGCTTCCAGGTCCCATTCCGAGCAGCTGCCTATATATATATATATATATATATATATATATATATTTAGATAGATATATTTTAGCAGAGACACTAGAGAATAAAATGATGGTCATTGAAATATTTTATGTCACACTGTATTTGCGCAGCTGTCTTTCAAACGCAATGTTTTTGGAAAAAATACACTTCAATTAATTAAAAAAAATAACTAAACAATAAAGTTGGCCCAATTTTTTTGTATATTGTGAAAGATGATGTTACGCCGAGTAAATAGATACCTAACATGTCATGCTTTAAAATTGCGCACGCTCATGGAATGGCGACAAACTACGGTACTTAAAAATCTCCATAGGTGAAGCTTTAACATTTTTTAACAGTTACCTCTTTAGAGTTACAGAGGCGGTCTCAGTGCTCATGTGCCAAAGAAACATGTGAGGTATCGCCGCAATCTTTAGAGCAGGAGCAATCGCGGCGATACCTCCTCTGCACTGGAGTCAAATGGGAAGGTGGGGGGGGGGGGGTTGTTAAGGTTGTAGTTGGTTTTAAATGACTCCTGATTTTCCTGTGACATAAACAAAAATATAAATAAGTAAAACCTTGAATTGAGAGTAACTTGGTCTGAGAACGTTTTGCAAGACAAGCAAAATGTTTTGATTTGATAAACAAGCGATGTATTGATATACAAGTAGCGTCACATCACTACTGAGTATAAAAGAGAAGAGAGGCTCCTCTAAGTGCAGCAATATGGTTACATTTAATGAAGGTTCAACATTTAGCAACTCACATGGTTGATTAAAACAGGCATGCAGGTGTCCGGGGTAAAGCTGTCCACATAGACCGTCCTCCGCACCGCCATCGACATCATCCCTTCCACGCTGTGCTCCACGAGCACTTCAACCTTCGCTTTCAGATCGCTCTACTGCAGGGTATTCTTCCCGGTCACGATTGCAGACTGACAGCGATGAAAGCAGTCGGTGCGGAGGATGGTCTATGTGGACAGCTTTACCCCGGATGCCTGCATACAAAGATGTGCCTGTTTTATTCATCAACCATGCAAGTTGCTAAATTTTGAAGCTTTATTAAATGCAGGGCTGGGACAAGGCCATCTAGCACCCAGGGCAAAGATGCCAAACTGCGCACCCCCCCCCCCTCCATTAGGGTTAGGGTCAGGGCGCCCCCATCCCTGCAATAAACCATTGCATCCAGGGCGACCAACACTCCTGCCCACTCCTTGTCCCGGCCCTGATTAAAATGCAGGGTTTTTTTTCAGCAGGGCCTCCAGCACTGAATGTGCGTAATAGCTAGGGGTGTGGGGTTTGTTATAGGGTCTCTTGATGCTGGCTGCTTGGGGATCTATTGTCACTGGTAAGGATCTGTTATTGTGTGAGGGTCTATTGTTGCTGCTGGTGGATCTATTGTTGCTGGGGGGTCTTATGTTGTTGAGGAAGAGGTCTATTGTTGGCTTATCTATTGATACTGGTTGCTGGGAGAGATACTGGTTGCTGGGAGAGCCGTAGTTGTTACTGGAGGGGGTCGAATGTTGCTGGGGTGGATCCTTTGTTGCTGGATGAGGTATTTTGTTGTGCGTGGAAGGTGGGTAGGGGGTGGAACCAAGGAACAGTGCTCAGAGGTGGGTAGTGGGTGGAGACAAGGGGGGACTCAGAAGGGGGGAGTTCCTGCACCTATTCCTGCACCTATTCGCCCTGTTAAAATGTAACCATATTGCTACACTTTGAGGCGCCTCTCTTCTCTTTTATACTCTGTTGCTCCTGCTGGATTTTGCTTCTAATCCCCTCGTGGAGGCGCCATTTGTGGATGGACATTTTATGGTTACACAGCCTATCACATTGCTATAATCTTTTTATATGGACTATAAACTGAAGGACTTATGAATAAACGGTTGTGGAACGAATCATCTGAGTTTCCATTATTTCTTATGGGGAAATTCGCTTTGATATAAGAGTGCTTTGGATCACAAGCGTGTTTCCAGAACGAATTATGCTCGCAATCCAAGGTTTTACTGTAAATAAATAAAATACATACACAGTAAATCAGTCATTTTCTATTTTATCATTTTTTTTCACAACAGCCCAATGATATTGTTTCTGTTTTACAGGTGAGCCGTCTGGGACTGTAGTAAAGTATTGTGTAGACCAGCCAATAGAAACAGAATCCTTTGTGGGGGAGACTCTCACACTGCCCTGCAAATTTGTATATCCAGAAAAAAAGGAAACAGTTTCGGGTGTGAATATTATATGGAAAGCCTATGATGGCGAGTTCTGTGGATACACACAAAAGGAAGAAATCTACAACTCTTTGACCAATGTCTCTTTGGCCAAGTATCACGGGAGATTGCTGCTACAGGAGGACCCGGTGGCCGAGAATGTCTCACTAATACTGAACAACCTGACCCTCAATGACAGCAACAAGTATTGTTGTCGTGTGATTATCTCATTCCAAGGCAACGAGAAAAAGCAGTTTCAAAGTGTTAATGGGACCAGGCTCACCGTAAGAGGTAAATTCAATCAATATTAGTTATATTCAACCAAAGACCGAGAGTATAAAGTGTCACCACTAATTATGTCCCAATCACCCAGCACTTAGGAAAAAAAACTTACAAGCAATAAATAAATAAATCATTTGTAAAGTGCATGTAAACCTCTGCTGCCTTAGAGATAAAATATATAAAAAGAAGCATATAACTCCTCCTATAGGTTGCTAGTCAGCATGAAGGGTCAAACACATAAGCAGCGCTACAAAACCTATAACTCTCAATAGAGAGTTGTATAAAGTACTCGAAACCCATACTTGAGTAAAAGTACAAGTGCTCGATCAAAAAGTGACTTGAGTAGAAGTACTAAAGTATTCAACATTTTTTGTACTTAAAGTGGAGTTCCACCCTAAAATGATACTTACCTCCATCTTCTCGCTCCGGGTCACCTGAAAAACAAATGGATAATCGAAATTTTTTATTTTTTTTTACTTACCTCGTATAGAAGAAAATATACTTACCTTACTTCCTTCTTCCTCCCCTCGGCGGCCACGGCGATTCGTCACTTCCTGGCTTTGCAATGATTCCTGGGAGCTGAACGTCATCGCTCCCAGCAATCAGTGCGCCTGCACCGGCCCCGACGTCACTTCCGATGCGCGCGCGTCATTCCCTTCTAAACAGCTTCTGGGCATGCCCAGAAGCTGTGGAGGGGTGACGCGCGTGCACCGGAAGTGACGGCGGGGCCGGCGCAGTGCATCATGGGACCGAAGAAGACGGAAGAGGACGCAGAAGAGGATCGCGCTGGCTTCAAGCTGCCCACACCTGAGATGGCAGCGCTGGACAATACTTTTTCAAGGTAAGTATTTCTCCTAAAAGGTAAGTGCAACCCGGGACAGATCAGAGGCTAGCCATTGTGGAATGTACTAGCCCTGACTGTCCCGGGGGTATTTTTATTAAAAAATGTATTCCCAGGGTGGAACTCCGCTTTAAGTATTGCAAGTAGTTTTTTAAAAAGTTTGCTACTCAAGTACTGAAAGTAAAAGTACAAGTACTGTGTTATGTAGTTATTAAAGAAAGAAGTCAAAAGTTTTAACATCATATTGTTTTTTATTATTTCAAATGCAGCTTTTATTTATACATACAGTAGCATTTATTTTAGTATGCGCTGATAATACACATGTTTTGAGCTTCATGAAACCTGCCATCTACTGTTCTGGCAGTGGTAATTTTTATAATTGTAATGAGTAACTATGCAGCACAAAAAAAAAATATCGGAGTAGAAGTATTGAAATCATCGAAAAAATGTAGTGAAGTAAAAGTGGAAGTAGGAGAGAAAAATTCTACTCTAGGAAAGTACAGATACCGCATTTCGGTACTTAAGTACAGTAGTGAAGTAGTTCTACTTAGTTACTATACATCTCTGGAGATATAGTATAAGTGAGTCCACAGTCTATTCATATAGTCCAAACACTGGGATGAATATACACCACAAAGTGAAGCCAGATCATGCGCCTTCACTGCACCACGTGCCCCATCCCTAGGGCGTCTTCCGTAGAAGTCCTTTTGATGACGAAACACGTCAGGGCGCGAGCACACGGTCAAAGTGACAACCAGATGTCAAGCAGCTGCACACAAATGGCTTTGGGATCTTCCGGACACGCTGATGACGAGCAGGGATGGTGAGACTCTGGAGGCTTAGTCGCCGCCTGGTTCAGTCACTTCAGTTTGTGGATTTCGATTGCCTTTTAATACCTTACATTGTGAGTGTTTTGTGAGCGGGAAATAAAGGGTTTTTTTTAATAAAGGATCTTGTGCATACATACTGTCCTATGAGCCCTCTGTTTTGTTGCATATACTGCTCTCTCAACTGCCTGAGCTGAGTGGAATGTGTTTTGGAGGATTTAAAGGCAAAGTATATAACATCAGCTGGTGAGTGAGCAATACCTAGGGACGGGGCACGTGGTGCGGTGAAGGCGCATGATCTGGCTTCACTTTGAGGTGTATATTCATCCCATTGTTTGGACTATATGAATAGACTGTGGACTCACCTGTACTATATCTCTATTGAAAGTTATAGGTTTTGTAGCGCTGCTTATGTGTTTGACCCTTCACGCTGGCTAGCAACCTATAGGAGGAGTTATATGCTTCTTTTTAAATATTAGTTATATAATATGCGGGAAAAGGATGATTTTGTATGGACGACTGGGATAGGGCGGAACACCAGCCTTTGCCTATAAACTCCCATCTTTTAGGCCCTTTTCACACATGCTGTCTGTTTTTCAGTTTTTCATCCATCCGTTGACTGGTGAAAAACGGACATCAATGCCTCTCTATGGAAAAATGGATGTAAATGGATAATCATCCATTTTCATCGGTTTACCTCAGCATTCGTCATCATTCGTTTTTTTTTAAACTGATCAAAGCTCTATTTTTCTTACATTAAAAAAATGTTTTGGATGAAAAACAGATGTAAACTGACAAACGGTCAGTTTTTCATTTGTTTTTGCATTGGTAGTGGATTAAAAAGAACTGATGAAAAAAGTGATGAAAAACGGATGAAAAACTGAAGAAAAATGGATGAAAAATTTATGAAAAACTGATGAAAAACGTAAGAAAAATGGATGAAAAACGTTAGAAAAATGGATGAAAAACGTAAGAAAAATGGATGAAAAACAAATGAAAAATGGAAGAAAAACGGATGAAAAACAGATGAAAAATGGATGAAAAACGAATGAAAAATGGATGAAAAATGGATGAAAAAACGGATGAAAAACGGATAAAAAATGGAAGAAAAATGGAAGAAAAATGGATGAAAAACAGATGAAAAATGGATGAAAACAAATGAAAAAATGGATGAAAAACGGATAAAAAATGGAAGAAAAATGGATGAAAAATAGATCAATACTTCATCCATTTTGACATGAACTGACGAAATGAACGGTCTGTATGTGTGAAAGGGGCCTAAGGTCCATTTCCCCTAGTACAATTTCCCTTTCATCAATCCTCCTCTCAGCACAAATCCGCTTCCACCCCCCAAAACCCCCCTTCCAGCACAAATTCTTATCTCGCCAATCCTCTCTCCATGCACAAATCCTCTTTCACTCCCCCCAAATCTCTTCCTCCCAGCACAAATCCTCCCAATCCTCCCTCCCAGGACAAATCCCCCCATCCCCACGAGCACAAATCCTCTTCCCTCAATTCTTCCTCCCAGAAAAAATCCTTTTCTACCCAATTCCCCTCCAAACACACAAATCTTCTCCCTTCCTCAAATATCCCTTCCCAGAACAAATAATCACCCCTTCCCAACCCTCCTTGCTATCACAGCACAAATCCTCTTAACCCCCTCAATTCCCCTCAAAGCACAAATCTTGCCCCCCCATATAGCGCAAATCCCCCTAAATTCCCCTAATAGCACAAATTCTCTTCCCATCCCAGCACAAATACTCTTCCCCCCTCTTCAAATCCTCCTTCTAGTGCCAATTACCTCTATCCCAGCACAAATCCTCTTATTTCTCCCAAATCCCCCCTCTCAGCCCAAATCATCCTCCCCTCCCTGTTTAAATCCTCTTTTCCTCAATTTCCCCTCCCAGCACAAATTGTTTTCTCCCCAATTCCTCTCCAGGCTCACAAATCCACTTCCACCACCCCATAGGTGTGCACAGCCTATTGCATTAGGGTGTGCACCCCAAAGCTCAAACACATATATGTATGTGTGTGCATGTGTATATATACTGATCAGTATATATATACACATGCAGAGCATGTAGAGCAGTGGGTGGAGTCAGTAGTTTTTATTTTTATTATTTTTTACAATGTTACCTTTTCATAATTTTTTTTGCAAAAAAAAGTAAGGAGAACAATTTTTTAATTTGGTGAAATATTAGTGGTCTAAACTGGGAATATGTGTCACATGGGGTGGTTGGGGTGTGCCCAGGCACACCTGGCACACCCTGTGTGCACGCCTATGTTCCACCCTCAAATTGCCCCTCCCAGTACTAATAATCTCCCCTTTCCCCAATCCTCCCTCCTCTCGCAGCACAAATCCTCTTAACCCCCCAATTCCCCTCCCAACAAAAATCCTTTCTCCCCTTCAAGCGTGAATTCCTCCTCTTAATCCTTTTTTTCCTCACAGCAAAAATCCTCTCCCTGCAAATCCTCCTCCCCAGCACAAATTCTCCTTCCACCAATCCTCACTCCCAGCTCAAATTCTCTTCTCCCTTATAGCAAAAAAAACTACTCCCCTCCAAATTCCGCCTAGCACAAATCCTCTTTCCTCTAAAATCCCCCCTCCCCAAAGTTCTGTTCCTCTCCAACCCCCCCCCCCCCCAGCCCCTTTAAATCAGTCTACAAATCACCGTACAAATATTGCTTCTCTTAACACAAATTCTCTGAACCCCAGTACAAACCATTGTTACCCTCCCCATCCTCCCTGAAACTTACAGACTTCAAAAACAGAGCAACTCAATGCCAGGAGATGTCCTTCCTCCCAGGATCCCTCTTATGTTGTGTATAGAGACACTTCATTGCTGAGGAGGAGCCTAGAGGAAGCTTCCCTAGACTCATGTTTACTATTGCGACAGCCAATGGGGTGGGATGCTGTCTGCTACAGTGTTGGCCAATCACAATTTCAGGAACCCAAGAAACCTCACAGGAAATGCAAGGAACATACCCTGGGTGCCCAGCACCAATGCCCACCATGCCCTGGGTGCCCTTGTTTTGTGCTAAGATAAGTTAGTGAATCCAAGTACCAGAACCTGTTTCAGCTTTGGGCTCCAGGACACAGCCCCGGACAGTTGAATGGTGCGATTTAGTGTAAAAGAGTCATACAAAAAATGTACCGAAAGTACATGACAACGGGGGAGCATTACAGGAAGAAGGTTAAAAAAATTAATGCTGGAACATGCTCTAGAGCAGTGGTCCTCAACTCTGGTCCTCAGGGCCCACTAACAGGCCAGATTTTAAGTATTACCTCGGGCAGTGCTGTATCTTGGCCTAGGCCAACAAGGCCCAGGCCTAGGGCGGCACTTTGCAGGGGGGGGCAGCAAAAAAGTGGGCACTGATAAGCTTTACTGATGGGGCTGCATTGATATTCTGCACTAATGGGCACTAATGGGCTGCACTGATGGCCACTGATGAGGCTGCAATGACTGCCACTGATGAGGCTGCGCTGATGGCCACTGATAAGGCAGCACTGATGGACACTGATAGGCTGCACTAATGGCCACTGATGAGGATGTACTGATGGCTACTGATGAGGCCGCACTGATATGCTGCACTGATGGCCAGTAATGAAGCTGCACTCATAAGGCTGCACTGATGAGGCTGAACTTATGGAAACTGATGGGGCTGCACTGATGGGCACTGAAAAACTGGTTGTAGTCTGTGGTTTACTGATAACAGGGCGGGTCATAAACATGAAGGGGTGTGGCCTTTACAGGAAGGGGTGGGTCATATTTAAATTAGGGGGTGCCCAAGTTTAGTCAGGCCTAGGGCAGCACAAAACCTAAATACACCACTGACCTTGGGTAGATGCAGACTAGAGTACTGCAATCACTGAGCAGCAAATTAAATCACCTGGGATGTATTTCAGTTTTCTTGCAAACCTGGCCTGTTAGTGGGCCCTGAGGCCTGGAGTTGAGGACCACTGCTCTAGAGAACAAGATGGGTACATTTAAGTGGCTCCTAGACTCCTAATTATATATTTATGTTGCTTGATAATAAATGTTTTTCTTTCCTTGTCTTAGAGGAACATGAACTGAAGCTGGAGCAGCCACCTTTTATACCAGCATTTGCCGGGGACACTGTGACTTTCTTGTGCCGATTCTCATCTAAGAATTACGTTACCCCACCTTTCATTTCCTGCCGGCTGTGGAGAAACACTGGAGAGAGCCCAAAGTGTGATAGACTGGTCCATTCAGGAGATTGCTCTGACAGCCTAAGGGGGAATATTTTATATTTTAAACTATCAAATCAAACTGTTCCATTACACCAAGGCTGGTACTGCTGGGAAATCCTGGCCTCATCTGGGAAAAGTGACCCACTGACGGTTAGAAAAACTCTCGGAACAGAACTGGTGTTTGTAGGTATGTGTCTATCCCAAAAGTGAGCTTTAAGGTAAACCCTTCCTAAGAGATAATGTCAATTCTAGATTGCACTTTATATGTGTAGCACTGCCCCCATGGGAGCTGCTTAACCACTTAAGCCCCGGAAGATTTTACCCCCTTCCTGACCAGGGCCTATTTTGCGATTCGGCACTGTGTGAATTTAACGGACAATTGCGCGGTCGTGCGACACTGTACCAAAATGGAATTGATGTCCTTTTTTTCCCACAAACAGAGCTTTCTTCTGGTGGTATTTGATCACCTGTGCGATTTTTTGATCATGCGCTATAAACAAAAAAAGAGCGTCAATTTTGCAAAAATAACAATATTTTTCACATTTTTTTATATGAAATTCCCCCCCAAAAAATGTAAAAATCAAAATTTTTTAACATTTTAGGCCAATTTGTTTTCTGCTACATATGTTTGGTAAAAAAAAAAATCACAAAAAGCGTATTTTGATTGGTTTGCGCAAAAGTTATTGCGTTTACTAACTAAGGGAAAGATTTTTGTCTTTTCTATTGTTTTTTTTTTTAACGAGTAATGGCGGCGATCTGCGATTTTTTTTGCAGGACTGTGACATTGCGGCGGACAAATCGGACCCCTAACTGACATTTGTGACACTTTTGGGGTTACCAGTGACATTACTACAGTAATCAGTGCTATACATATGCACTGTTACTGTAAAAATGACACTGGCAGGGAAGGGGTTAACTTTATTTGAGAAGGAGGGGTTAAGTGTGTCCCTAGGGGCGTACTTCTAACTGTGATTGGATGTGACTAGTGATGTAACAGCAGAGATCTATGGTCCTACATAGCAGAACCGTATGATCTCTGCTGTTACACAGGGGAGAATGACAGGTGGCTTTGTTTACACTAGCTGCCTGCCTTTCTCCCGGTGTAACCGACAATCACGAGTAACCGGCGGACATCGGGTCCACCGGGCACATGCGCGGGGGGGTCCGTGAGCGAGCGGGAGCACGCTTCCGGCTGCGCGCGCTCGCTCCCTAGAGCCTCACAGGCTAGCGACGTAGATCTACATCGCTTTACCTGTGAGGGGCCGACTGCCGACGTAGATAGACGTTAGGCAGTCGGCAAGTGGTTATAGTGGATTCCTCTGGTAGCAACAGACATTTGAACTTGTAGCTTTAATTCCTCAGCTCAGTCAATAAACAGTCCAGGGGATTTAATTTATTTTGGAACTGGGTTGGGAGAAGGGATGAGAAGGAATGAGTGGAATACTCCAACTAACAACTATGCACAGTTGAGGACATCTACCTGAGGTGAAGGTTTTTAAATGATGAACAATACTTTAAGTTTCTCTTCAGGGTCTATCTTGGCACCCCCTTTCTGACCCACTGTGTGTGCTGGCCTTTTTCCACTGACTTTCCCTGGAGTGGTCCCCTTCCTGGGTAAGTTCACTTGTACTCACTGATACTGCTTTCCACAGGAATCTCTGCAACTGCTCCACCGTGAGCTTCTACAGGACCTTTTAGATCAGCCCCACATGTCTGGTCCACTAGGCCGACTGCCTGTGACCACTTCCTTTCTGACAGGAGGAGAGACACCCATCCCCCTCCTCCTGGGACTCTGCTTCCCGCCAAAGATGCCCTGTCACATGTGTCCCAGGCTTTTATGAAAAATCCCAGGATGCACTGCGATTGTGCCTTCCCACTGGGACTGTCACAAAAGCCTGTGTGTCACTGGCTGGGATTCCTCCACTGACCAACAGGGTCCCCTATTGGATACAGTGGGGAACTCCCTCAGACCAAGTGAATCACACTTGGACACATGTAACAGGCAAGACTAGAAATCCTGCTCCCTGATAAGAAGAAGAGCCCACAAATGCTTTCCCCTAGCACCTGACTAGGAGGGTGCTACATCTGAAAAATGATTAGTTGTGCTGTACTTTTACCTCCCACCTTACGTTTCTCTGTTCAGTTGGTGTGTTTAGGAACCCCCCCCCCCCCCGGCTTACAAACAGTCAAGGAAAATGGGTTCCTGAATTGTGGACAAAAGGAAGAAGGTTGGACTGGTGTGCTATGCCTAGACTGAAGCCCCTGGAGCCGGCAGACTTTGCTACTTGAATATATTTTAGAGAGAATGTGTCACTTTGCCCACTTATAACAAAATGATGAGTTCTCTTCCTAGGTGACCTCCATCCAGTAATATCTTCTCTGACGTTTTTTGCCACTCTGTTCCCTGCCAGAGCCTTGAGTTTAATCACAAAATATGTTCTGTGTTGATCAGTGTCAGAGCTTACACAGGGCTTATAACTTTGTCAAGTGTTTAGACTTGGCACTTGGCCAATAAGGTCTGAGCACTGCACCCTGGGAAAAAGGGAAGGAGGTCTCATGTTCCTCCATGCACCCAAGTACCAGGAATTTACAAGGTCTCAGGCAAATGGTTGTGAAATGTGCCAAAGGTAAGTACCAGTGGGAGTAGGGTGTTAATAAAAGAACTTGACACCTTGTTCCTGATGACGTCAGATGTGACGAAACATGCCAGGCGGAGCTACGTATGTACACCACCAGGCATGCGCAGTCGCGAGTCGGCCATCTTTGCTACTGGAAAACCAGATCTGTCAGCATTTGTCACGCTGGATTGTGCAATTTAATACTTACAAGACATGTTAGTGCATCTTCCTAATAAAGACATATGGTTTTTAGCAATATTACACTATTGCAGTGCTTTTCTTTTCATGTGATCTGGGACCACTCTGGAATGAGTTCTAACCTCCATCTGGGTGCTGGATTTGTTAGTGACCTGCCTTTCTAAAATTGACTCTCTTGTCTGTCGAGAATGCTGGATCGTTTTTTATACTAAAGCGCTAATTGACCAATCTAATCAGGGGGGGTCACACGTTGTCTGGTAAGCAGAGCATGAGAGTGTGAGGTGTCACCTGGCTTATCTAAGAATTCTTACTACCATCACGGCTGTGGGACTATTGCATCTACTATTTCTTCCTTTTTTTGGGGACTTTGTTTGATCACATATATATATATATATATATATATATATATATATATATATATATATATATATATACAACCAATATTTTGTTCACCCATTGGGATAAATCTATCTGTATTGCAATAATCCTAGAGCACTGCATTATTTATTTATTTTATAAAGTGACAGATACTCTTTAAGGCTTAAAAAGCGGAGTTCTGGCCTCAGAAAAGTTTTTTAGAAAAAAATACCCCGGGACAGTCAGGGCTAGTACATTCCACAATGGATAGCTTCTGAACTGTCCCAGGTTGCACTTACCTTTTAGAAGTAATACTTACCTTGAAAATGTCTTGTCCAGCGCTGCCATCTCAGGTGTGGGCAGCTGAAGCCGGAGCGTCCTCTTCTGCGTCCTCTTTGGTGATGTCGGAGTCCCAGAATGCCTTGCACCAGCCCTGCTCGTCACTTCCGGTGCAGGCGCGTCATCCCTGCACAGCTTCTGCGCATGCCCAGAAGCTGTTTAGCTGTTTAGTCATCGCAAGCAGGAAGTGATGGCACGGTCTGCAGCCGCAGAGGGAGGAAGTGGAAGGAAGGTAAGTATATTTTCTTCTATAACAAGGTAAGTAAACAAAAAAAAAATTGGGAGTATCCATTTCTTTTTCAGGTTGAAGTCAGCAAGCAAATGGCCCAAAAGTCATTTTTGGGGCCGGAACTCCGCTTTAACTGTCATAATGGGCAGGCATGCAGCTTTGATGATACTTTTTTTTCACAATAAAGTTTATCTTATGTTGGCATTTTACAGAGAGAACAAACACATGCAAAATCATTCAGCCACAAGAAACTGTTTTTCAGAAGAGTGCCATCATTAACTGCAGTTTCACAATGCCACAGTACAGTAATATCTTAAGGACAGAGGTCTACTGGATGATCGGAGACCCAAGAGAGGACTACGTCTACCATCCAAACCCAGACTTCATTCACCCGCATTACAAAGGCAAGACCAAACTGGTTGATGGCTCCAATCTTTTCCTACAAGACTTCCATGGACTAAACAACACCATATTATACTGCAGGGTGATGATACAACGTTGTGGATCTATTAGGGGGAGAACAGAATTTTTAATGGAGGAAGGTCCTGGGACTCTCCTGAAAAGTGAGAATGTGAATGGTATGTATTCAGCTGCTATATTTCCTTGTTAATCATTAACTGAAAACATGCTAATCAGATGTTAAATTCACTTGCTGCATGTCCAAGCTCAGTGACTACAAAACTTGTCCAAAATGTTTCTGATCTTCAGTACCATACTACTCAGCATGGGTATAATACTTTCCTACTAGAGAAGATGGCCACATTACCTCTTTCTGAAAGTTTTTATAGGCCAGAGTCAACCAACCAACCTCAATCTTTGTAAAAACATATGAAGAAGAAGAGGGTTTTTTGGGACTTTAAATGAGGCAAAATGAATGTGCCTCCATCCCTGTTTATATGGAAAAAGAAAAAAAGAGTTGGGACTTTGTATGAGGAGGACAACTAGCAGTAGGTAAAATGAGACCTGTGGTGACACAGGTTCATAAGCAAAAATGGGAGTAATGTAAAAAACAGGTGTTTATTCAATAATCTCCACAGTGGTATACATAATAAAACAAATACATCATATTGGTGAAATCATATCTCATAGACATCAAACTTGATAAAAGAGTATTATTAGAGTAATAATGTAGTTGAGTGGTCGAGATACAATTTTTGTCGACCACTCTACTACATTATTACTCTTTATACTTTTTATAGATACTTTTGATTGCTCCTGCCCCTGAAGAAGTGGGGTGTGTTCCACGAAACGCATTGGGCTATCTAGGATGCATGTTTTATGTCTAAATTATATTTATATACATTGGCCTGTACATTAATTGTTATTGTCCATCTATTACTCTTAGTCATCAGATCCTGCATGTAACTAGCTCACCAATATGATGAATTTGTTTTATTATGTATACCACTGGGGAGATTATTGAATAAATACCTGTTTTTTTACATTACTCCCATTTTTGCTTATGAACCTGTGTCACCACAGGTCTCATTTTACCTGCTGCTAGTTGTCCTCCTCATACAAAGTCCTAACTTTTTTTTTTGTAAAAACCTAAACTTTCATACCTTTTGCTCCTGCACTGCCATATTTTCCATCCCGCCTCTGAAAAACCCTTCAAACCCAGGCACCAAACCTCTTTTCTGAGTTCTTTTCCCAGCCAGACCATGTGACCACAAGATCCACAGATAGTTACAAAACCCTTAAGAATAAAAATATTGTTTCTTCAGGGTTTAGCAATTTATAAAAAAAAAAAAAAAAAAAAAAAAAACGATTGGACTCATTATACATATCTACCATCGCTGGAGGCCTGTTTTCTCTGTTAAAAGGTGGATAACCAGTGCCAATGGCAATGTCCCTCAAAGACCTCCAGTGACAAGAGATCTGTATGATCACTACTTCTCTTACCCAAGGTTATAGCTACAATAGAGGAAGTGTTGTCTTGTATTCTGAAATGTTTATCTCAGATAATTATATGTAGATCCTGCAGTTATGTTAAAATCCTTTGTAAGGTTGTATCTCCATTGGAGACATTTTTCATTATTTTCTGTCTCGGGGATGCAACAGGAAGTTAGTGGAAATCTCCTCAAAGGGAAAGCCCCACCTTCACCAACTGTCATCAAAAAAAGGTGAAGTTTCGATTTCTGATCTGGTGACAACTGTAACATTTTGGATATCTCTATATTAACACTTAGAATTAACCCCCTAATGTGAAGCCTAAAACTTTACATATCAGTAAACATAAAGTTCAGCCCTAATGCTAGTTCCCCAACATTAACCTAAGCCTTAAAGTGAAGGTTCTGTTGACAACCCAAAAAAGTCAACTCTGCAACAGAGGAGGTATTATATTTACTTTTCTGGTGGCTCTAGTCTGCTATCTTGTCTTAGATTAATAGCCATGTCAGACTCTTTAGCATTCAATAAGCAAATGTAAAAATGGCAAAAAATAATAAAGGAAAATGTATGTCTATATACCCTATAATACCAAAAGTATTGGGACGCCTGCCTTTACACACACATGAACTTTAAGGGCATCCCAGTCTTAGTCCGTAGGGTTCAATATTGAGTTGGCCCACCCTTTGCAGCTATAACAGCTTCAACTCTTCTGGGAAGGCTGTCCACAAGGTTTAGGAGTGTCTATGGGAATGTTTGACCATTCTTCCAGAAGTGCATTTGTGAGGTCAGGCACTAGTGTGGACGAAAAGGCCTGGCTCGCAGTCTCCACTCTAATTCATCCCAAAGGTGTTCTATTTGGTTGCAGTCAGGACTCTGTGTAGGCCAGTCAAGTTCCTCCACCCCAAACTCACTCATCCATGTCTTTATGGGCCTTGCTTTGTGCACTGGTCCAAATCATTTGGTGGAGGGGGGATTATGGTGTGCGGTTGTTTTTCAGGAGTTGGGCTTGGCCCCTTAGTTCCAGTGAAGAAAACTCCTAAGTCATCAGTATACCAAGACATTTTGGACAATTTCATGCTTTTAACTTTGTGGGAACAGTTTGGGGATGGCCCCTTCCTGCTCCAACATGACTGCACACCAGTGCACAAAGCAAGGCCCATAAAGACATGGATGAGTGAGTTTGGGGTGAAGGAACTTGACTGGCCTTCACAGAGTCCTGATAGAACATCTTTAGGATGAGCACAGACTGCAAGCCAGGCCTTCTCTCCAACATCAGTGCCTGACCTCACAAATGTGCTTTTGGAAGAATAGTCAAACATTCCCATAGACACACTCCGAAACCTTATGGACAGCCTTCTCAGAAGAGAAGACTAATACTACAGACAAAGACTGGGATGCCATTAAAGTTCCCAATACTTTTGGTAATATAGTGTATATAGACATACATTTTCCTTTATGATTTTTTGCCATTTTTACATTTGCTTATTGAATGCTGAAGAGTCTGACACGGCTGTAGCTCTTCAACTGAGACAAGATAGCAGACTAGAGCCACCAGAAAAGTAAATATAATACCTCCTCTATTGCGGAGTTGCAAAGCCAATACTTTTGGTAATGAAGTGTATATAGTCATACATCTTCCTTTATTATTTTTTGACATTTTTCTATTTGATTATTAATAACAGTATATATATATATATATATTTTTTTTTTTTTAACAACACAATAGGAATTCCTCTTCAATATCTACTCCTGTGTCTTTTAGGTCCTTCAGAAGGTGTCACCACATCATCACCTCTTTGTCTACAAAGTATCATAATAGTGGCCTGTTCTGTGCTTAAATTCATCCTCCTCATGGCACTCTTCATACTGGCCCTTGTTTACATCAAGAAAAGCTAATGACATATTCGGTCTGGATATTAAACAAGGAAAACACTGGACATACCTTCTTCTTATCAAAGAGATTGCCCAGAAAGATTTTTGGTGGCTACGAATGAGTTGAGTTGATCATTAAGTCCTTAGCTCACATAAGTTATCTGTGGTCAGGCTATCGACCTTAATGCATCTACATGTTATAAAAAAAACAGTAAAAAATTAGTTGTAGCCATTGTGGAGCAATTCATGATCAAGGTTCACAGGAAAAGCTAAGCTGCTGAGAGAAAGACTTGAATGACTGCAGTGCTTCTCCTGTGAAACTTTGAACAGGAATTATTCCACAGTGGCTGCAGCTACATAGGTCAGTAGGTCAGGGGGGGGGGGGTGTATTTAAAAATTATTTGACTGCTTGTTAGGGAAAAAAAATGATTGTCTATAGCCTGGTCACAGGTTCACTTTAAGGGCTCCAGTGGCCCTAAAATTATGTTTTATGTTTTTTTTTTCACTATTTCTATAAAATAAATAAAATGAAAAAATATACATATGCAATAGTTCTTATTTACTTAAGAAAAAAAAAATATTAAAACATTTTTACAGTATTTTGGCTTTTTTATTTTATATATATATATATATATATATATATATATATATATATATATATATATTTTACTGCTTTTTTCAGTGTTGTGGGGGAAAAAAAAAAACATCAATTTTATTAGGGTACAGAGTCATTTGACCGCACAATTGTCAGTTAAAGCAACGCAGTGCCGAATCGCAAAAAAATTAGGTGGTCATTTTTTTTACTTTCTGCTCTATAACATTCCCAATAAAAAAATAAAAATGTAAAATCGAATATTTTCATCATTTTAGGCCAATTTGTATTCGGCTACATATTTTATGTTAAAAAAAATCCAAATAAGTGTATTTTGATTGGTTTGCACAAAAGTTATTGCGTCTACAAACCTACAAACTACAAATCAGTGATGAAATGTTATGATATAATATAACATATTTTTATTCTCAAATTGTGATACTGTGTATGTAGCATATATTATTCAGGACTGCAGTTAGAAATCACAGTGCCTCGTACAGCCAACCTGGCAGCCCCCACCCCCCCCCCCCCGAATATATATATATATATATATATATATATATATATATATATATATATATATATATATATATATATAATATTTTCACTAAAAATACACTAAAATCTTTATTATTGAACACAAACATAACAGAGAACCTGTGTGAATTAGACATTTTTATTCTTTTTTTTACATTAAAAAAAATTATAATTGTTTTTTATAATGTTAAAATTTTTTTAATATTTTAGTTTACAATTTTTTTTAAATGATTCATTAACAATGTTTAATTATTATTTTTTTTTTACAATTTGTTATTTTTCTACAGGACAAGGAAGCCTGCAGCCCTGAAGCACAGTGAAAGGGGGGCACACGGGGGATGGGATCAGAAGCAGGCAGAACAGGGAGGGGGATCGGTGTCAGAGAAGCAATTACAGGAACGATATCCTGTGTCTGTGTATCTCCCTGCAGCAGCTGAAAGCTGGCGGGGGGGAACTGGCTTTCAGCTGCTGCAGAGAGCAGAACAGGGCTTCCTTCTGTAATTGCCCTTCTGCCTGACCGCACTTATTCCCCGTGCTGTTGGGGCCCCCTACAGGAGGACTGGTGGTCCCCCTCTATCAGCGGCCCCAAGCATATTATTCCCCATGGCTTTATGGGGCTACGGGGTTATTTTTAATGATATTCTCAATAAATCTGATATAAAATTTTATATATGATAACAATTTTATATTTTGTTTATTTTTTTCACTCTTTGAGGATATCACAAAGTCTAATTTCTCCCCTTTTATTATCTTTATAAGTTCCAATATTTATACCAGGGACTGATACTAAAGTAGCCTGGGATACAGTGACACAAGAGTTATATCCAAGGGATGTTTATCATTGTAACCAATGGTCTCAGCCCTCTAACTGTAGTAGAGCTTGTTCTGTTGAAAAAAATGGACTTACTGACTGGATCACCATATTAAGTGGCGATTCACATATATGCGATGTTAGACATTGCATGTGATTCCCAGCGCACTGCTCTGCAAATCACATGCGATGTCTGTACAATGCAAATTCAGCCATTCAGATTGTATGGCTGAATTTGCATCGCATTCGGACCAAAGTCGCATAGGACCCCTTTTTTGGTCTGCACCAGAGTCGGATTGCATGAGTGTTCACACCTATGCGATCTGATTCCTGTCCGAACTGACAGTTCGCACTGCGATATGCAAACTAGTCTGGGGGTGTCATTAACTTTGTATTGACACCCCCAGTGATTCGCATATGGCAGTGTGAAATGCCTGTGAGTCCAGTGTGATACGGGAACCCGCAGTGGATTCGCAGAGTTCCCGCATTGCATATGTGTGAACCGGCACTAAAAAAATAAGAAATAAAGCAAGAAAACGAATGCAGCCGTCACATCTAAGAATTGGTAAGCTGCAATATAATCTTTGCTTTTGGGTTTAATACCACTTTAAAAAACAAAATGTTGACATACATTTTAACCAGTTCTGGACTGGAAGGATTTGCCCCCTTAATGACCAGGCCAGTTTTTGCAATTCGGCACTGTGCTATTTTAACTGACAATTGTGCGGTCCTGCAACGCTGTACCGAAATAAAATTGATGTTCTTTTTTTCCCACAAATAGAGCTTTCTTTTGGTGGTATTTGATCACCTCTGCGATTTTTTTTTTTTTTTGCACTATAAACAAAAAAAAGTATGGAAGTATGGAAGAGCCCTTGGGCCATCATAAAAAAAAAATCAAAGATTTCTGAGTTTGAAAATATATTTATATATATATATATATATATATATATATATATATATATATATATATATATATATTTTTTTTTTTTTTTTTTTACAGAATTCTGAGTTTGAAAGTCAGAATTCTGAGATTAAAAGTTAAAATTCTGACTTTGCAAGTCAGAATTCTGATTACAAGTTTGGACCATGCTAAAATTTATTAAACACAAATCTGAGATTAAAAGTCAGAATTCTGAGATTAAAAGTCAGAATCCTGACTTTGAAAGTCAGAATTCTGAGTTTAAAAGTCAGAATTCTGAGTTTAAAAGTCAGAATTCTGAGATTAAAAGTCAGAATTCTGAGATTAAAAGTCAGAACTCTAACTTTGAAAGTCAGAATTCTTAAATTAAAAGTCAGAATTCTAACTTTGAAAGTCAGAATTCTGAGATTAAAAGTCAGACTTTCAATCCTGTAAAAAAAAAAATGTATTTTCAAACTCAGAAATCTTTGAATTTTTTTTTTTTTTTTATGATGGCCCCAGGGCTCTTCCCTACCAAAAGAAAGCTCTGTTTGTGAGAAAGAAAAAGAACGTAAAATTATGTTTGGGTACAGCGTCGCACGGCCACGCCATTGTCCGTTAAAGTAACGCAGTGCCGAATCGCAAAAATAGGGCCTGGTCAGGAAGGGGGCAAATCAGTTTGGTCTTAAAGTGGTTAAGGGGGTGTGACAGGGTGTGTGTCCTATGCCTACATAGGCGTCCCTCATTCTCATCTCAAAAAGTTGGGAGGTATGACATTGCATTGAGAAGCACAGGCAGTGATGACAATAGAAAGGCTTTATTTAATAATTTCATTAGCACGTCAATAAAGAAGGAAAGGGGAAAAAATAGGCAGAATAAACTTCAGCCAGATTACAGAAACATTTGATATTTGCTATCCAAGGAAGGGGGAGGGGTAAAAGTGAAGCTTTTTTATGGGTGACAGGAGTTCCGCTTTCAGAGTGCCTTTCACATGACAAAAACCCTACTTAGGGGTTGTTTTGACCACATCAGCATAGACGACCTCCTCATCCAGCTTCGGATTCTCGGCTGGACGTTTCTCTTTCAGTTTGGTGTTGTTCAGTTTGGCGTACAGGAGACCGCCCTGGGACAAAAAAAAAAAAAAATGGAATTAGGAAAACCGAAATTTCATGACTCATCATAGGAGGGCACAATAAAATGATACAGATTAACCACTTGCTGACCAGCCGACGCCAACGTACATGTATGTCCCTTCGTGTAGGAGATAGTGGGGGCGCACATGCACCGATTTGCCAGAGGGGGAGCCAATCAGCAGGTCCGATGGATGCGATGTCTGCAATTGCTCCCCATGGAGACAGAACGGCGGTCTGCCAATGTAAACAAGCCAGACCGCTGTTCTGTCAGAGATGAACACAGGGATCCTGTGTTCCTACTATTTAGGAACACGGATCTCTGTTTTCATCCAGTGAGCCCATCCCCCACACAGTTAGAAAGCACTCCCTAGGCACACATTTAATCCTTTGATCCCCCCTGGTGTTAACCCCTGCCAGTGTCATTAGTACAGTAACATTGCATATTTTTAGCACTTGTTACTGTAGTAATGTCACTGGTCCCCCCAAAAGTGTCAAAAATGTCGCTTAGATGTCCGATCTGTCCGCTGCAATGTTGCAGTCCTGCTAAAAATCTCTGATCGCCGCCATTAGTAGTAAAAAACTAAAATATAAAAATGACATAAATCTTTTCCCTAGATGGAGATGCGATAACTTTTGGGCAAACCAATCAATATACACTTATTGGGATTTTTTTTTTAACAGAATACATATTGGCCTAAATTGATGAAAAAAATAGATTTTTTTTAATTTTTTATTGGGAATGTTTTATAGCAGAAAGTAAAAAAAAAAAAAGAAAATGTTTATATATATATATATATATATATATATATATACACACAGTATATATATATATATATATATATATATATATATTTTTTAGAATTGTTGCTCTTTTTCTTGTTTATAGCGCAAAAAATAAAAATTGCACAAGTGATCAAATACCACCAAAAGAAAGCTCTGTTTGTGGGAATTTTTTTTTATTTGGGTACAGCGTCGCACGATCGCGCAATTGTCAATTAAAGTAATGCAGTGCCGAATCACAAAAAAATGGCCTGGTCATTAAGGGGGTAAATCTTCCGGTCCTTAAGTGGTTAAAGCACCCAAAAACAAAACAATTAGACATAGGGGTATTCAGGTTTATCTTCCCCTCTGCAGGACTTTTGTGTAATACATTGGAAGAACAAATCGGTAAATTAGAAAATATCAATAACCTCTTTTTTTTTTTTTTTTGCTATTCAGCACTGTGCTACTTTACCTGGCAATTGCTCTGCTCTGAATACTTTTCGCAAATAAAAGTTATATAATATTTTTTACACAAATCTAGCTTTCTTTTGGTGGTATTTGATCACCGCTCAGTTTTTTTTTTATCTTATGCAATATACTGTAAATGAAAAAATACCAAACATTTTGAAATAAAAAAAAAAAACGTTTTACAAAAAATGTTATAACAGAAATTAAGAAAAACTTGTTTTTTTTTTCTTTATTTCTGTTATAAAATTTTGCAAACAAATAATCTTTCTCCATAAATTTGGGCCAAAATGAGGTCTGCTAAATTTCTTTGGTAAAAAAAAAAAACCTAAAATCAGTGTATATTATTTAGTTATTAGGAAAGTTATAGAATCCACAAACTATGGTATATATCAGAGATGTCATCAATCCTGATATACTGACAGCCTATTTCATTTCTTGAAAGTACAAATACCCCCCAAATGATCCCTTTTTGGAAAGTAGTCTGAGGTGTTTAGTAAAAGGCATGGCGAGTTTTTGGAAGTTGTAATCTTTTGTCACAATTTTTTGGAAAATGAAGAAATTAAATAAAATGTGTTTTTTTTTCACATTTGTTTTTACATACTTAGTCTGTCACCAATGCATTAAAGTGTCATCATATAACTGGTCTGGTGGTGGGTGATCAGGGATAGTGACCAGTGACAATATGTAAACAAAAAAAAAAAAAAAAACAACAAAAAAATACAATTATTTTTATTCCATTTTTTTCAAACATGCGTTTTTCTTTTTTTTTTTTCTTTTCTTTTCTTACTTTTTTTTTTACTTCCTGTTTTACTTCTACCACACCGCAGTGGCAATGTAATAGTCTGAGGGCGGGGGGGGGGGGTTAGGTGGTTATCATGATTTTTTTTTTTTTTTTACTCTTTTATTGCTTATACCCAAGACTGCTGTTTGAAATCACAGGACCTGAAAGGGCCCCCCTTTTTTTTCTTTTACATGTTGGGGGGGCTTTGGTAAAATATCAGGGATGTAAACAGACAGCATCTGCTTCACTGAACAGTAAATGAGTGGGAAGTGCTCTGAGGCTCCCAGTTCATTCACAAACTGAAGCATAGTAAACACAGTTTATTATGCTTCAGTGAAGAATGGACAGTGAGTGATCGGTGCCAATTGCTCAATGTGTTCATTCAGGAAAGAAAGGGGCTAGTAATTAGGACATATTTACTGCACACTCCCCACTCTCCATTCTGAAACATTCCCCTGTGTACCTTCAGCAGCTACTGATCCCCCTGCAGTGCAGCTGGAGGAAGAAAAAGGAGGAGAAGCCAGCATAGCTGCAGTGGAAGCCACAAGATTTGGCAATAAGGCAGTACAGCGATCACTGCTGCTCAGCAGATGCCTGGGTCCCTCTTTTGAACTGATGGGGCCTGGGCCCAGTACAGTCGCGCTGGCTGTACTGCCTTATCAGCGGCCCTGCTTACACCAGTGATGATCACTATTATAAGCAATAGTTTTAGTTGTCAAAAATGGCATTCATTCACAACAGCTTACTTACTATTGTGATCTGTGATTGGCTACAGCTAATCACATGGTACAGGGTGCTGTGATTTGCCAAGGTACCATGTGATAGTTGAGGGCCAATCACAGCATCACAAGCAAAACAGTCATGAATGGAAGCCATTTATAAATACACATGTTTGCCAGCACACCATGGATCTTGCATAGCAGTCCACAAAGTTTTATTGCGAAAAGATCACAGGTTTCGGAGACCCCTTTATCAGGCATCTGACCACATGCCTGACGAAGGGGTCCTGCGTGGCCTCAAAATGTTGCACTTACCCTGTTGCGATGGGATTTTTTCACAATAAAAAGTTTTAGACTGCTATACAATATCCATGGTGTGCTGGAGAACATGTACCGTATATTTATCTGTGATATATCCAGTTTCCAGCTATTGATCACTGCATCACCTGTTATAGATGTGCCTTTACCCAGAAATGTGTGTGATGGGAATATGAACAATACTGGATGCCATTTATGACTGTTTTAGTTATAATGTAATCATGTGATTGCTATGATTAGCTGCTGTGAACAGCCGGATACCGATCACCATGATCAGCTATGTGCATCAGACCCGGGTTTGTGCCGATGCGCACCCCAGGTGAAGCGCCAGTATCAGGGACGGGACAAGGGTTGGGCAGGAGGGGAGGTTGCCCTGGGTGCAATGGTTTATTGCAGGGATGGGGGATGCCTTGACCCTAAACCTAAGGGAAGGGGGGGGGGCGCAGTTTGGCATCCTCGCCCTGGGCACTGGATGACCTTGTCCTGGCACTGGCCAGTAAGCTTGCTGAGCAGATGTACAGGTGCATTCCTGAGCCTAAGCTGCCACCCGCTAGCAGTAAATCTAATCTTAGCAGGGAGCAATTAGTTAAAGTAGATGTAAACCTTCAAAGACAAAACCAGAGAATTCCCAGCTCAACCCACCAACGAGATGTAAACCTTAACCTAACCTCTTGCCGTCCACGTAACGCGTATGTGCAGGGGCACATAGGGTAGGCTTTAATGCTGTACATATGCGTCTATGGGCGGCAGAGGTTTCTGTGATGAAAGCACACTCACTGTACACTCCCCACACAGAGACGCAGCTGTCATAGACAGCTCTCAATCCATATTCATTTTCATGAACTGGTGGGACTGGTTCCCGATCATGTGATCACTGTGCCAGCCAATCACAGTGGTCGCATGATAAGGTAGACTCCTCCTCTACCTAGGGTGTAATAGCCCAGACACCACCTCTACCTAGGGTGTTATAGCCCAGCTAAAAGGACAAGGGGGGGGGGGCAGATAGGGTTAATGACATTTACTTGCACTATGTATAAGCAACTGCCATTTTTTTTACAATTGAATACTGTTTTCATTCTTTTAATTTACTATGTGGCTTTTTTTTTTTGCAGCCACGTCTAATCTACATGCATGTAACCCAGCAACTGCAGATCGCTGTTAACGATGGTTAGCTTGGTAGTGACTAAGGTGGAACATGCATGAAGTCTTTACTGTATTGGGATATTATATGAAAGGGTGACGATGCAGGAGAACAATTAGAAGACAGATACAGAGTTGTCCTCCTTGTGCCTGCACAAAGACCTTCATGGCAGGATCACCTTTTTTTTGGATGCTTGAGATTTAAAGCTCAACTCTGGGCAAAACAAAAGTTTTCCCATGCAGTGGGACTGCGCCCGCACTGCACGGGCCGACTGCCCATTTTTGTCTAGGGGTTAGAGAATGGACATATACTTACCTAATCCTCACACAAGACCAGTCCCTGTAGGTTCCTGCTCTCTAGCGGTCTTGTGTGGTGGACTGCTCCTGACATCATCAAGCCTCTGGATGTGAGGCCTTTGGGAATGTCCACTGCAGGAGCATGGGGGAACAGAGGATCAGGTGAGTATAAGCTTCTTCTCTCCCCTGGACAAAACAAGCAGTTGATCCATGCAGTGCGGGTACAGCTCCACTATATGGGAGAACCTTTTTTTTTTTGCCCTGAGTTGGGTTATAAAATGATAACATATGACTTTTTAAATTAGTTTAACTACTTGAGGGCTGGTATAGGGAATTGACTCTTCCTCTATTCTTTTTAGAAAGTTCAAAAGTGCAAAAGTTCAAATCAATAAAAAATAACATTGATGATAGAACTTTTAATGTGTTAAGACCCCGTTCACACTGGGGCGACTTGTCAGGCAACCTGGTCGCCTGACAAGTCGCCGTGGGTCGCCTGCCATAGAGTAGCACAGGACCCGTTCTAATAGGAGCGACACAAGTCGCTCCGACTTAGAAAAAGGGTCCTGTACTACTTTGGGGCGACCTGGAGCGACCTGCATTGACTTCAATGATATGAAGTCCGTGCATGCCGCTCCGAGGTTGCGGTGCGAGCTGTGCACCGCGACTTCACAGGTCGCCCCAGGAAGTCGGGTCGCCTGTATGTGAACCGCCTCTAAAGCTTATATAATAATTTTAGTGAAGGGGTTTACTTTTACTAAAAATCCTGGGATAGATCATAGTGGTTCTGACTGGTCAGCACTTGCACATGACCATGCTGTCCAATCAGAACTGCTCTGATCCATCCTGGCTTGCCTAGGGAAAGAAGAGGTAAGTGTAGTGGGCACCAGGGGGTAGGTAGTGTTTTGGGTGTTAGTTTACCTTTTCATTTTTTCTTAAAAGGTGAACACTTTAACCACTTGCCGACCACCCGCCGCAGATATACTGCAACAGGCTGGCTCGGCTGCGCGAACTGCCGTACCTTTACGGCGGGAGCCCTCCTGGGGGTGCACGCGTGCCGCCTGAGGTGCGCGCCCACCCCCATTAGGAAGTGGGGAAGCCGATCCATGGGGCAGGTGGTCGTGATTGCCGTCTGACACCCGCGATCGCTCCCCTTGGAGAGAGAATGACGGTCTGCTGTTGTAAACACGTTGTTCTCAGATCGTTGTTCTCTCTGGAATGAATACAGAGCGCCTGTGATCCTCCTATTTAGGAACATCAGTATCTGTGTTGATTTCACAAGTCCCTCCCCCATACAGTTAGAAAACATCCCCTAGGCTCACACTTAACCCTTTAATGGCCCCTGGGTTAACCCCTTCCCTACCAATGTCATTATTACAGTAACAGTGCATATTTTTAGCACTGATTACTGTAGTAATGTCACTGGTCCCCCCAAAAGTGTCAAAAATGTCAGTTAGGGGTCCGATCTGTCCACCGCAATGTCGCAGTCCCGCTAAAATTCGCAGATCGCCGCCATTATTAGTAAAAGATTAAAATGACATAAATCTTTCCCCTAGTTTGTAGATGTGATAACTTTTGCGCAAACCAATCAAAATACGCTGATTGGGATTTTTTTTCCCAAAAATATGTAGCAGAATACAAATTGGCCTAAAAGAATGAAAAACTTGATTTTTACATTTTTTTATTTGGAATGTTATATAGCAGAATGTGTAAAATATTTTTTTTTTCCAGAATTGTTGCTTTTTTTTTGTTTATAGGGCAATAAATAAAAGAAAGCTCTATTTGTGGGGAAAAAAGGAGATCAATTTTATTTGGGTACAGCGTCGCACGACCGCTATTGTCCGTTAAAATAACGCAGTCCCGAATTGCAAAAAATGACCTGGTCATTAAGGGGGCAAATCCTTTTGGTCCTTAAGTGGTTAGGAACCATGCGGCATTGTTACTATCCTCTGTATTATGGGGTGTTGGCTATTGACAGTGATCACCAGCTGGGAACCAGTCATCCCACTAGGAACAAGGTTAGGGTTGCAGAGTTATTATTGAATCCCATTCTTTAAAAAAATTGATCTCCCTCTTCCCTGGAAAGGTGTTATGCATGGGCTGAACATTCACCAGGATGTAGTGAACCACTAAAGGGGTCCTTATCAGAACTGAAAACTATGCGAATTGTGGTAGGATTACTAATACTTCTAATTCTTTACTTGCAGAGGAGGACTGGGGCAGGGGGCAGGGGGGCAATTGCCCCCCCGGGCCGCTCTGATGCTCTGTAAAAAGGCTGCCCCCCTTCTGCCACAGACATGCCTAAAGAATTTCTGGTGAAGAGAAGTAAAAAGTCCCCACCGCTGACCTAGTCCCCACTGCTGACCTAGTCCCTACCATTGACCTAGTCCCCACCCCTGAGTGCCGGTTGAAAACAAAAACAGAGCGCAGGCCTCCCCCCCTGCATGGATGATGTAAACTGTGTCTGGGCAGAGGCCGGTTCCATGTACCACTGGAGACTCTCCTCCCCTGTCCAGCCCTGACTAAGCTGTCCCAGCTCCCCTCAACTGCCCCTTGCTGTCCACGTCAGGAACCTAGATTTGGCTGGTGAGTAGAGAGTACCTGAAGTGGGGCTTCAGCCTGGAATGGGGGTCAGGATGAGGCCAGAAGAGGGAGAGTGGGAGGGGGGGGGGGTTGAGTAGCTGCACCATGGGCCGAAAGTTGGCAGTCAGCCCCTGTTTACTTGTAAAACGAAGAATACATATATATGTTTTTTTTTCCATATAATATATAAGGAATATATATAACAAATACAGATATATAAAGTCAGTCTGAAAACATCTACAGTAAAAAAAAAGATAAATGAAATGATGTTAATTTTGACCCCAAACCATAATGGCCCATCACACTAACAAGTGGCCATAACATTTTACATGCATTGGGAGTAATGCTCTAAATGGCATCCCGATGCACCTTTCTTTGGAGCACAGCCTGGCAGCACACTAACTTGCAATGCATTGAGCTGCTGGAAATGGTGCATGCACAATTTATGGTACAAAGGCAGTCCATTCATTTTGAAAGGGGCTGCCTTGACACACACCTTGATGTTTAGCATAATGCGCATCAACAAATGAGAATTAATGCAACACAATGGTGTGAATGGGCACCGACAATTTTTATTATTGCAATATCCCTCAGTCCCATCCATCTCTCAGTACCTACCTCTTCGCCATCCTCCACCTGTCCGCTTTTCAACTCCGTCTTTTCTGTTTCATCTTCGGCAGCCTCTAGGATGTCCTCTGGTTTCTGAAATTGCATAGTCAGCTCTTTAGATATTATGGGTAACCTGGTTAAGAATGTTCCCAGAGGTAGCAAAATTGACTCCATCAAGCTGAACTCTAGGGCCAAAAAAAATTTACCCTTGCAGTCAGGAGGGGGACTACTTACCTTGCCCAGGGGATGATGAATAATGTGGTATATTTAAACAATTCCTCGCTCCTCTGGCAGGGTGGCCTTAGAGGACTTGCCAACATTCAGAAGCATCAGACAGTGGAGAAGAGCAATGCTCTTCTCCACTGTCTGATGCTTCTGAATGTTGGCAAGTCCTCTATGGCCTCCCATCCCACCACTAGTCCTGCATTGTACAGAATGTTATCTGAGATCTTTTGGGAAAATGTATGGAGGGACTAGGAACATGAAGGGGAGGAAGTCTGCAGGACTGAGCATTAAGGTAAGCAGGAACTCCCCATTATAGATTTACCCCTTGTCTCTGCCCCTACCCACCTCTGTGCACTGTCCCTTGGTTCCACCCCCTACCCACCTCCCAGTAGCACCCCTTTAGGTAATACAGAACCAAGTAACATTTGTGGTGCTAAGTAATTTGTAATGAAATTGTTAATAATACCAAGAAAAGCAGTAAAATAGATCCTCTGGAGTCAGCAACAACTGGCCTCCCGGCAACATAACACCCACAGCCCAACGATAGATCCCCCAGCAGCAACAATAGACCCCTCAGCAACAATAGAATCCCCCAAAATTAGACCCTCTTCCAGTGACAATAGATCTCCCAGCAGCCAGCATCAATAGATCCTGCAGCACACCCCAGCACTCCTTGCCATTACATACATTTAGTATTGGAGGTGCCCGAAAAGCATTTCCCTGTATTCCAGCTGAAAAAAGTGCTGAGGGTAAGTATATCATCCTATTTATCACCTCCGAACTAAATGAGCTAAATGGGAAGGGCAACCCACAGCAAGGGTCGAGTTTTTTTCTCCAGAGTTCAGCTTTCAGACCAGTACAAGAGGTATAACGGGCATTTAGAAATATAAACAGGAATTATTTTTTTTTAAGAGTAACTCCACTTTTGTTGAGGAAAAAACAAAACAACCCCTTCTGGGTGATCCCTGTACATTGCAGGGATTATAACATACTTTGCAGCAGATTCCTACCCGTTTTTTGGTTTCACCATGTCCTGTACAGACTGATTCTGAATGGGGGGGGGGGGTCTTGTTCATTATAATCATCTGGTGCACTCTCAGTGTTCTCAAGAGAGGAGGTGCAGTGTAGGCATCCCTTTACAAGTATTTAACTTTTGAGAATCTCACTTAAATTCCTATTGCAGAGGATGCCTAAAATCTGACTTAGTGCAGAGTTCTGGGAAAATCAGTGATCCAATCCTACAAGCAGGACAATTAATGTTATTAAAGATTCCCAACCTCAAAGTGTTTTGTACACCACTGGTATAGGGAACGCCTTTGAAAATACAGCATGGCTTGTGTAGTAATTGTATATTCATTTTTTTATTCTTTATAGATTTTTTTCCACCAAAGTGAAGTTACTCTTTAACACCAGTTTGCTATACTTAACATGTAGAAGAACATTCCAGGCTCTCACCTTTGTGCTTATCTCGCAGTATGGTGCCTCCTCACTTGTCACATCACCTGAAAAAGGTTTGGAAACTCCATGACACGGATTGATTTAAACTTCAGCTTTAAAGTGTTTATTAAGCCAAAAACGTTTCTATTTAGTTGTGGATAAAGTGGAAAAGTATTGAAATCCACGTCTTGATTTTACTCCTATCCAGACCTCCATTAACCACTTGCCTACCAGGCACTTTCACCCCTTTCCTGCCCAGGCCAATTTTTAGCTTTCAGTGCTGTCACACTTTGAAAATTGTGTGGTCATGCAACATTGTACCCAAATTATTTTTTTTCCCTTTATTACACAAATTTAGTTGGTTCTATGTAATCATCACTGTTTTTTTTTTATTTTTTTGCTAAATAAATGAAAAAAAGACAGAAAAGTTTGAAAAAAAAACCCCTAAAAAGTTTTTTTTTAATACTGTATTTTCTGGCGTATAAGACTACTTTTGAACCTCAAAAAAATCCCCCAAAAATGGGAGGTCGTCTTATACGCAGAGTATAATATCTCCAGGGTAACCTAAGTATAAGTATTACCGGTAGATCATGTAATAGGGGGGTCGTCTTATACGGTAGTTTATTATAAAATTTTGCAAACAGGTAATTTTTCTCCTTCACTGATGGGCACTGATGGGGCATCACTGATGGGCACTGATGAGGATTTACTGATGGGCACTTATGGGGTGTCATTAATGAGCACTGATAGGCTGCACTGATGAGGTATCACTGATGGGCACTTATGAGGTGTCATTGATGGGCACTGATGAGGTGTCACTGATGGGCACTGATGAGGCATCACTGATGGGCACTGATGAGGATTTACTGATGGGCACTTATGAGGTGTCATTAATGAGCATTGATGAGGTGTTACTGATGGGCACTGATGAGGAGTCACTGATGGGGACTGATGAGGTGTCACTGATGGGCACTGATAAAGAGTCACTGATGGGGACTGATGAGGTGTCACTGATAGGCACTGATGAGGAATCCCTGATGGGCACTGATGAGGTGTCATTAATGAGCACTGATGAGGTGTCACTGATGGGCACTGATGAGGAATCACTGATGGGCACTGATGAGGTGTCATTAATGAGCACTGATGAGGTGTCACTGATGGGCACTGATGAGGTGTCACTGATGGGCACTGATGAGGAGGCACTAATGGGCACTAGTAGCTGGCACTGATGGGCACTGATAGGTGGAACTGCTAGGCGGCACTGATGGGCACTGGTAGGCATCACTGATAGGTGATACTAATGAGGAGGCACGGATGGACACTGATTGGCAGCACTGGTGGGCACTGATAATCAGGACACTGATAATCAGTTCCCTGATTTTCAGTGTAGATGTCCCTTTCACACAAGCTGGTTATTGGCTCTCCTTTCCTCACGCTGTCAGTGTGAGTAAAGGAATGCCAACAACCGTCTGGTGTTTACATCATGATCAGCTGTCATTGGACAAAGATGATCACGTGGTAAAGGGTTGCTGTGATTGGCCCTTTACCTGGATCTGAATAAATGGAATATAGTTAGTGTGAACCTCAAAATAGTGCCAAAACCCCCATCTGTGATCAGCTGTGTCCTAAGGACACTGCGGTCACAGAGCGTGCCCCCCGTGCACTGCAGCGGGCGCGATTATGGGAGGACATCATATGACGCCCTCCCAGAACTGGACGACCGCACTGTAGCCGTCATTCAGCTATAGTGTGGTCGGGAATTGGTTAAAAAGATTTTCCCTCACTTACTGCCCTATCTACAACAGAAAAAGAAGTGGAGGAAAATCTGCAAAAAGGACATGGTGTTGTGAAAATATCGGAATTGATGAGGACCTGGCTGTTGAGTGTTCTTCAGGCCCAGTTCACATTTTAGCGTTTTGTAGCTTGTAGCTGAGAGCTCTAAAAGGCTCAACAAGCAAAACCTATTGTTTTCAATAGCCCTCGTTCACATCTGAGCTTTCTATCACTTGAAGCAAAACACCTGTTGCTTTAAAAAGTACATGAGCTAACTTTCCAGGCAGAATTGAGCATTTTTGTCCTCATAGATTTTAATGGAAACACCTGTAAAGTGCGACGTGAGCTTTTTTGAGCATTTTTTTCAAGTAATTTTGCTCAAAACAGCAGCACTCCACCCCCTTTTAGTTGAAAAAAGCCTGACAAAAGCTGCAAAAACATGCAATTCTGTTCCAGAAAAAAAAAAAAAAACGCTTGAAAAAAATCACTTAAAAAAATGATGCTTAGGTCCTGCCAGCCATATGCATGTATATATGGTGGCACAGCGATGGGCTTAATGCCGTGCTGCCACTCTAATATTTGACAATCTCTAAGTTTGAGCATTTATAGCAATTAATAAATTCAAGGCATTAACAAAAAAAATAGAAAAATAGAATATCATCAAAAAGTTAATTTATTTCAGTAATTGAATTCAAAAAGTGAAACTCATATATTTTATCTAGATGTGTTACACACAGTGATATATTCCCAGAATTTCTTTCTTTAAATTTTGATAAATATTGCTTAAAGCTAGAAAAAAAAAAAAAAAAAATCAGTATCTCAGAAAATTTGAATTTTGCATAAGACCAATAAAAAAAGGATTTTTTAAACAGGAATTTTGGCTTCTGAAAAGTATGTCCATGTACCGTATAGTATGCACTTAATACTTGGTCGGGGCTCCTTATGTATGAGGGTCTGGTACGGGTTTTAAGGGAAACCCCACACCAAAATTAAAACAAAAATATGGCGTGGGGTCCCCCCCAAAATCCATACCAGACCCTTATCCCGGCATGCAGCCTGGCAGGCCAGGAAAGGGAAGGGGATGAGCAAGCGCCCCACCCCCTCTTGAACCATACCAGACTACATGCCCTCAAACTTGTTGATGGGGGCCTCTTTCCGACAACCCTGGGCTGTGGTTGTCGGGGTCTGCTCATGGGGGGGCTTATCAGAATCTGGAAGCCCCCTTTTTCTGCCCCCCCCTATGTGAATAGGTATCGGGTACATTGTACCCCTACCCATTCACCTAAAAAGTGAACAAAAAAAACAAACACACGCACACAGCTTTTGACAAGTCCTTTATTCAAAAATAAAGATAAAAAAATAGTGTCCCCCCGATGTAAATCCATCGTCAATCACGATGCCCACCGACCCGAAAAAAGAAAAAAAAAAAAAGCTCTGCTCTGGTTGAACGTTTCCCGCAGTCTGCCTGCTCTACGGCTTGATAGTTCTTATATAGGGAATGGGCAAGGCCACACTGGTGATGTAACCTGGCTGCCCTGCCCCTCGTGACATCACTGACACAGCATGCACCAGTCCGTGATGTCATGAGGGGGCTGGACCACCCGACATATCGCCTGTGTGGCCCCGCCTATTCCCTACATAGGAACTGTCAAACAGTGAACAGACAGGCTGAGGGAAACGTTCAACGAGAGCAGTGCTTTTTTTTTTACTTTTTTTCGGGTCAGCGGGTGGCATGATCGACAATGGATTTACATCGGTGAACATTATTATTATTATTATTATTATTATTTTTTAAAAGGACTTGTCAAAAACAGTCTTTTTTGTACATTTTTTTTGTGAATGGGCAGGGGTACTATGTATACCCATTCACATGGGGGGGGGGGTGGCATCTGATGGGCCCCCTTGTTAAAGGGGGCTTCCAGGAACCTAAAAGGCCCCCCACCAGCAGGCCCCAACAACCACAGACCAGGGTTGCTGGGAAGGGGCCCTTGTCCCAATCAACATGGGAACAAGGTGCTCTGGGGTGGGGGATGGGCCCCTGCCCCAGAGCACCCCCCCCATGTTGACGGCATGTGGCCTGGTATGGTAAAGGATACCATACCCCCTTTTCTGATCTGTCAGGCTGCGTGCCCGGATAAGGGTCTGGTATGGATTTTGGGGGAACCCCACAACGATTTATTTTCTTTAATTTTCTAATGGCTGGGTGCCGACAATTGTAACTATAAGTCATTTTAATAGGATTTGACTTTTTTTTTTTCTTTAGAAAATTTAATTTTTGCTGTAGCAAGATCTATATATGCTACAGATGTGCCACTTTACAGGCACATTAAGGGCACCCCCAGGCACTATATTTAAAGCAATTTTTCATTTTTTATTTAATTTTTATTGTTGCACTTTAAGCATAATTAAAATCACTGCTCCTGAAAAAAACTATTGTTTTTACATTTTTTTTTTTTATTGATAAATGTTCCCCAGGGCAGTACCTGGACCCCCATCCCCCTTTTATGGCCAATTTACTTTCATAACAGCCCTCAAAATGGGCACTTGTTTTTTTCCTGTTCTGCTCCCATAGACTTCAATGGGGTTCGCTGTTCAGGTTAGAACATGGGTGTTTGGCCCATCACTAACAATGAATGGCCCTGTAAGCATGGCACAAGTCTTTTTTTTTACATGTTTTTTACATGTTTCGGGAATGCACACAGAAATACAAATGCAATATATTATATTTAGGTTTAATACCGCTTTAAATGATCACTATTTTGGTAGATAATTGCTGTACTTTACTCTCACCTGCAGCCTGTATGTTGTCCATCTGCTGTTCCGAACTAGGACAAAAAAAAATAAAAAATGACAGTTAGAATTTGTACAAAAGATTGCATGTACTGCAATAATTCATGAAAAATCAAAATAGAATGAAACGTGAACATTTAGCAGGTCATGCACTATACATGTCTCTAATATGATTGTGACAAAGAATTTAAATTTAAAAAAAAAAAAAATCCTTAAAAATACGAATCCTTAAATATTACACTGTAATTGTGATAAGCAGATTTTAACCCTGGAGTTATGCCTGGACTTGGTCATTTTATAGCAAGTGTCTGACCAAAAACACAAATGTTTGAGGATTGTTTTTTTTCCTTTTTTTTTTACCAGTTGAGGGTTTTTTGCTTTTTTTTTAACTGATTGCAAATACAATTGGAATTCCAGTGGTAAAATTGTGCAGGAGGAGATCAAGAAACATCAATTTCCTAATCTTTTCTGCAATGAATGAGCACGGAAGTGATGTGTATTACATTACAACTGGGCTTACATCTATCATTCACTAGGAAAGCAGTTAATCAAGCATGATCTGTGCTTGATTAGCTGCCATGATGGCTGGAGGAGACATTGGTTGATGTGTATTACATTACAACTTTGATTACAGCTGTCATTCACTAGGAAAGCAGTTAATTAAGCATTATCTGTGCTTGATTAGCTGTGGTGACAGTGGCGGAGCCAGAGGGCTAGCTGGGGTGGCAATTGACACCCCAGACAAAGTCCTTGACACCCCTGTTGCCACCCCGCTCGCTGAAACATTACAAGTGTGTGTGGCGGAACTACCCCCGCTCGCTGCCATTCTCGCACCGTGTCCGTGAGTAGCCTGCCCGTTCTGGCTGTGCTGCTGTTTAGGGGCTTGTCCTCCCCATCTCCCGCCTGTTCGCTCAGCCGTGCAGAGAGGGATGGATCGGGATGGCCGTGCGGCCGGCCGCTGAGGGAAGGGGAGGCTAAGCTAAGCAGCACCGCACCATACTAGAGCCTGGACCGCCCCGCCCACCTAGCCTAACTATGTGCGGAGTTTAACACTGACAGAGTCAGCTGACTAGCTGACTCCAATAGAGTTAAAGGGGGAGGAGCTCTCCCCTTTGCAAGGAGACCGGCATCTCTGGAGGTACAGGAACACTGGGGAGGAATCGATTTAATGACCAAGTAAGTGCAACTACTGAACCCATGCTCCTCCACCTCTGGAAAGTTTAAGGGCTGTATACAGTATATATACATATCGTCAGAACTACAACAGAGGTGATGGGGATAGAGTTGAGATCTGTGGTGATGGGGGGATGGCTCCACCACTGCAAATAATCCATCCCCCCTCACTGCCACTGGTGCCACCCCCACTCACCACCACCGCTGCCACTAATCCCACCCCCTACCACCCCCGCTACCACTTATTCCACCCCCCCACTCACCACCAACGCTGCCACTAATCCCACCCCCCTCACCACCACCGCTGCCACTAATCCTACCCCCCTCACCACCCCCGCTGCCACTAATCTCACCCCCCCACTCACCAACACTGCAGCCACCCCACTCACCACCACCGCTGCCACTAATCCCAACCTCACCAGCACCAGTGCTGCTACTAGTCCCACCCCCCTCACCACCACTGCTGCCACGAATCCCAGCCTCCCTCACTGCCACTGGTGCCACCCCCCCCCTCAACACCACCACTGCTGCCACTGATCACCCCTCTCACCACCACCACTGATCCCACCCCCTTCACCCCACCACCACTGCCACTGATCCCACCCTTTTTTTCCCACCACAACTGTCACTCATCCCATCCCACCTCAGCTGCCACTGATCCCACCCACCTCACCATCACCACCGCTGCCACTCGCCACCCCCCTCACCACCACCACTGCTGCCACTTATCCCACCACCTTCACCACCACTGCCATACCATCCCATCCCATCACCACTGCTACTCATACCATCCCACCCCTGCTGCCACTCATCTCATCCCACCACTGCTGCCACTCATCCCATCCCATCACTGCTGTCACTCATCCCATCACTGCTGCCACTCATCCCATCCCTGCTGTCACTCATCCCATCCCTGCTGTCACTCATCCCATCCCTGCTGTCACTCATCCCATCACTGCTGTCACTCATCCCATCACTGCTGCCACTGATCTCATCTCCCCCACCACTGCTGCCAATGATCCCATTCCATCCCCCATCACTACCACCACCCCTGCGACTCATTCAAACCCCATGCTCCAGGGGGTCCATGCCTCATCCCTGTACACCTGGGTCGCCCCGGGGGTCAGGGGGGGCCCTTCATGGTTTCTTGCACCGGGGCCCTGAAGGTTCTAGTTACGCCTCTGCACTCATTGGCTGTGCTGAACAATAGAGCGTGGGCGCCTCCGCGCCTGCAGCTAGTTCTCCTGACTGTGACTGAGCGGTGAGCAGCAGCGGTGCCGTGAGCAGCTGCACAGCTAACCCATCACGCGTGCCTGCACACCTGATTGGTTCACTGTGCCGCTACTCACGACGTGATTGGTTCGCTGTGCCGCGCTCACCGCTCGGTCACGAAGAGAACTAGCCGCAGGCCAGGCAGACTCACAGACTGAACATGTGGGATGGATGTGTCTGTGTCAGGCTGTGTTCTTCTTCTACCTTAGGACGGTAAGTCTCTCTGGTCTCTGCATTGAAGGGGACACGGCATGCTGGTCACTACATTTATGGGGGGAGTACGCTGGTCACTACATTTATGGGGGAGTACGCTGGTCACTACATTTATGGGGTAGTACGCTGGTCACTACATTTATGGGGGAGTACGCTGGTCACTACATTGATGGGGGAGTACGCTGGTCACTACATTGATGGGAGGGTACGCTGGTCACTACATTGATGGGAGGGTACGCTGGTCACTACATTGATGGGAGGGTACGCTGGTCACTACATTGATGGGAGGGTACGCTGGTCACTACATTGATGGGAGGGTACGCTGGTTACTACATTGATGGGGGGCATGCTGGTTACTACATTGATGGGGGAGTACGCTGGTCACTACATTGATGGGGGAGTACGCTGGTCACTACATTGATGGGGGGCATGCTGGTCACTACAAAAGGTAGGTAAGAGACTACTACTGTAGTACTGTCTGACTGTACTAGTGACTGACTGAGTAGTGAGAAGTCTGTAAAGGAAAGGGGATCTATCTTATGGGGAACCTGCCCTTGCCCAATGCCCGGTCTGCTGACTGTAAGGGAGGGATCTATATGGGGGACCTCACCTCACCCTGGCCTGCTGTAAGGGGGGATCTATATGGGGGACCTCACCTCACCCTTGCCTGCTGTAAGGGGGGATCTATATGGGGGACCTCACCTCACCCTGGCCTGCTGTAAGGGGGGATCTATATGGGGGACCTCACCTCACCCTGGCCTGCTGTAAGGGGGGATCTATATGGGGGACCAGGTCCCCCATATAGATCCCCCCCTTACAGCAGGCCAGGGTGAGGTGAGGTCCCCCATATAGATCCCCCTTACAGCAGGCCAGGGTGAGGTGAGGTTCCGTCCCCCATATAGATCTCCTCCCTTACAGCAGGCCAGGGTGAGGTGAGGTCCCCCATATAGATCCCCCTTACAGTAGACCAGGGTGAGATGAGGTCCTGTCCCCCATGTTGATCTCCTCCCGTACAGTAGGCCAGGGTGAGGTCCCCTGACCTCACCCTGGCTTGCTGTAGGGGGAATCTATATGGGGGACAGTACCTCACCTCACCCTGGTCTACTGTACGGGGGGATCTATATGGGGGACGTGTTGCTGCTACACTTTTCATTGGTTAAGCTGACACGCAACTCCTTCGTGCTCCAAAACAAAACATAATGCGGCAGCACACACAGGAAACGTATTTTTAGTGTAATTGAACACTTTGTATATTGACCCCCCAAAATAATACCTTGCCACCCCTTTGCCACCCCTGTTTTAAAAGTCTAGCTCCGCCACTGTCAAGCAAAAGATTCAAAACTATCGTGGGGCCCCGCCATAAACAAAAACCTTGTGACAAACCACATATTAATGATGTCACAGTGTAAAATCACAAGGTAACCTCAATTGTAAATACATATTTTTTATTGAATAAATTACTATAAAACTTGCAGGTGTAGATCCAGTTTGATTCCAGTACAAGCTAAGTTGTTGGCTAGTTTTGTATGAGGGCAGCTGGGAAAATCTGGTATATATGTTCATGACTGCAAGGAAGCCATATACTGACAGAAGACCACAGGTACAGTGTGGGTCGGAGGTTCCGTTACAACTATAAACTGAAGGATTTATGAATAAATGGTTGTGGAACGAATGAGTTTCCATTATTTCTTATAGGGAAATTCGCTTTGATATAAGAGTGCTTTGAATTACAAGCATGTTTCCAGAACAAATTATGCTCGCAATCCAAGGTTTTACTGTATGTTTGTTCCATACCTGGCTGATCCCTATGGAATCAGGAAATCACTGTAGTAGGCAGCGCTAGTACTGTGATGACTGCTGGCTTCCAGGTCCCGTGGAAAGTGTGTGCCCTTCTGCTTTGTGGGCATTTGTCAATAGTCTGGTGCAGGCTCCATTCACACAACACATTTCTCAATGAAAGCAAAGTGTTCTCTAACTGAAAAAGGTGGCCTCATCACCCCACCAATCCACCTTGTCCAATCAGAGGACTCTTTGCATTCATTAAGAAAATGCAAAGTTTTCTCTTAGTGGCGCCGGCGTCAAGCATGCAACCTCCTGTTTCCAGTAAGAAGCAAGGCGGCCAGCATGGGACCTGGATGCAAGTAGAGATCATTGGACTAATGGTGCCTACTACAGTTATTTCCAGCTTCCACAAGGTATGACCGAACATGGCACATACATATTCACATTTGTCCAAGCTCGACCAATGGGACTATGTAAAAATCATCATACCTATCTTCAGCTTTAAAGGAACCCTGTTGCAATATGAAATTGTTTAAACCAATACATACTGTGAGATTGGGTTGATTAAACTTAAGCAGTAGGTACATTTGCAATGAGTTGCGCTAGACCAAAACTGTATTTTATGGCGTGGCAGCCATTTATTCAATAAACAGAAAGTTCACATGTACATCAGTTACCCACGCAGGGGTTTCTTCCATACAATGTACACAAACTACAATACCGAGCCACCTGGCTCACTTGTTGGCAGCACTGCTGCTCCTCTTAGCAGTCCCTTTTGACTGTGTTGTACAGCTCCCCTGGAACACTTGGCCCTCTAGCCTTTAGTCGCAGCACCCCACTACACATCCCACCTCTGGCCTAAGGATTGGAGTTCTCTTGACACCCCCATAGGAGCCGACCTGACTCCTGGAACTAAGACCTCTGTCTCCTGGTTTCTGGCTGGGCCCTCTGACCCCTTTATGAGACCTCTGTCTCTTGGCTTCCAGCTGGGCCCTCTGACCCCTCGATGAGACCCCCTGTCTCTTAGAATCTGGCTGGAGCCTCTGACCCCTCAATGAGACCTTCTGGCTCTTATCATCTGGCTGGGGCCTCTGACGCCTCTATAAGACCTCTGTCTCTTGGCTTCCAGCTGGGCTCTTTGACCCCTTGATGAGACCCTCTGACTCTTGGCATCTGGCTGGGGCCTCTGACCCCTCTATGAGACATTCTGTCCCTTGGCTTCTGGCTGGGCCCCCCTGTCCCCTTGATGAGACCCTCTGACTCTTGGCATCTGGCTGGGGCCTCTGACCCTTCTATGAAACCTCTGTCTCTTTGCTTCTGGCTGGGATCCCCTGGCCCTGGACGAGACCCTCCGTCTCCCACAATGGAGCTTTCTCAAAACTGGAAGCTCTGAGCAATTCTCAGACCTGTGTATATAATAAACCTGCACACCTGTGTAGTCAGCTAGGTTGCAGGCAAATAGCAAAATCCGGACACAAGATTGACTGTTCCGATTCAGAACTACAGTGTCTGGAGAAAGCTAAAAACACAGCTTTCTCCACTCAGAAATAATGGTTCTGAACCTCACATAAACCCTAAATGTGAATCCTGTGTCACATCTTCCTATATTCTTACAGTGACAGGGCCTCTCTCTGCCACAATACATGGTAAAGAACAATGTACATACTCACCTTTCCTGTTGTCTGCGCTGCCAAAGTCCACTCTGATGCTGAGAAATCTCCCCCAGGTCCCCCGTAGCTCTCTGTTTTCACCTGCTGACCTCCACATTACTACTGTATGCTGTAAAGGGTAGAGGTCAGATGGAAAAACCAGTGAGAGCATTGGGGACTGTGTAGATTGAAGCCCCTGTAAGGACCCTATTTCCCTTTGGACTTGAGTTCGGTGCACAGGCATCATGCATAGGTGAGTAAGTACACTTTTCTTTTACAGGTATGCCTGGGTTTAAAAATTTTGTATAATGCCAAGATTACGTTAAAGCATAATTTTTCAACAACAAATGGTCCATTATTGTAAGATAAAAAAAAAATAATAAAATGTAGCCATAAGAGATTGAAGATCTGCAAAAATCATACTTACAAATTTGTTTTCTTTTTCCAAATGACACCTACAAGGGACAGACAGTAATTTTAAAAACATGAAATATTTGCTCCATAGATAAGAGTGTGTACTGGCAATGACACTGACCATGACAATGATATGACATTGGCCAGTAACAGCGCACAGATTAAGCATCAGCCACCAAAAGAGAAAAGACACATGTTCGCGTGTGAATATGGAATTAGTCAAGTTTTCATTCATATTTTTCCGCATTCTACTATTTAGAACTCATTGATGAAAGATATCTTACATATGCAAGAGATACTTTGGAATACACCAACAGTAATAGTAGATGTAAGGTAGGGATGGTTATATGGATATTGAAAGAATAAATGGTAACATTTGTGATAAGCTGTTGCTGTTAAACAATGCCTACTTAATGATGAACTCTAGTAAGCCATAAAATACCAGTAGTATGTGCACCCCTCTCCAATAACTGGGGGAGTAAATGCTTTGTCTAGTCTAGGGGAGGTATAAAGAAAAGCAGTCTTTCTCAATCGTTTTCACCCAGAGGAAAGCCTAAAATAGTTTTCAGGTTTGGGGGAACTCCAACTAAAATCAAGTTATTGGTGGTCAGTGGCAAATATGCCCCTTACATTAGTGGTCAGTAAGGAGAATGCAACCTTGTGGTAGTCAGAAAGCCACCCTTACAGATAGCTAAAAAAGATACTTGGTGCCATGCTTCTGGCTCCGCCAAGTCGTTTTGGACTCAGAACTATGTAGGCACTATCAAATGGAAGGTTGATGAGCCACAACTCAAGGAACCCATGACAACTGGTGGATGAAACCTAGCGTTCCATGGTTAGGAATGGCTGAAGTAGAGTAATACTTACCATAATCGTTGGTCACTGCTATCTACTGTTTCTTAAATTTGGGTGGACCCTGCACATCCTCATGTACAATGCAGGACTGCTGGTTGTCCATTGTATGTGTTGATGTCAAAGAATTTACTGCCTCAATGGAAGAGTAAAGCAGGGTACACACTATATTTTTTTTTTTTCGTTTAACCCGGCGGGCTAAATTAAAAATTGAGATCGCCATACTAACACAAGCCATGTTAGTGCAGCTATCTCCCGCCGCTATGCCTTTGTGTTCTGACAGGGGGACTGCATCCCCCCCCCCCCCCCACCAGAACCATTGGCTGCCAGCGCTGAATGGATGCTGGTTTTCCAGCATGCCAGTTCGATAGAAGCCGGTCGAAAATCATCCAGATCCTGCCGAACTGACTGTTTTTGTATGAAATACAATCCATGGGTACACAGCATAGGGAATTAGGTAATTATTCCTTTGACTTAAACCTCCTCTAAGCTAAACAAGCATTTAAACCTTACTATCTGGGAAGGGGATGCTCAGTTTAAACAATGCCCTCATTAAAATAAGCCACACAAACTTTCAATGTCAATATGTGCACCTCTGCAAAGTATTCCCTCACTTCCGTTTCCTATCGAGGTTCCCAGATACCTCAGTCCAACACTACTATTTCCTGCTTTAATATCTAATTCTGTGGAGCTATCATGACAGGGGATGTGGTACAGTGTGTGGCTGGAACATGCCGAAACCTGGCTCCCACCTGCCAGACACAAAGTGCCTGGTATGCAATTTGGGGGGACCCCACACCATGTTGTTTGTTTTTTGTGTTGGATCCCCCTAGACATCCATATGAGGCCCTCATCAAGGATAGGAGACTGGTATGTATTTTTAGGGTAAACCCAAAGCCTTTTTTTTTTTAGTATTTGGAGTTCCCCATTAACATCCATATAAGACCTTCTTCTAGGATAAGGATCTGGTAAAGATGAAGGGAATCCCCAACCGCTATGTTTACAAACAAGTGGCCAAAGCTGGACACAGCAACACTGTGCTAGGGCTGGATACAAACTGTCCAATTAGCTGTGGCCAGTTTGTGTGTGTCCCAAACCCCACAAAGGCGCCGACCCTAGATGCACATGGTCTGAATCCAGATTCAATATTTGCATGTAACCACTGATCCAAAGAGCAGAGGAACCTACAGTTGATTTATACAAGTCTGATAGCTGCTGTTGGTGTGTGTAGGCAGTGTTTACAACCACCAGAGAGTCTACTGATTCTTGCCGTTAGTGTAGCATCATGCAAATATAGGATCATAAGGACATAGAGGGAGGCTTTGAAAACCTATGACTTCTGAGCTATTCACCTAGCAGAGATGAAGCCAAGAGGTCAGAGAATTCTAGGTCCTGCACTGTGTCTGCACAGCAGCTGGGAGAACATCTGGAAAAGTGACAAGACGTAGTTTTGCAAGTATAAAATTCAGAGTTTTGCATAAGTTCCCCTAAATGCAAAACTTTTTTTAGTTTTTGATAGAGCGTGAGAGGGATTAGAACCCCTGTCAGGTTTTCATTGCCACCTGTGTCCCCATAAGGGAGATTTACAATCTCTATTTGACCTGTTTATCGTCTTCACTGAAAGTAAAAGAAAATCCCAAAATTTGGGTTATCACCAGAACAGCAATAGAGGAAAAGCTTCTAATGGATATGCAAGGTTTGGTGACAACCTAGGATTTCCTCACTTAGAGGGATTTCCTCTCACCTACTGTTTGGGTTTGGGTTAGGAAGTGAAGGGGAATATCCTCAATGGGACGGATGGCAAAAACAAATCTGACAGGGGTTATATAACCCTCATTTACTCTATGTAAAATTAAAAAAAAAATGGTTTGCCTTTAGTTCTACTGAAAAAAAATAAATCCTTGGTTCTGCTTTATTAATCGCTTTACGACCGCCCGCCACAGATGTACTCCCAGGCAAATCGGCGTACATGTACGGTGCTCGCGAGCATGAGGCTAGGGGACTAGTGGCGCGCTCCTGCCCCCGCTCGTCAGCAGGGAAACCGATGCAGCGGGCAGGCGGCTCCAATTGCCGCCTGACACCCGCGATCGTTCCCCGCTGAGAGAGAAGAACGGTCAGCTGTTGTAAACATAGCCAACCGTCCTTCTCCCTGGAATGATCACAGAGCCCCTGTGATCCTTCTATATAGGAACACAGGTCTCTATGGTCATTTCAGAAGCCACGCCTTCCCACAGTTAGAATCACTCCCCTAGGCTCACATTTAACCCCTTGATCACCCACAATGTCCCTGCCAGTGTCATTATTACAGTAACAGTGCATATTTTTAGCACTGATCACTGTAGTAATGTCACTGGTCTTCCGAAAAGTGTCAAAAATGTCAGTCAGGGGTCCGATCTGTCTTTCGCTATGTCGCAGTCACGCAAAAAATCGCAGATCGCCGCCATTACTAGTAAAAAAAAAAAAAAAACAATAAAAATGACATAAATCTTTCCCGTAGATAGTAGACGCGATAATTTTGCGCAAACCAATCAAAATACACTTATTGCGATTTTTTTTTACCAAAAATATGTAGCAGAAAATAAATTGGTCTAAAATGTTAAAAAAGCCTTGTTTGCCTTGGCTTTGGAGCCGCTAGCGATTATGTTGCGGGCGGACCCACAAGTCCGAGGCATTAAGGTGGGGGTCATTGAAGAGAAGTTGTCTTTATATGCAGACGACACCTTGATTTATTTGGCGGATGCATCCACATCATTACATAGGGCCTTACAATTATTTGACATCTTTGGCCGTTTTTCAGGTATAAATATTAATTGGTCTAAGTCCGTCCTTTTTCCACTACACCCATCGATATCTTTAATTGATACTCATACACCGTTGAAATGGGTACAGGATATGGTGTACTTAGGCATCAAAGTGGGTCCAATACTGGAGGTATATCAGCAAAATAACATTGACCCTTTAGTTTTACAATTAAATAAAAAGTGCGCGTCTTGGCGCATGCTTCCCTTGTCCCCCGTTGGCAGAATTAACTTAATAAAAATGAACTATCTTCCGAAATTTCTGTATTTCTTCCGTAACTCCCCCATTGATATGACTAGAACCTTTTTTTCGAGATTAGAAAGTATTATAACAACTTTTGTATGGGCCGGGCGTACTCCACGAGTCGCAAGACGCACGCTATACCTTCCTCTTGCAAGAGGAGGATTAGCGCTTCCTAACTTTAAATTGTATTTTTGGGCGGCTGTCCTGGTGACGGTCCGGTGGTGGTTCTCTCAGCCCAAAACTAATTCTGCAGTTACACTAGAAGCAGCACTATTGGGTTCATATGCGGCCCTTAGTAATCTTGTTTTTCGGGGGGAAAAGGCACATCCTCAAATAACCAGTCTGATGAAGACTGTCCTGCGGATATGGACTCGGGCGCGGGTGATATATAACACACCATTGCATATATCCCCCCACACTCCGTTGTGGGGTAATCCTAATTTAAAACATTTATATCATCTCCCTGATCCACAGTTATGGGCTGCTAGAGGGATTGTGACTATGAAACATGTTATTAAAGATGGAAGACTTCAAGGCTTTAATGCTCTTCAGTCCACCCATTCATTACCTTCCACCATGGGGTTTCGTTACCGCCAGCTTAGTCATGCTATGCGGGCTCAGTTCCATGGCCCTGTTGTCCTCGAATCAGACCCCTTGGAGAAAATGTTAACTTTTAAGGTAATAGGGAAATCTCTCTCTGCTATATACTCCATACTCTCAACAGATCAAAGTCAGTCCCTTGAGAAAACCTATAATAAATGGAAGGAGGACATTCCAGATCTGACTATTGAAGAGTGGGAGGATTCTGTTAATAATTATATCCCTCAATGATAGCGGCTAGGGACAGATTTATACAACTCAAATTCTTACATAGAGCATATTATACGCCACAACGTCTTGCCAGGATATTCCCCACGAAAGATCCTTTGTGCATTAGATGTGGGCATGAAATAGGTACATTCTTACATGTTGTTTGGTCGTGCCCTGACCTGGCAACTTTTTGGAAAGAAGTGACGGACACTATTGGCGAAATCTTTGACATTATGATTCCTTTGGACCCAAAGGTAACTTTATTGAGTAACCTTACAGAACTGGCTGGGGATAAATATGCTAAAATGTGCATTACATATACCCCGTTTTATGCCAGGAGAGAAATCCTTTTGCGATGGAAGTTACCCGAACCTCCCACCCGATTATCCTGGATAGTTGCCATTACTAAGACACTCCCATTCTACCGTTTTACATACGGTAGTAGGAACTGTCCAAAAAAATTCGATAAAGTCTGGTCAGCCTGGATCGACGCTGTAGGTGAGCTAAAGTCACCGGTTCCATAATGATATAAGTAGGCTCTTATTATTATAATTAAGAATTTTTTTTTTTTTTTTTTTTTTGTGTGTGTTAGTAGGTACGGATAAAACTATTCCTTGTGCAGAGTAATGTATTGTATTGGAATGTTTGTGATGTTTATATGTGTAACAATAAAATAAAAATTTAACTGTTAAAAAAAAAAAATGTTAAAAAAATGTGATTTTTAATTTTTTGTTGGGAATGTCATATAGCAGAAAGTGAAAAATATTGTTTTTTTTTTTTTTTCAGAATTGTCGCTCTTTTTTTTTGTGTATAGCGCAAAAAATAAAAATCGCACAGGTGATCATGATCAAATACCACCAAAAAGAAAGCTCTATTTGTGGGGAAAAAAGGACGTAAATTTAGTTTGGGTACACGTACGCGCAATTGTCAGTTAAAATCACGCAGTGCCAAGTTAAAAAAAAGTGGCCTGGTCATTAAGGGGGAAAATCCTTCCAGTCTTAAAGCGGCTAAATAGCAGTCAAGGAACAGATTTCATATTGGATGGGTTAGCGTTACCATGATGGCCTTTTGTTACAGCTGTGATTACCAACCTCTTTTGAAAGTCAAAATTCTCCTAAAAGCAGAATAGATTATATTAGGTTTACTCACCTTTCACCTTCAAAACGATTAAGATCAATATGAGAAGAATCAGGATAGTCAATGAGACACCAATAATGATCATGAGGTTCTGTAACGTAGGTTCCTTGTCTTCATCAGAATTGTTTTCCTCATTAGCGCCTGCCACGAAACCAGGAAAAGAAGTAAGAAATATGGTAATAAATATACATAATGTGGTCAGCAAACCTACAAGACAAGTTACTTACAGCGGAGTTCCACCCTAAAATTAAACTTACCTCCATCTTCATGCCCGGGGTCACCTGAAAAACAAATGGATAATCGCAATTATTTATTTTTTTTACTTACCTAGTTATAAAGAAAATATAATCACCTTACTTCCTCTTCCTCCCCTCGGCGGCCACGGCGATTCGTCACTTCCTGGCTTGCAATGATTCCTGGGAGCTGAACGTCATCGCTCCCAGGAATCAATGCGCCTACACCGGCCCCAACGTCAGTTCCGGTGCAGGCGCCGACATACCTTGCTAAACAGCTTCTGGGCATGCCCAGAAGCTGTGCAGGGATGACGCTGCGGCACCGGAAGTGACGGCGGGGACGGCGCAGTGCATCGTGGGACTGAAGAGGATGGAAGAGGACACAGAAGAGGATCGCGCTGGCTTCAAGCTGCCCACACCTGAGATGGCAGCGCTGGAGAAGACATTTTCAAGGTAAGTATTTCTTCTTGCAGGTAAGTGCGACCCAGGACAGATCAGAGGCTATCCATTGTGGAATGTACTATCCCTGACTGTCCCGGGGGTATTTTTATTAAAAAATACTTTCCCAGGGTGGAACTCCACTTTAAAGTATGACTAAAGGCAAAACATCTATTTTAGTATTGGAAAGAGGGAAGAGAGATTAGAACACCTGTCACTTTTTATTGCTGTCTGTGCTCCTGTGAAGAAGCTTCCCCCTCTCTATTTGTCCTGTTTACCATTATCACTGAAAGTGGAAGTAAAAAAAAAAAAAACCCAAATTTTAGGTTGATCCCAGAAATGTAATAGGAGGGGGGATCTTCCAATAGGGTCACTAGTTCTGGTGACCTTGGGTGTCCCCAAGGAATTCTCTTAATTTGCATTGATTTCCACTCACTTCCTGTTTGGCTTTGTGACACGGTGACAGTGAAGGGAAATTTCTGCAATCACACACAGAAGCCGAAAAAAAAATAAAAAAAAATAAATCTGACAAGAACTTTAACCCTCACTTGCTCTATCCAAAAAAAAAAAAAAAAAGTTTTGCCTATAATTCTACTTTAACCTCTTCATGCCTAAGGGTAAAAGAAATCTTAATGCCTAAGCACAATTTTGCAACTTTGACTTGTGTTAGTAAAACTGTACATATCATCACAACTGGATGCCGGTGGATTACACCTTGTTTTTTTTCAGGACAAATTGGGTTTTAAAGAGTTCCTGAGCGGTTACTGCGGCAGGCTGGCTCTCCTGCGTGAACCAACGAAGCTCTACGTCAGTCATGTACGTGGTGCTAGGGGGCGAGCGTGTGCCGCCGCCGGCATGCTCCCGCCCCCACTAGGCAAGGGGGATGCAGATCCACAGGGCCATCGGCCGTGATTGCCGCTGGTGGCGTGCTCCCACCCTGAAAGATTGTATTTACATGCCTTATGATATTTCAGATATATATTTCAGTTTATGCCCATCCTGTGATGAAATGTGGGCCCTTGCATTTACATCGTAACGAGCTAGACGGACAACCATTCATAAGAACCTTGGACAGCGGACAGCTGTATTTTGCATATAGATGAAAAGACATTGACATGTTCAACACTTTTCCATTCATTCATTCAGACACTTAACGAGTTAAGGCTTAGCATTTAGATTACAAGACATTTTGCATAGAGACTGACACCACCATAAACAATTGACAATTGCTTACATTAACACAGACAAGCTGAACACAAGACGGACCGATACTACAACAAAACACCTCATATTGACACAAATGCATGGCGAAAGCAAAGGCCCTTTTATGTACTATTCTGTCTGATATGTGCTATTGACTGATGAATTATAAACCGGTTTGGAGCAGTCTTTCCCGCTCAAAACATGCCTTAAATATGAGCTTCACGTGCAATAAAATTAGTTGTGACTGCACTAAGTTTGAGTGCTGTGTGTCGTCATAACTCCCGGCCGGACTATCTAGAAAGGGGGGTTAGCAACTGAAGGGCTGTAATATCATCGTGATTGCCTCCTGACAAGATTTGAGCTAACACACCCCCACTAGGCAACGGGGATCCCGATCCACAGAGCCGGCGGCCGCAATTGCTGCTTGGCACCCGCGATCGCTCCCAGCTAACAGAGAAGGATGGTCAGCTATTGTAAACACAGCTGACCGTTCTTCTCTCTGAAATGATCACAGAGTCTTCTACAGAATCCTTCTATATAGGATCCCAGGTCTCTATGATCATTTCACAAGTCCCTCCCCCCATACAGTTAGAAAACACTATCTAGGCTCACATTTAACTCTTTGATCACCACTGTGTTAGATCCTTCCCTGCCAGTGTCATTACTACAGTAACAGTGCATATTTTAAGCACTGATTACTGTAGTAATGTCACTGGTCCCCCCAAAAGTGTCAAAAATGTCAGTTAGGGGTCCGATCTGTCTGCTGTAATGTCGCAGTCCTGCTAAAAATCGCAGATTGCTGTAATTACCAGTAAACATAAAAATGACATAAATCTTTCCCCTAGTTAGTAGACGCGATAACTTTTGTGCAAACCAATTAAAATACGCTTATTGCGATTTTTTTTTTTTTTTTTACCAAAAATATGTAGCAGAATAGAAAATGGCCTATAAGAATGAATAAATTAGATTTTTACATTTTTTTTTTTTGGGAATGTTATATAGCAAAAAGTGAAAAATATTGTTTTTTTTTATTTTAGAATGTCGCTCTTTTTTTGTTTACAGCGCAAAAAAAAAAAAAAAAAATCACAGAGGTGATCAAATACCACCAAAAAAAAGCCCTATTTGTGGGAAAAAAAGGACATAGTTACATAGTAGTTGTGGTTGAATAAAGACAATAGTCCATCCAGTTCAACCAATTTTATTTGGGTACAGTGTCGCACGACCTCGCAATTTTCCGTTAAAGTAACGCAGTGCCGAATCGCAAAATATGGCTTGGTCATTAAGGGGGAAAATCCTTCTGGTCCAGAAGTGGTTAATCATGTTTTTCAGTTTTGTGTCCTGTTATGTGTTTCTTGTTATGTGTGAGTTATTCACATTGAATGTAATTTCTATATTTTATAGAAATGAATAAACAATTTTTGTACATTATGCTGCATGGTTTACTTTAAGCCTACTTCATACAGTTTGTATTATACAGCTGTATATCCCCCCCTTTTTTTACCCCCAAAATATACTGACCCTGACCTTTAACCCTTACTTGACTCAAACACATATTTATTTATGTATTTATTTATTTTACACACTTTTTTTCTCTCTCTGCAAGAAGAGAGAAAGATAATGTATCTTCCCTCTCCACTCATAGAGAGAGAAAAAACACAGGGACCGGCTTCCTAATGACTGATCACTGTGGTAGCCAATCAGAGGCCACACAGCAATCAGGTGATCCAGAATCGGGAGCTCTTGGTGAGCCCCTGGTCTCTGTGCTGTGCGGACAGTGCGGCACGCTCCCAGCACAAAGGGAGATACATATACAGGTGCATCTCAAAAAATTTGAATATCATCAAAAAGTTAATTTATTTCAGTAATTCAATTCAAAAAGTGAAACTTGTATATTTTATATAGATGTGTTACACACAGAGTGATATATTTCAAGCATTTCTTTCTTTTAATTTTGATTAGGTCAGGCGAGTTTGCTGGCCAATCAAGCACAGTGATACCATGATCATGTGACCAGGTATTGATAGTTTTGGCAGTGTGGGCAGGTGCCAAGTCCTGCTGGAAAATGAAATCAGCATCTCTATAAAGCTGGTCAGCAGACATCGGGTCCGCCGGTCACACGCGCGGGGGGGGGGTCCGTGACAGCGCGGGAGCGGGAGCGCGCCTCCGGCAGCGCGCGCTCGCTCCCCAGAGCCTCACAGGCTAGTGACGTTTATTTACGTCACTTTGCCTGTGAGGGGCTGACCGCCGCAGTATATCTACTTGCGGCGGTCGGCAAGTGGTTAATAAACGGGTCTCCTCACCCACGATATCCACCAATCAGGAAAAATCACCAAACATGAGAAAGGAATCCCCTAGTGTAGTATTTATTACATTTCATAAATAAAAAGTATAAAAACACACATTGACTCGCTCCAAATTGTAGTCAAAACAATCCATAAAAGATCCATATATACAATAAAGTGCAGTGTGACAAATGAAAAGTTGCACTTAATCCAGATTCCTATTTGTAGGGTGGCAGCTGGACCTCCGACATGTAATCCTGCTCACAAGAAACACAAAGAAAGGCGCACCGACCTAGCGCATTATCCTCAATATAGGCTTTATTGTTAAAACACCGAAATGGCTACTCACAAGCAAAGGTATAAATCAATCACATCGGACTCAAAATCTTGAGTATCGAGAGTAGTCCATACGAATGTCCCTTGTCCTATTAGGATGACGGCTGACGCGTTTCAAGCCATACGCCTCTTCCTCAGAGCCCCATTTGCCATTTCTATGTTTTAACAATAAAGCCTATATTGAGGATAATGCGCTAGGTCGGGGCGCCTTTCTTTGTGTTTCTTGTTTGCAGTTTTGTTGGACTGCCCCAGTCCTTTAAGGCAGCAGGATCCTAGCCATCCAAGATGCCATTTGGAAAGTCCCATGGGCAGAACAGTCAAGGGTTCGGCTTTTCTGAGCACAGGAGATAGGTGGTTTATCCACCTTGGTTTTTTTTGGAGATGTAATCCTGCTCGACGGCTGTTTCGCATCACAAGCTTCTTCAGGAGCTTCAGGGAAGCTTATATATGCAGTCTGCATCTATCTGAGTAATTTTTGAAATTGGGGACAGATCATAGCGACGATACGTCACTTCGGGATCCTCCGCCATCTTAAGTGACATCACTTCCGCTCATCGGAAACAATAACATTGCAACTTCCGGTTTTCGCACTATCTTAGATACGTCATATGCGAAAATACGGAGCATAAGGAAGTGAATGGAAAACCTGCCTTTAGCTACACTTAGTTGCAGGTTTTCATTGTACACTATTACAACCTTCTAGCTGCCAACCTCCCAATGACCAATGGCATCATCAGTTGATAAGGAGGATGTCAGTTGCCTGCATAGCATCCTTGTTTGACCCTCCCTTGCCCCTCTCCCTCAGTGTTGGGGGTCACATTAACTGAGTGATGGAGAAAAAACTGAGGGAGAAGAGAAACATTGGAATACTAGTCAGTACCAGTTTGCAAAAGTGTATTTGCTTTGGAAGAGTAAATCATCTCAAATGCTGAGTGTCCTAAGTGTGGATGTTGCTGCATTATGTAAAAGTATTGGAATAGTTTTTACATTTTAGAATGGGATGCCTCAAGACTGTCCATAATTTTAGAGGGTGCCTTGACTGAAAAAAGGTTGAGAAACAATGAACTAGAGGATAAGGTCATCTCTATCCCCTCTGTGTTATGCTACGTGTCCGTACCTGCTGTTATTTGGTTTATTACCTGTGCGGCTTCTAGGCAGATTTACATGTCCCTTGTTTAGCGCTCTCTCTTTTGCGCGCAAACAATTATTATAAGAATCCTCTGATCCAATTTGTGACTATGACGACATCTTCCTGTGCTGTCAGCCCACGTCTTTTGCCGATCGTCTTTGTCATTACATTAAGAAATTGTTAGTTTCTACCCATCTATACTTACACCTGAGGCCTCCACTTGCCCGGGACACTGCTGTGTTGGTGTTACTGGTCTTTGGGTTATTGATGTGGCCCCTGTTCACACAGTCCTCATGAATCAAACTCCTGAAGAAGCGGATACTCCGCAAAACATGTAGAGTATGATGGGAGATCTACTATTAGAGGTCCTCCATATTTGGGTCTTATGGGTCTTGGGTTATGCTGTCGGTTGCAGATCCGAATAGCAACATTTACGCCCTGAAGAAGGGGAATTCTCTGTTCCCCTGAAACGTGTTGGCTTTAACATGTTCTGCTACCAATAAAACAGCGATCTTTTGATCCAAGTGGGATTCTTATTGCTGATTTTGGGCGCTCCTTTAACCGACTACCACTAGAAACTTTTGAAACGACCACTAGGCCGTATCTTAAGGTAGCAGCCTAGACCCTTTAACAAGGGTCCACTGCCTTTTTTCATCCAGTCGGGCCGGATTGATTGGGAGTTAATTTCCCCAAGTGACCCTCTCTCACCTATCACCCACCTACAGACCCTCTATCAAGCAGGTCAGTCCAGCGCAGCCATCAACTTTAAAAAAAAAAACTCCATATTTGGGTGGACATCTTGGTATTTACCCAATTTGTATCAGAGGAATTGTGTTGTGTTCAATTTTATTTGGGTGTCTGTCCCCAATTGGACAATCATTTCTTCTGTATTTTTCCCATTTCGGTGACTTTTTATACTCGATGATATAATAAACTTTTGTATATTTTTATAGAATCACTGTATTGCAAGTTCATACTGTACCTCAAAGTCCTCAATGCCTCAATCCAATCTCCTACTCCATAAGGATCTGATCAAACCAATCTTAGACCCCCAATAGACCCCAGATCTTTCCATAAAGAGGACCTGTCACAGCCCATGCTATCACAAGGGATATTGTTCATCCCTTCAGAGAGCAATAAAACAAAAGAAAAAAAATAAGATACAGTGTAATTATTTTAAGATAAATAATAATATAAAAAAATTAATAAAATAAAGCGCCCTCGCCCCCTGAGCTCATGCGCAGAGGCGAACAAAAGTTGTGCACGCATATGTAAACGCTGTTCGCACCACACATGTGAGGTATCACTGTGAACAATATAGCGAGGGCAATAATTCTACCACCAGACCTCCTGTGTAACTATAAACTTGTAACCTGTAGAGACTTATGGAAATGTAAATGTAAAAACATACCGTAGTTTTAAAGTGTGACATGTTTAGTATCTATTTACTCAACATAACATCTTCTTTTATATTTTACCAACATTTGGGTATTTTATTGTGCTTTTGTGAATTAAAATCAACTAAAGTGTTTTTTATTTAAAAAAAAATTACATTTGAAAAACCGCTGCACAAATACCATGTGACATGAAAAAATTGTGAAAAAAAGGTGTCATGGCTAATTCTAAGAATTTCTGGAAAGTCTCATAGTGTCTTTGTCTCCGCTCAGAGTAAAGTATCCCTCATCAACAGACAATGCAGGAGAGAGCAAACCTACTGAAGAAGCCCAATGAGCGTAAAGCCCCGTACACACGTACCGATCGTCTGCCGACGATCGTCCGTCTTTTGTCCCCGGAATGTCGGTGTCTGTTGAAAAGTGCAAAGACTGCACAAGACTTTTGTCCGCCGACTTCAGCTGACTGCAGAAGTGATGTCATGTAATGGTTAACTTTCCCTGTGTTTTTTCTTTTCTGAGCATGCCCAGTCTTGCAAATCTGCAGTCTGTCGGCCGAAATCTGTACTGACTGGCGAACAATCGGCCGTTCTGGTGTCGGCATACAAAAATTTTTATGTTTGCAAGAAAGACTCTTGTCCGCAGAATGTGCGCAGACATCTGTCGGAGGCACCATACTAACAAGCGTACAATCGGCAGATCTTTCGTCCGCCGACGTTTGTATGACGATGATCGGTACGTGTGTACGGGCCTTTAGAAATAGATGTGGATATCGTATTTGAGCCAGTGTTAATTTAGTCGACTAAAACCGACTAAAATGTTTTCGTCTACTAAATTAACACAATTTTAGTCGACTAAAACTAAAACAATTTAGATGACTAAAATACGACTAAAACTAAAATGGCATTTTAGTCATAAGACTATAACTAAAACTAAATAAAAAATTGACATCATCAAAATTAACACTCCTCTGCTGGCCATTTCTAGATCGGCAACACAATTCCATCCAGAGCATGTAATAATAGCACATTAAAGTTTAAACATGTATTGCACCACCGCGTACGCATAAGTAAGGAGCATCTACTAAGCTGCTGAAAACTAAACAATTAAGAAAAAGGCTTTTCTTATATTTTTCCCTAATATTTAATGTTGGTAATATATTCAGGTAATTTGTGCAATGACATTACAGCCAATGGAGTTTACAGCAGTGTTAATTTCGCCAACGAAAAAGTTTTCATCACCGCTTTCGTCACCGGCATTTTTCAACTGACGAAAACGAGACGCAAAGTATAGCACATTTTCGTCAAATGATGACAACTATGACGAAAATCAAATCCGTTTTCTTTAACGAACGAAAACTAAACGAGAATGTGAGGCAGGGACGTTTACCCAACTTCCAGTTTTCACGGAGCTCCGTCTGTGTGGCGTCTGGAGTGGCGTGCCCCATGACGTCCGACGTGAGGAGTGGACTACTACAAGAGAGTCGACTCGAGACAAGTCACCTGACCTCACCAGAGCACTGCAGCTGCAGCACTACAGCCAGACGCGCCAGGCCCGACTCATCACACGGCACTGGCACCCGGCCACCACCACATCCAGAGCAGAGCACCCACTGTGAGTTAACAGCCAGGCCAGCTATTACTGCCTCCCTGAGTCCCCTCAGACCACTCACCAGTCACCACTGGCATCCGATTCCGCCATCCATCCAGGACTGTGTGCGTGCATATAGGCCGCTGAGGCCCGCCCGGCCCATCCTGTTCAACAACTTCAGTTCAGAGTCAGACCAGAGACCACCCTTAAACCTGAGACCCCCATCCAGAACTCTGAGCAGCACTGTGTGCACTCACTGCACTGACTGCAGGCAGCAGCATTACAGGCCTCCTCTCTGACCTGACTGACCATGACCATTTAGATGACTTAAATTCGTTTTAGTCGACTAAAATGTACTGGAGTTTTAGTCGACTAAATACGACTAAAACTAAAACACTTGCAGAAGACTAAAATGGGACTAAAACTAAAATGCCATTTTATGGCACTTTTCCACTGCAAGTACCGGCTAGTACCGGCTCGGCTCTACTCGGCCCTGCTTGGCCCGGTTTGCTTTTCCACTGCTGGTACCGCATGGTATAGGGTCGGAACGGTTCGGTACGGTACAGTATAGGTTTGCTTTTCCACTAAAGTAGTACTAAGTTAAGTGGGTGGGATAACAACGGGGTGGGTGGGATTCTCTGACCAATCAGTGGCTAGTAGTGACTGCATGCAAAGGATTGTGGGATATGGTACCAGTTTGGTACCTGTTGGAACCACAATCGAGTAGGTACTGTTTTTTCAGAGCCGTACCGTACCGTACCGTTCGGTTCCATGCAGTGGAAAAGCAAAACCTATACCGTACCGAACCGTTCCGACCCTATACCATGCGGTACCGCAGTGGAAAAGCACAAAAGGGTGCCGAACCAGTACGGTTCCATGCAGTGGAAAAGCGCCATTAGTTTTAAGATTAAGACTAAAACTAAATTGAAATTTCCTGCCAAAATTAACACTGATTTGAGCCTGTAAGGCGACATCCTGTGGTCAGTTTCAGTATTGCATACAAGCCCATTTAGGTTTACTCATTAGTTTGAGTGACCAACTCCTTCTGGTAAGCAGCCAACTGATTAATCTTTCTGGTGATTTGCACATCGGTGTCCTCCTTATCCTCAATAAGTGCCGTGTGGATTTAATAATCTCTGGGACTTGTGGCTGATCTTCCTAAAAATTTCTACACTTTATCACCATGTACTTTATTTGGATTTAAATATCCTCTGTTTTTTCACTTTCTTTTTTTGCACGGATTGTTTTACATGTGATAATTTTTAAGTATCAATTGTTTTGAACACATATGATATATTCTTTTAGTGATATCACAATCACTGATGGTTTAAAGTTGTTTTTTTTTTACCTTATAAATAGGTTTTGAATGGTATATTTTGGTGATTTCACATTCACTACGGTTTAGCGCAGCACATTTTTGATTTTAGCTGCACTGTAAGTATTTAAACGCAGGAGAGGGGTTTCTAAATATTTAACCCTTTGGACAGACAGTGTTCAAATCTAATCCAAATCGCAAAAGTGAGTCGGCGCTGGTGGGAAACTATCTCAGAAGGGGCTCAAAAGGGAGTTCCCTATTCGCATACGTGTAGTACAATCTTCTTCTGATAAAATATGTTGGGAATTATCATTTACAAAATTCTGTAAAAATTGTGAGAATATATAAAAACTGCTAAAATGACCAAGTAAATCCGATTGTGAAAAAGTCTAGTAAATTCCAAATCATAAAGGCTTAGTATCCGGATCCTAAAACAAATGGTGTATGTATCTTCAATATAAATATACAGATAAAATTCTGAATCCTAAAATATGTGTCCAATTCTTACAAACAGAAATATTTCTGATAAAAGTTATAAAAAGATATGTATCCAAATCCTAAAACCAATGGTGTATCCGTCTTCAATAAATAGATCAATAATAGTAAAATCCTGTAAGAATATTTAATAATAAATATCTCGCGCTCGTACTTATGTCAGAATATTTATACTGCTCTGAATATAGCAGTGTATTTATTTATGGTTAATAAGCAAAGATCTGTGAAAAAGGAGAGTCTTCACCTATTGCCATAAATCAATGTCGTGAATTCTTTTTAATTGATTAATTTCTTTTTAAAAGCATATACCAATCTTAGTGAGTACAGTCTACAGTGTGGAATATATATAAAAATATTTATTCGCCAGACATGTAAACACAATATATAATCAAACAGGAAGTGACATAAAAAGATAACTCTACAAAAAAAATACTAACTTCAAACAATCAATGCAATGTGATGTTTAGCTCAATAATGAAAGTGAAACTGAAACAAAGTGAAACAAAGTGAAACCAAAACGAAAGCAAGATTACCATTTCTTCCCAGGTATAGTATAAGCCATAAATTAATGTTCTATATAAACAGACTACAATGGTCTGCGTAATCACATAGCCAAAGTCATTCCACTGCAGATGAAATGAGAATAAGCCATGCAAAACGGAAGACTTAAAATTGCAAAAATTGCATTTAATCTGATATTAATAAAAATGTATAAAAACAAAAATCAGCTTTTTAGAGAAAAATATACTATGGCTTATACGGCTGGGATTGTAATCTCATTACCCTTAAATATGCAATATATAACATATAAGGAAGGAATAAACAATTGTTGAATAAAATCAAATAATACAGCAAGGCATAATTACCACACTTAAGATGGTGTTACCAGAGTCCTAAGATGGATGCCAGTGAGGGAGGAGTTTCCTCCAAGTTTCAGATGAATGATGTGGATCAAGATAGAGTATGTCTGAATGAGTCTATCGAGTAATGTATTAGCGTGTGTGATGTAAGTGTGAGGTGTGTTGTCAGTAGTGTAAAGTGTGTCCTCTCTCTCATCTGGGTTGGTCTTTTATATGGTAAGAACAAAGAGCTATAAAAATTACCATAAGTAAAACCCAGAGGGATGAAACATTATCCCAATTGGTTGGGATATTCTATACCTAAACTGGTGAGATCATAGACACACCCCTTTTGATAATTAACCCCATACTGGATAATAAAGTTAAATGATTTCTCTATATGTGAGATTAATCATATAACACAACATAAAACTTTGTCTAGACTCCCAGTACATACATAAATGTCCACCTGTATCTCCATAATTCACCTGGGCAAGTAATGCCATTCCAATAATTATATTATTTAACACAATATCATATTTTTATATGGAAATCTGAAATTATCTCAAGACTGCACCTGGTATTTTGTCTCCAGAGGGCAGTGTCGTACCGTTCATTAGATTTTGTATTTAACACTTTTACCACCATGTCCTTATCTGATGACCTCTCTGACCTCTGGCTAGTGAATAGCCATTACTTATTTGGATTGTGACATAGGGCTGTCAGACATAGTCTAGGTTTGGGAATATTTACGACACCTTGAGCACTAAACTAGCCAAAAGCAATTCTTATATAAACACTCCTACCACATGCATTAACATGAAGTAATTCATTTCACTTTAGTTTTAAGTCTAAGCAAGATACTACTATGAGAATATAAACCTAAAACGTGATACAATATTCCTAAATATATATGTATATGCCTTACATAATATAATAACATAATTATGGCTAATATCGTCTCACATATAATGATGTACCTTTAAAAAAACTTATATGGTTCATCTTTAAATGTATGCTGAAAAACACTGAGCCATTGTCTATTGTTAAATACTTATAGACAGACTGACACTACCATCCCCTTAACTTCTGTTATCTGATAGAGGTGTCAATGTATAAGCTTATTTATGACAAAAGAAAATAGAAATGTCTGCTGAAAGTATAGGACCCTATTGTTGAAATTCTATGCTCTCTTGTAAGCTTGTACGAGACATTTTGTTTAACAAGTATATATATGAACTTTGTTTCACCTTAAAAACAAGATGGACGCCATCCTGTTCAGAATCTCTTATATGCATAATATGAAATATACATGGCTTTTAAAATCATTTTTCTTTTTACCTATTATTATTTTAATAACCCCCCAACAGGCCCGACATATCCCCCCCCTTTCTTCCCAGTAGACAAGTGAGCAACTTAGGCCTATCTGGAAAGAAAGCTTTTTAAGGAGTAGTGGAAAAAAAAAATGTCTTGTTCTCTTTTTGTAAGAGAATAGTTCATATTGGGAATTGTTCATAACTTTTAAGTAAATCGGTAAAATAAAAAAAAAATGAGAAGAGAAAAAAAAACAATCAGTTCAAAATGTCAGTTCGTAGCGACTTTGCAATGTTAGCTATGTCACCAACTGTTCCTTATTAGTCTGTTTGAATTCTGATCTCCTGGTAAAGAAACACAAATGTTCCTTGAAATCTGCATCATCAGCTTGTAAAGTCTTGATGGAGACAGAAATTAACTGCTGCAATGGCATTGGCAACTACCATTTAAAGCGCAGTAAAACAATGTTGGCAATCAGGAATCTGAGAAATCGGTTTGGACATTCAACCTTGGATGTTGGTTGGATAATGAATGGTTTCAGCATGGTCTAGAGTGTCATACACCTAGACTGAGGTTTGCTCACATAAGCAATGCATCATTCTCACATCTCCTTCAACTGAAAACAGGAGATAGTGTGATTTCTCTCAATGGATTTCCTCGGATCAAATGCACAAAGATCTGTTGAACCAAATCTTCCTCTCCGTCAACAAGAATCTGGGGCGTCTCGCAGCTTGATTCCTGTAGAGGGATCCGATTCAATGAGGGGTTCCGTCCTGAGCTGTGCTCTAGGGAGAGATGACCCATCCGATCGCTGTGTCTTTGGCAAACATCATCGTCTGTACCATTCAACGACCTGGCATGGAAGGTTAATCTCTTCCTATTGGATGAAACATATAGTATGAATATACATTCTTATCAATTGACACTTCAATGCGATGTAGGTACCCTAAGCTTCCTCAGAGTTCTCCTTTAATCCACCGTGTGATCAGTCCTTTTATATGACACCAGGGAAGGTGAGACTATATATGCGACCTTTCCTAGGGCGACTGACTTCTGGGGCTTATTAACATGGGACTGTATTTATCGCCATGGATACTACACATTGTACAATGATACAATAATACAATAATACAATATCTTTGTTTAAAGTTTACCTACTACTTAGGGAAAAAATATAATATCTCCCCCTTTGGGGCATCAATGCAATTTATTGTAGGCAACAAACTACCTGGCATTGAGGATTCCTTCTTGGTTACCGTATACAACCTTTAACCTCTTGACTGCATTACGTCATTAGGGTTTGATCCTCCTTGGTATCACCGTCATTGGCGATTTTTCAAAATGTGCCCGCTTTAAGCGACCTGTTTGAGTCAGAGGGATGAAGTGACCACTGAAAAATAGGAGGGTAGTTAGTATCTCACAACCAAGATCCCCCCTGACAGGGATTTCAGGATCCTCAATGCTGTGACCTGGGATAAAAGGGTGTTAGAACCTCTGCATCCTATACTTCTATTCAGTGTATCGCTTTGATTCCTGCCACTTGGGCATTTAAGGATTTTATGGCCTTTGGCTGGCTACAGGATTTGTTCCTAGAGATGGATTTTATTTTAGTTCTGGGCTGCAGTGCCCAGAGTGAACCAATTGATCAGCTGTTCCAACTTGGCTTCTATTCAGCTGAAAACCTTTACAGAGTTAAATTATTGGCTCCGCCTCCTGCGGTGCCTATATCTCTCGGGTTCAGACATATGGGACAGATCCCCATCAGAACCAGTTACTCGGTTCTGGCGTGAGGTCTGGGCCTTAATGGCTCTTGATTTTCCCAAGGATTTTGGGGAATCCTAGGATGGGGCAAATCCCTATTTAATTGCGGTTGTCCCCCCCCCCTTGTTAATGGGATGTCCGGGATCCTCCTTAAGGTATCCGGTGTTCCCCTTGGGGCCTAGGTGGCATATCTTGCTCCTTTGCCAAACTTATTATTATGTACATGGGCAATGCATCAAAGCACAGGTATTTAAATTCCTGATGGTTGTACTCAGGCTCTTTCATTGAAGGGTGTTAGGCACTTTTGAGTACAGTAAAAAAAAATTCAATGGGGCTTTGGTGCTATGTACATTTTAAATTGTAGATAACAGCTCTAGCAGCAGTGAAGTTTTTGTATGGGCTGACTTTTAAATGACATCCTGCAGGCACAACACAGACAGTTGTTTTCATAGGCCTCAAGATGATCAATAATGTCTAAGGACCTTTTTCATGACAAAATCAGGACAGTACTCTTTTTAAAACTTTGTTTTTAAATTCTGGAGGTGCATGGTGTCTTTTTAGGGGTGCTAGTCTTTTTGCATTGACCTGATATGACTCATACCTATTTATGCATGGCTGCCCAATTTCTGCCCTCCTATATTAGGAATATGGCTGGGGTAGGATATGGACTCTTTGCCTGACTCCCCCCCTTGTCTGGGTCATAACCAACAGACTGGGAGTCATATCTGGGTCTATGAATAATTACTTCATATTTAAAATGCAGGACTAATAAAGCATTGCCCTGTTGTATGGACACCATGACCTTATGGAACTCTGCTACGTATTTACTTATGAGTTCCTGTCATGAATTGAACTGTTACATTTTTATTTTATTTATTTATTTTTTTTTCAAAATTTTCCACTGCTTATTACTCGGCAACTTTTGCTAGAAAAACATTTTCCTTGCTTAAAACTTCCTAATTATTGCATTAATCATTAACATTTCTCTTTCACATGATTACTTTCATTACAGTTTACTTGATAAAACTTCTGCCACAATTCTACTTTATTTTGCAGTTTCACGCTACATTCTCTTAACGTATGTGTCCCAATAGAGGTTACTTTCACCTGCTCAAGGAGGTTCCTAATCTCATTCTCTCATTTATTTGGAGTGGAGATTGAAACTTTACTAAACTCCTTTTTGCTGAGCCTTCTGGTGCAGTTCCTCACAGAAATACAGTAAGATTGGCCATGACCAAAAAGTATGTGATCACACTTCCTGACGTCTTTTGGTTTTAGATAAGCTATTGGTGAGTTCATACATACAGGTTGTCCTCTACCCATGTCAGATGCCCTTTATTGGCCCGACTTTTGAGGATTTTGATATATGACTCTAACCAGCATTTACATATTCCACCATTTCAGACTCAGAGAGGTGCTTCCACACATTTATGATCTGTGCCAAATCTACTAGGGTTGTGGCATTACCACTAGGGACTGACACCTTGCCAGAGTTGGCAGCATGAACATTACCTGCTGTTGACATTTTTAATGCATTTCTATCACATTCACAATTAAAAAAAAAATTCCAAAAAAAAAATTTTTTTTTTTTTTTTTTTTTAAGTTATTGATTTATGTCACCTGATCAATATTTATGATTGGCATATGTAAGAAATCAATAATTATCTCAGCAGTGCCTCCATTATATGTAAGAATATTTAATAATAAATATCTTGCGCTCGTACTTCAGTATGTCAGAATATTTATACTGCTCTGAATATAGCAGTGTATTTATTTATGGCAATAGGTGAAGACTCTCCTTTTTCACAGATCTTTGCTTATTAACCATAAATAAATACACTGCTATATTCAGAGCAGTATAAATATTCTGACATACTGAAGTACGAGCGCAAGATATTTATTATTAAATATTCTTACAATCCGAATCGTGACAAGTATGTATCCGAATCATACAACATATACATACGTATCTTACCAACAGAAATATTTCTGATAAAAGTTATAAAAAGGCATGTATCCAAATCCTAAAACCAATGGTGTATCTGTCTTAAATAAATAATAAAATCCGAATCGTGACAAGTATGTATCCGAATCATACAACATATACAAGGAGCTGCTTAAATATATGTCTAAATCCTAGACCATGTACATATCCAAATCCTAAAATATATATCCAGCTTCTACTCTCAGGCATACAACGCCAAATCACAGTATCAAGCGATAGTAATTGCAGTAATAGGTGGTCACTATAAAGTGGTTTCAGATGATCTGATATCACAATCAGATAATAACTCCAATATATACTAATGTGATAACCATTCAATTCTGGGTGAATAAATAAATAATTAAATATAATATTAATAAATATCCATCAGTGCATTCAAATCATAAAATCCATATTGCATAGAAAATGATAAAAAATACAGGTGAATTGCAAAAATACTTCAAGTGAAATAAAACAACCTAGTGTAGTGATCAATAAATATATGGACATCAATGTATGGACATAAATAAATCAAGTAGATAGATATAGTGCAATTAGAAGTCCATGTGTGATAAAACAGCTGGTGCAATTAAAGTTGGTGCAGTGAAGAAAATAGAAAGTTCATTCGTGCACATATAATAAAGTGACAATTGGTGGATTTCTGAGGAAACTTGTGAACATCCAGTAATGTGATCCGAATTGAGCCGTGTAGGTATAGAAGCAGTGGCCGCTCACCTCACTGCACCTTTTAAGGCGCTTTATGCTGGTATCTAGCGTTTGGATACTGGGCTTCTCTGGTGGCTCCAACCTCCACTTTTCATTCGATAATTGTCAATCCCTCTTTTACTTGTGCGGTACCAGTATAATCCGGAAAAAGAAGCAAAAATGCCCAAATAGTGAAGTATATAAGGACTCACTTTTATTGGTAAAATCAGGGGAAACAGGAACACTCACATTTAATACAGATAAAACGGGCACAACGATCCAGCTAGCCGCACTCTTGCGGTGTTGGTTCCTCTGGGTACTTCCGGCCACGGCCGTAAAACCGGAAGTCGACGTCACTCGATGCCTCCCGACTACTCGTCGGGAGGCATCGGGTGTTTTAGGATCCGGATACTAAGCCTTTATGATTCAGAATTTACTAGACTTTTTCACAGTCGGATTTACTTGGTAATTTTAGCAGTTTTTATATATTCTCACAATTTTTACAGAATTGTGTAAATGATAATTCCCACCATATTTTATCAGAAGAAGATTGTACTACACGTATGCGAATAGGGAACTCACTTTTGAGCCCCTTCTGAGATTGTTTCCCACCAGCGCCGACTCACTTTTGCGATTTGATATTGATTGGTATTTAGTGAATTTACCAGGGCTGGCTGCAGGTGGGATTGGATTTTATCCTAATCTCATTATCATCATCAGCTGCAATACATTCTAGGAATTCCTCCTATTTGAATACCCAAGTGACAGCGCACATATCATCCCCCAGTGTTTAAATCTAGTTTACAGGTGATAATGAACAGAAAACACTATACAGACAGGGTAACATTACTTACATGGCCTCCTCGTGAACATTACAAAGCAGGGAGATAATGGAAGGATTTTTAAACAATAAAAAGCACTTAAAAAGGTAACCAGCATTTTTTTTTTTTAAAGTTATGCTTTGTTAATGGGAACAAATATAAAATAGGTGTTATCCCAATTTGGCTTCAGAAGTCGAAATACACTTTAAGATGAGATGTATACACAGAACAGAAGTAAAGTACTGAGCCCTTCCCCCTTAAGGTCCCTTTCACACACTCCGTCCGTTGGACGGAGTCCGTTTTTCTCAGCGGGGGATCGAGCCGCCGATCCCCCGCTGAGCAGCAGGAGGACAGCTGTGTCTCCGCGCTGTGTGCGGAGACACAGCTGTCAGTTCCCCATGCATCTCTATGGGGGAAATCGGGTGAGAACGGACCGTCAGTCCGTTCTCACCCGATCCCATCCGATCCGATCCGCTGGACGGATGGAAAATAGGGTTTCCATCCGTCCAGATTTGACGGATCGGATCGGGTGTCAGCGGACATGTCTCCGCTGACATCCGATCCCCCATAGAGATGCATGGGGGGACCCTTCAGATCCGCCAAAAAAACGGACAGGCGGATCTGAAAGGTCCGCCTGTGTGAAAGGGGCCTTACTGCTTCATAACCACTTAACGACCAGTTAAGTTAACCTGGTACATCACTGGTCTTCAAGTGGTTGTATTGGGATGATGCCTGCAGCAGCACTCATCATCCGAGTACCGGTATTTGCAGCCAGCAGTCGACTTTCTTGTAATAGCAATCAGAGTGGCTAACTAGCCGCATGGTTGCTATTGCAAGCAGCATTAGTCCTTTGGAGACTTGTTTGGGTTCTCCAGTCCCACCGGGAGACTCGAGCTACCAACCAGAGCTTCTGCTGACTGGCCGAACAGCCACAGAAAGCCGGGATTGGCTTTAAACCATTCTACGCTATGGTAACCCAGAAGCGATGACATGAAAGCACTTCTGATTTGCCTGGGCGTAAACCGCCATTTTAAAAAGCTCAAAAGCATTCAAAACGCAGATCCTGGTGTTTTGAATGCTTTTAACTGTAGAAGAGAGATTTGGAGTCTTATAGACACCAGATTCTTCTATAAAGAATACCTGTCACATGTCTATTGCTGTACAAGGATGTTTAGATTCCTTGTGGCAGCAATAAAAGTGCTAAAAAAAAACCCAAAAAACACAACAATGTAAAAATAAAAATATATTATTAATAAAAAAAAAAAAAAAATGTAGGTACCCCATTCCCCCATGCTTGCGCATGAAGGCGACCACATGCGTCAGTCCCACATGCTCACAAACAGCAATCATCCCACACATGTGAGGTATCACCGTGATCGACAGATCATGGGCAGTAATTCTAGCACCGGACCTACTCTGTAAATCTAAAGTGATAACCTGTAAAGGCTTTTAACCACTTCAGCTTTGTAAGGTTTTGCCCCCTTAATGACCAGGCCATTTTTTGCTATTCGGCACTGTGTTGTTTTAACCGACAATTGTGTGGTCATGCAACGGCGTACCCAAATACAATTGGTGTCCTTTTTTTCCCACAAATAGCGCTTTCTTTTGGTGATATTGAACCACCTCTGCGGTTTTTAGATTTTGTGCTATAAACAAAAATAGCAACAATTTTGAAAAAAAAAAATATATATTTTTTACTTTCTGCTATAAAACATTCCTAATAAAAATAATTAAAAAATCCAATTTTTTTTTATAAGTTTAGGCCAATTTGTATTCTGCTACATATTTTTGGTAACAAAAAAAAAAATCCCCCAAAAAATAAATGGTTTGCGCAAAAGTTATAGCGTTTACAAACTACGTGATAGATTTATGGACTTTTTATTTTATTTTATATTTTTATTAGTAATGGCGGCGATCATCAATTTTTAATCGGGACAGCAACATTGCGTCAGACAGATCAGACCCGTAACTGACATTTTTTACACTTTTTGAGGACCAGTGACATCAATACAGTAATCAGTGCTAAATAATATGCACTGTTACTGTAATAATGACACTGGCAGAGAAGGGGTTAACACTGGGGTTATCAAGGGGTTAAATGTGTTCCCTTTTGTGCTTACTAACTATGCGGGGGGATGGGTTGGACAGAGGCAGAGAAAGATTGGTGAATAGCTGAATCACACGATCTTTCACTGCCTCTCTGGCAGAAGAGCCGCCTGCTTTGTTTACATAGGCAGGCAGGTCTTCTGTCATTCTAACCGAAGATTGCGGGAGGCCGGGGGTGATCGAGCCCGCTCCTCCCGCGGTCTGGCTCCTGCTGTGTCTAATCACAGCGGCAGCTGGGCTCCGGCGGCGTGGCGCACGCCGCCAAAACTGTGTGCACATATTCATGTAGATCTACATGATTATGCGTGGCAGAGCCGCAGTAAATCTGCGTGGGGCGGTCGGCAAGTAGTTAACCACTTAAGCCCCAGCCCTATTTCGGACACTTTTTGTTCACGCATTAAAACCAGTATTTTTTCCTAGAAAACTACTTAGAACCCCCAAACATTATATATATTTTTTTAGCAAAGACTCTGGAGAATAAAATGTCGGTCATTGCAATATTTTTTGTCACGCGGTATTTGCGCAGCGGTCTTTAAAGCGCCATTTTTTTGGAAAAATGTTGAAAAATCACATTTCACTGCATTTAAAAAATACTAAACAGTAAAGTTAGCCCATTTTTTTTGTATATTGTGAAAGATAATGTCACGCCGAGTAAATAGATACCCAACATGTTACGGTTTAAAATTGCGTCCCCCGTGGGATGGTGACAAACTACGGTCAATAGAGATCTCAATCTGCGACGCTTTAAATTTATTTAACGGTTACCAGTTTAGAATTAGAGTGTAGCTCTTTTTTTTTGAATTATTGCTCACGCTTTGGCAATCGCGGCGATACCTCACATGTGTGGTTTGAACAGCGATTTCATTTGCGGCTCGACTTCCGTATACGTTTTTTTTTGTGCGCGAGCTAACGGGGGCGGCTAAATTTTTATTTTTTTTTCCCATTTATTTTATTTATTTTTTTAACTTTATTAAAGTTTAAAAAAAAATAAATAAATCTGATCACTTTTATTGCTGTCACAAGCAATGTAAACATCCCTTGTGACACCAATATGTAGTGACAGGTACACTTTATGGAGGGATCGAGGGTCTAAAAGACCCTGGACCCCTCCACTACACTTCCTTGTATGCAAAACGCTGAAAACGGCATTTTTTCATACAGCCGTTTTTCAAATTTGCCGCCTTTTGCAGCACAGTAACCCGGACGTGACGTCATGGACGCCGCCTCCGGGTTACATCATCGGAGACCCGATCGAAGCCGTTTCCGGCTTTGATCGGGACTCCATCCAGCCGGCGGACGTGCCGGCTGGGTGCTCGGGGCTCCCGGTGGGACGGGAGCCCCGGTAACAGCCACGGAAGGCGGTGGGACGTCCCCTCCCGCCCCCCTGGGTACCGATCGAGCGGCTCCCGAGCCGCATCGGTTGGTACCGATGGAAAGTTAACCGTCGGCTCTAAACCACGGTACCGGGATGATGCCTCTAGCTAGAGGCATCATCCCGGTATAACCCCGCAAAGTTTACCGACGTACCCCTACGTCAGTATGCGGTAAGTGGTTCAAGCGTCATCTATGGATAGTAAAATTTACGTTGCTTTTTGCTCACTGCACGGGCATGCTCAATTTTAGATCGTGACGTATTTGGTATCCATTTACTTGGCGTAACATCATCTTTTATATTTTACAAAAAAACTGGGTTATGTACTGTGTTTTTTTGCAATCAAATTTAAAAAGTGTACTTTTTACCTAAAAATTGCGTTTAAAAACCTGCTGCGCAAATACCGTGTGACATAAAAAAAATTGCAGAATCAACCAATTTATTCTCCAGGGCCTCTGCTTTAAAAAAAAAAAAAAAAATGTTTGGGGGTTCTAAGTAATTTTCTAGAAGTGCTAGAAAAAGCCTTCTCTTTAATAACTGAGCCTGAGCGAGTTTGAAAGAAAACACTTTTTGATGTGCTCTCTGTTTAGAAAAATGATAATGCTCAGCAACAGTAGTGTCATGGCTGTGACCTATATTGGTGAAACAAAAGTTTTATTTAAATGGTTAGAAAAAAAATCAAGCTGACCATAACGTTCATTAAAAATGAAAAAATTACAAATTATTATTTTTTTACCCTTATTGATTAGTGCCAGACGTACAGAGAAATTAAAAATTTGGAGCTTAATGCCCATTACCTTTACCGTTGATGATTAGTCTGGTTCCTCCTCCATACATAATTTCATGTTCATATTGGTATTCACCTGCACACCGTAGGATCACAACAAAGCAGTGAAATGAAGTGGTGTCTGCCTTTGTTACATCATTTATCATTAGATTAGTCATCCCTGTTATGAATGTCCGATGTCTATATGTAGAATGAACCATTTCCTGGTAGGGGTGGAAGGCGTACGGTCCGGTTACATTCCCCACTCTCCAGTATACATTGACCCGCACAATATCTCTCTCTGTATACCGACCACTAGGAAGGGTGTAGGAGCAGGGAAGGATCACTGACTTTCCTTCTTGTACTGAGGTCTCATTAGTTGGCTGATCCCAGGATGGTTGGTGATCTGGAAGAAAAAGATTGCAATCATTTCTTTAAAAAAAAGAAAAAGATAAACCAATCCACATACTACAGTATGTAAAGGAGCAAAAATTGTTTTACATAGCAGGGACTTATCTCTAGATTCTATGCATCCTTATGCACTTATTTATTTTTCTTTTTTCCTAAGTATACCAGAAAAGAACAGGGTGCCCTTCAGGTAGATCTGAACACAATCACTTATGTCAAAAGAGGAAGAGAGCAAGCACATTGTATCTGGGATGAAAACAATTGTATCTTTTTTGGGAGAATGATGGAACAATTTAACCACTTAAGCCCCGGAGGATTTGGGTGCTAAACGACCAGGGGGTATTTTGCGATTCGGCACTGCGTGACTTTAACGGACAATTGCGCGGTCGTGCGACGCTGTACCTAAACGAATTTGACGTCCTTTTTTTCCCACAAACAGAGCTTTCTTTTGGTGGTATTTGATCACCTGTGCAATTTTTTGATCATGCTCTATAAACAAAAAAAGAGCGTAAATTTTGCAAAAATAACAATATTTTTCACATTTTTTTATACGAAATTCCCCCCAAAAAAATGTAAAAATCAAAATTTTTTAACATTTTCGGCCAATTTGTTTTATGCTACCTATGTTTGGTAAAAAAAAAAAAAAAATCACAAAAAGCGTATTTTTATTGGTTTGCGCAAAAGTTATCGCGTTTACTAACAAAGGGAAAGATTTTTGTTGTTTTTTTTTTAACACATAATGGCGGCGATCTGCGATTTTTTTGCGGTACTGCGACATTGCGGCGGACAGATCAGACCCTTGACTGACATTTTTGACACTTTTGGGGTTACCTGTGACATTACTGCAGTAATCAGTGCTATACATATGTACTGTTACTGTAAAAATACACTGGTAGTGAAGGGGTTAACTTTATTTGAGAGGGAGGGGCTGTGTGTGTCCCTAGGGGCGTGATTCTTACTGTGATTGGCTGTCTGTTGAGCTGTAGGGACACTGATCAACGGTTCTACATTGTAGAACCGTGTGATCAGTGTTTTTACACCAAGGAGAATGACAGGCAGCTTGTTTACACAAGCCGCCTGACTATCTCCCTCTCCCCCGCCGATCGCCCGGCGGACATCGGGTCCCCCGGTCACACGCGCGGCGGAGTCCGTGACCGTGCGGGCGCGCGCTTGCTCCCCAGAGCCTCACAGGCTAGCGACGTAGACCTACGTCGCTCTGCCTGTGAGGGGCTGACTGCCGCAGTAAATATACTGTGAGCAGTCGGCAAGCGGTTGCACCACAGCTTATAGAACTTTTTGGATAGGCCACAATTTATGAGGACTAGAACAAGCACATTGCACCCAGACATAAAAATTTTGTGTCTATTTGTTTTTAGTTTAAATAAAACAAAAACAAACAAACAAAAATGTACAGATTTGCAGCACACTTTAAGACCCCGTTCACACTGGGGTGACCTGGTCGCCTGAAAGGTCGCCGTAGGTCGCCTGCCATAGAGAAGCTGTGGACCCGTTCTAATAGGAGCGACACAAGTCGCTCCGACTTAGAAAAAGGGTCCGGAGCTTCTTTGGGGCGACCTGGAGCGACCTGCATTGACTTCAATGTTATGAAGTCCGTGCCGGCCGCTCCGAGGTCGCGGTGCGAGCTGCGCGCCGCGACCTGTGAGGTCGCCCCGGCAAGTCGGATCTCCCCAGTGTGAACGGGGTCTTAAGCCTTTCTTTGGTTAGTACTGAGGCAGAGAGCAAGCACAGTACATCTGTAAATAAAAAATTGACATCTTTTCAAGTGACTGAAGATGCAAAAATTTCACACATGTGTACCACAGCTATTAGGCTCCATTCACACCTGAGCGTATTGTTTTCAGGCTATTTTTGGACTTTTTTCAGGTGTTTTTTCAGGTTTTTTTCAGGCATTTTTTACAGGTGTTGACATCTAAAAAAAATGCTTGTAATCTACCAAAAAAGAAGCTCATGTATTTTTTTGAGCTTCAGGCGTTTTGCTTCAGGCGACAAAACGCTCAGATGTGAACAGGGGCCATTGAAATGAATGGGATTTTGCTTGTTGGGCGTTTTGAGACTTCACAGATGAGTGTTTTACGAGCTGAAAAATGCTCAGGTGTGAACAGGGCCTTAAGCCTTTTTCTACAGGCCATAATTTAGGAGGTAAAAAGTGGGGAAAACACTGCGCTCGGAAAAATGGAAGCTGCCACACTAAGAGTATAGATACCAGAAAAACTCTTAACTAGATAATATAAATACAGTGCAGTGCAAAACAATTGTAATAACAAGTGAAATCAGCAGAGAAAGACGGCCGAGACCCTCAATCATACAAATATTAGTCAAAACAACTAATTGAAAATGTGTTAATAAATGTGACATAAAAGAAGTGCAAATAAGTCCATATAAGTAATTCCACAGACATCCAATAAAGTGCTCTCCACAGTGATCCTCAGTGAATAGCAGTCAGATGCAGAAAGCTGTAAAACTTGACCGGAATGACAGCGGTAGGAATAGCTTGCTCCCCGAGACAGACAGTAAAAACAAAGTGGGAGTTCCCATATTTTTGGAACTTTAAGGGCACTGATTTGGTATCAAGTGCAAAACATAATAGGGAACTTTATACATTTTATAAAAACATCAACTTTATTAATATATCACTGAATAAAAAACATATAAGAAACATGGTATGAAAGGTCTTTTGAATGCACCAACTGTGAGGAAGACATTATTTGATATCACTCCCTCTACCCTACGCATTTCAGAGATTGAATATATCCTTCATCAGGGTTGCAAGAGGAAAGTTTGATATCCAAACACAAGGTGCTATAGATGAACATTCCATGTTTTAATAAAAACAACGTTTTACAGTTCTGCTGATCCGCTCAATCATAAAGGTAATATAAATGAAGAGCAAGGTCAAAGGTGGCGCAAGGCAGTGCCATAGAGCACTGTACCTAAGAGAGGGAACACTGAGGCCTGAACGACTTGATCCAGGTTTAAAAGAGAGATGTTGTGTCCCTTATGAGTGTACAACAGGAATGTGCATTTTTTACAAATTGGCACCACAGCTTTTAAACCTTTTTGTAGTCTTTTGTTTCTGCAATTTCTGAGGAAAAAAGCTGGTATATTGCCTCTGTCAATCAAAACCTATTGTTTTTTTACCATTTTGGATTGGCTTCAATTTCTGAGTGAGAGAGCAAATATAGTGAATCTGCGTAGCTTTTAAAGTGATTTTAAAGCTAAGAATTAAAAAACAAAAATAAATAAATAAATGTCATACTTACCTGCTCTGTGAAGTAGTTTTGCACAGAGCAGCCCTGATCCTCTTCTTTTTGGGTCCCCTGCCAGTGGTCCTGGCTTCTCCCCCTGCCAAGTGGCCAAATAGAAAGCCTCCCAAGCTAAGCTCTGTGTGCATTCACACACAGAGCACAGCTCAGCACCAACCCTGCTCTCTCCTCATTGGCTCACTGGCTGTGATTGACAGCAGCAGGAGCCAACGGCTCCCACTGCTGTGTGAGCCATGGAGGATAGAGAGACCCAGAGCTGTTCTCATGTATATCGCTGGATTAAGATGGGGCTCAGGTAAGTATAAGGGGGGCTGGGGGGGGGGGGAGAGCGGCATCCAGAAGCTATTTTGTTTTCATGCACAGAATGCATGAAGGTATAACAATCTTGAGCCTTTAGAATCACTTTAAGCATGTTTAAAAAATAACCCAAAATAAAAAAATAAAGTCTCCCAAATGTTTGACAAATCCTTTATAAAAAAAATAAAAACCCGATAAATGTCCCTCAATCTAAATCTATTGGCAATCATGATTAGGGATGGGCTGAATGACCTCCTGTTCGGTTTGCAACAGAACTTTCGAACATCGCAAAAGTTTGTAACTGAATAATGAACCCCATTAAAGTCTATGGGACCTGAACTGGAAAAATTAGAAGTGTCCATTTTGAATACTTATATTCAAATAATTGGGCATACAATGGTTATGGGGGTCTGTTTACTGCCCTGGGGGACATGTATCAATAAAAAAAAAGTTTGTAAAAAAACTTCAATTTCAAATGAGCCGTGATTTACTGCTGCGTAAAGTAAATGCATGAAAATGAGAAATAACAATAAAAATGAAAATTTCCTTTCAATATGGTGTCTGGGGGATCCCCTTAGTCTACCTGTAAATTGGCACATTTGTACTTAGTATAGAAACTGCTGAAGCAATAATTGCATTTATAAAGCCAAAAAAATGACATTTTCCCTGCAAGCTTTTTTATTTTGTAAACAACGGCTTGGGGAGCCAATCTGTATGATGAGATCACAATGTAGTGCACTGGGAACAAGATTAGAGATTTTTTGGAAAATTTCTGGTGTCTCTTTTGCAGACTTTGGATAGAAGTAACAGGTGTGGAAAAATTGGTCTTTGAGTGTCGGAGGTGCCTTCATACTGTAACCCTATAGACGTACTCTTGATGAAAGCAAGAATTGGCCTTGTTGTCAAAAATTTAAATGGTATGCACCTGTCAAACAGGTGCAGAAAAATTGGTCTTTGGATGTCGAAGGTGTCTTCACAACGTAACCTTATAGAGGTACTCTTGATGAAAGCAAAAGTTGGCCTTGCTGTCAAAAACTGAAATGATATGCACTTGTCAAACAGGTGTGGACAAATTGGTCTTTGGGTGTCCGTAGTGTCTTCACGCCATAACCCTATAGAGGTACTCTTGACGAAAGCAAGAATTGGTCTTGCTGTCAAAAATTGAAATGATATGCACCTGTAAAACAGGTGTGGAAAAATTGGTCTTTGGGTGTTGTGCCCATAAAACCTACACCTAAAGATTTCTCCCAGAAGAAATCAACACCCACAACGCTAGGCAGACTAGAAGTCCTTCAGAGATTAGACATCCCAAAAAAACGTAATCAGCGACATCAGCATTAGGGGCTTCATAGCTGCTGATAATCAAGGACTGATTCATTTTGATAAATGTCAGCTGGTCTACATAGTCTTTGGACAGACCTGCACTATTATCAGTAACCAAACCTCCTGCAGCACTGAATGCCCATTCGGAAAGCGCACAGGATGCAGGGCAGCCCAGCAGCTTAATTGCATACTGGGCAAGTTCTGGCCAGTGGTCTATTTTCATGACCCAGTGGATTGTCAATTGGAAAGCTCTCCATCTCTATTTTCGCCCCTAGATTCTCCACTGCTCCTCTCTTGACCAACAGAAGCCTAAAAAGTATGTTTTCCACTAAACTGTTACCTACCAAGGTCGGGAAAATCATTAGATAGACTTCTCTTTAAGGTGTCCTTAAGACACCTCTGTGGAGACGGAACGGGTTCTGAGACTTTCCCCTTCTAACGATGGTCAAGGAGAGTTGCCAACTAATAGTGATCCTTCTCCTTGATGCCACATATTCTCTGGTCCTTTCACAGGCATTGAAGCATGAGGCATTGAAACCACAAGTTTGCGGAGGCATGAGAAACAGAATCCTCGGAGTCACTGAGGATTACAGTATCTGAAACTGCCTCCTCCCAGCCACGTACTACTCCCAAGGGTTCTGGGGATGGAAAACCATCTCTTAAGATTTGACGTAGGTCTTCCTCTGCTTCAATGCCTTCAAAACTGCCAGAATACTCATCCTCCTCCTGTGTGTTCTGTGGCATAGAAAGAATGGTCAAAAAATTAAATGAAAATATAAATAATTATAATTACACACCCAGCGCCTACAGAGCCCTATTAAATAAGTGTCCGGCAGCTACTATAAATGCAAATCAATGCAAAAAATATGTAATGAGAAAATAGTCAATATAATATCGACCACAATCAACCATCACAATAGTAGCAATGGACTCTATATCTCCTCCAGGGTGGTAATTAAACCTCCATAAAGTCCATACATGAGCTTTTTATCTCTAATCTTAGGCAGGGGTCTGAGATAAATATTCTCCACTTCTAAGCATTAGACAGGCATACATATGTAGGGGTATAAATCACATCACATAGCATAATTCCATTTAAGACATTTATTGAAACCACACTACAATAGAAAGCCACTCACATTTTAAAAGATGTTAAAAGCACAACTCCACAATGTGTAATCTGCTGGTAGTACAGTATCTTACACCTGCTGCCCGCAGGTGAAACCCGGGTGATACCGCACTAACCGGCGTTCATTCTAGGAGGCCATGTGGTCACGCCCCAGACGCCAGGCCAAAGAAGACGTAATGACGAAACGCACCCGGGGCGTGACCACATTACCTCCGAGAATGAATGCCGGTTAGTGTGGTATCACCCGGGTTTCACCTGCGGGCAGCAGGTGTAAGGTACTGCACTATCAGCAGATTACACATTGTGGAGTTGTGCTTTTAACATCTTTTAACACGTGAGTGGCTTTCTATTGTAGTGTGGTTTCAATAAATATAAACAGTAAATAGTGCAGCGCTAAAAATAAGAAATAATGAAAGATAAGGAAGCAAAAAGTCCCAATGTGAAAACAATGTGATCATTCACATAAGATGTACAATGTGCTCCAATCTGTGCGTCCGACACCCAGCCACACTGTCTTCTCACCTTAAAGGTAGCCCCTGTATTACCAGATGGACTGACAAAGCACAAGACTCTCACGGATAACAATGGAAACCCAATACCGATGACACATGCATGTAGGACCAGAAATCCTTAGCCAAGGGACACACTTGATGCGACTATTCCTTAAGAGTCCAGGCTTTTTATAACAGGAGGGCCCCGATCACCAGAGTAACTCCACTCATTCATAAAAAGAGAGAAAGGGTCTTTGGTCTGTTCAGCCACCTTCTACCACAGAGGGTAACATCATGTAACAGCAATAGTCCTGATGGAAGCTGCTCCTCCAGCTACGTGCTGGATGTATGTAGGAGAGCACTCCCTGTGTCATGTCAGTAGTAACGTGGACCTCGCGACTGACTGGATTGCCCAATGATGTCACAAAATTGCCTTCCATGTGATTGTAAAGAACTTTTTCTCTGCAGCAAATGGGGCAGAGAAATTTGCTGGCTATAATCTACAGCTGATGGTGTCCTACTGGCAGATGTGCTGCAAGGACCTGGGACACCCTGCACTGTACCATCATCCCATGGCAGTGGAGGCTGCTGAGAATTCATTAGGTATAGCGGGGGTAGAATGAAGTAAATAAGGAGGAGGAACATAATTGCGCCCCTTTTGTGTGGCTTTCAGGTGCTCTTGCCAATGGGCTGAGTGGTGGGAGGTTAAATGCCTTGTCAAGCATGTGGTACCCAAAGGGCTGGTGTTTTTGCCAAGCTTGATGTGCTTGAGAAAAAGTTTGCAAATTGCAACAATACGATCGGCTTCACATGTGCTAAACAAAGTGGGAGGTGGGCCTGGCCTGGGAGGTAAGAGCTCTATAATGTGATGGAATAGGGTGACTGTTCTCTACTCTTCCATGATGGCTGACTCATTGGGGTTGTGTCTTACCCTCACTTTTATCCTCTGCACTATCTGGCACCTAGGTCGCGTGGACACCCAGCTGGGGGAACATGACCACTAATTTGTTGTTTATCAGTGTTCTCCCCTCTCTGTAGAATCATGTTCCTACCTTCCTCAATCTCAGAACTAACATCTGAATCAGGTAATGGCTGTGCATCGTCAAGAAGCAAGTGGCTGACTCTGTGTTCAAATAACTCAGCTTACTCCTCCATGCCTGATGTTGGGGATATGGCAGGAGTAGCTGTGGACAAGGAGGCAGAATAAGCCCCTTTGGCAGCTGCAGTGGACTGCGCACTAGTCTCTGCTTGGGTGACGGAGGATGAGGATTAGGGATGATCGAACTTTTGAAAAGTTCGGTTCGGCCAGAACATCCGAACTTCCCGAAAGTTCGGCCCGGATTTCAGAACCTCATTGAAATCAATGGGACCCGAACTTCGGTAATCAAAAAACACAATTTTTAAGCCCTAAAACCCAATAAATGCTCCTAAAAAGTCCCTAGGGTTCTGGGTCATGCCCCATTAACTATTAGTCACACAAAAAAAAGTTCTTAAAAATTGTAATTTTTGATAAAAAAGCCAATTATTGAAAAAAAAAAGAGAGATTTTTTTTATTTTGACTTTGGATTTAGTATCTAGGGGGTCTAAAAAGTGTACATGTGAAGTTTCAGCTCTGTAGCATGTCCAGAACCATGAAAAAAAAAGATAATTTTTCAGTAGAACAGGGATGTGGGACCCTCCTTCAACACCTATATGATCTTTTTTTTCTGGTTCTGGACATGCTACAGAGCTGAAACTTCACAGGTACACCTTTTAGACCCCCCAGACACAAAATCACACAAAAAAGTTCTTAAAAATTGTCATTTTTGATAAAAAAGCCAATTATTGAAAAATTAAAAAAAAAAAAAAAAAAGAGATTTGGATTTACTTTGGATTTGGTATCTGAGGGGTCTAAAAGGTGTGCATGTGAAGTTTCAGCTCTGTAGCATGTCCAGAACCATAAAAAAAAAGATTGTTTGTATTAGAACACTTTCAGCTCAGGGGGTTGGCTTCTCTCCTCGGTTTTCACACCTTGCCGGTTTAATAGCAGGCATTTTTTTGGGTTCTTTGCAGTCAGGAAAAACATCTGAACTTGTGTATAGTGGTACTGTGCACAAGTTCTGATGTTTTGCCTGCCTCCAAAAACCCCCAAAAAATGCCAGCAAAAACACACCTGGGCATTTTTTTTTTTGACGCTAGCTTTTTTTTTGCATTTTTTTTGGGGTTCTTTTGAGGCAGGCAAAACATCTGAACTTGTGTATAGTGGTGTATATATACACATACATATATTTATATACACACCTAGACATATATAGGTGTGATAGTAGCAGAAATATATGCTTGCGCTAATGAAATCATTTACAGTAATATATTTCTTATAGGTGTGATAGTAGCAGAAATATATTACTGTAAATGATTTCATTAGCGCAAGCATATATTTCTGCTACTATCACACCTATATATGTCTAGGTGTGTATATAAATATATGTATGTGTGTATATACACCACTATACACAAGTTCAGATGTTTTGCCTGCCTCCAAAACCCCCCAAAAAATGCCAGCAAAAACACACCTGGGCATTTTTTTTTTTTACGCTAGCGTTTTTTTGGCATTTTTTTGGGTTCTTTTGAGGCAGGCAAAACATCTGAACTTGTGTATAGTGGTATATATACACACACAATTATATGTATATAGACACCTAGCCATATATAGGTGTGATAGTAGCAGAAATATATTACTGTAAATGATTTCATTAGCGCAAGCATATATTTCTGCTACTATCACACCTATATATGTCTAGGGGTATATATACAGACATATATGTGTATATATACCCCCTATACACATGTTCAGATGTCATGTCTGACATCAAACATGTCCTCAAAAAAGCACTGGCAGTGGCAACCCCTGCAGCATGAAAAATGCTTGCTGGTGAGAAGCCATATTCCTGTCCCAAAGCAACTCAGAGAAATGATCATTTCTCTATAACGGTCACCCTGCTATGGAAGGGTTTTGTCACCCTTCCATAGCAGTCACTGTCAGTTAACCATACACTACACTACGGTCCCCTTACACTTAACACTTTCCCTACAGAAACTAAATTTTTGAAGATAACTTAAGTGTAAAGGAGCACTCTAACTACACTAGATATCCCTTTCCTCACACTAATAAATGTTAAATGACACTTTTAAAGTAAAATTAACAGAACTGCTTCCACTCTCTTCCATGTCCAGTATAACAATGCTAGGAATATGGCGGGGGCTATCTTATATACTGGGGGGCGCATTCACTAATGATTGGTCTAGGGACCCCCTAGTCACTCCAATCACATTCCTAGCATTCTCCTGCCCCCTCAATTGGCTTTTGCTAATGGTTCTGGTCCAATCACGGGCTTTTAAAGCCCATTTCCTGAAGCATTGCATTTTGGTCGGTTCTGGTTGCCGAATTCCGAACTTTTTGGGCAAAAAGTTCTAAATTCGGCCGAACCTCGAACACTCAATGTTCGGGCCGAACCGATGGTGGACCCAAACCGTTCGATCATCCCTAATGAGGATGGTTTAGTAAGCAAGTCCACCACCTCCTCTACATGCTGTGGCTGGATAGCATGGGCAACATCACTAAACAGAGAAAATGATGCTCAGTCTGAGGATGGACCACATCCACCTTTGCCTGTGGACACATACACTGCTGACCCCCTCACTGTGCCATGGGAACATTTGCCCCTCCTTGTTTGCCTCCCAGACATAATAGGGGGGGGGGTGCTTATTAACAAAATGTAATAAAGATGTGGAAATGTGTGCGTGGATGCACTTTAATTAATGGAAAGTGGTGTTTGGTGCACTTTAACCTGAGTACTCACTGCACAGACATACTTAAAGCGGAGTTCCGGCCACCAAAAAAAAAAATTCAATGAAAATACCCCCAGGACAGTCAGGGCTAGTGCATTCCACAATGGATAGCTTCTGATCTGTCCCGGTTCGCACTTACCTGCAAGAAGAAATACTCACTTTTAAAATTTCTTCTCCAGCGCTGCCATCTCAGCTGTGGGCAGCTTGAAGCCAGCGCAATCCTCTTCTGCGTCCTCTTCTGTCCTCTTTGGTCCCACGATGCACTGCGCCGGCCCCGCCGTCACTTCCGGGGCCGCAGCGCCATCCCTGCACAGCTTCTGGGCATGCCCAGAAGCTGTTTAGCAATGTATGACGCGCCTGAACCAGAACTGACGTCGGGGCCGGTGCAGGCACATTGATTCCTGGGAGCGATGACGTATATTTTTCTGCAATTACAGGTGACCTATAGCAAGCGGATGGCCCAAAATCGACTATGTAGATTTTGAGGCCGGAACTCCGCTTTAACTGACACACTACAATATACTGCAGTAAAACTGCACTGATGCACAGAAATATACTGCGTTAAACATGCAGTAATGCACAGAAATATACTACTTTAAATGTGCACAAACGCACAAAAATATACTGCATTTAACGTGCAGTAACACGCTGAAATATACTGCGTTAAATGGCACGTAGCGCATAGAAATATGCTACGTTAAACAAGCAGTAACGTGCAGAAAATATACTGCGTTAAACGTTCAGTAATGCACTGAAATATACTGTGTTAAACCTACACTAACGCGCTGAAATATACTGCCTTAAATGGCACATAATGCACAGAAATATACTGCGTTAAACATGAAGTAACGCACGGAAATATACTGCCCTAAATGTGCAGTATGGCACTGAAATATACCTCGTTAAACGTGCAGTACCGCACTGAAATGTACTGCATTAAACGTGCCCTAACACGTTGAAATATACTGCGTTAAACGGCACGTAGCACACTGAAATATACTGTGTTAAACGTGCATTAACACACTGAAATGTTCTGCGTGAAATGTGCAGTAATGCACAGATGTATACTGCGTTAAACGGCACGTAGCACACTGAAATATACTGTGTTAAACGTGCATGTAACACACTGAAATATACTGTGTTAAATGTGCAGTAGTGCACTGAAATGTACTGCGTTAAACGCCACATAACGAACTGAAATATACTGCGTTAAAAGTGTGGTAATGCCCAGAAACATACTGCGTAAAATGTGCAGTAATGCACAGAAATATACTGCATAAAATGGCATGTAACACACTGAAACATAATGCGTTAAATGTGCACTAACGCACAGAAATATACTGGGTTAAACGTGCATTATTGCACAGAAATATACTGCTTTAAACGCGCACTAATGCATTGAAATTAACTCCGTTAAACGTGCAGTAATTCACAGAAATATACTGCGTTAAACATGCAGTAACCCACTAAAGTATACTGCTTTAAACGTGCACTAATGCATTGAAATTTACTGCGTTAAACGTGCAGTAACGCCCAGAAACATACTGCTTAAAATGTGCAGTAACACATAGAAATATACTGCATTAATTGTGCAGTAACGCATAGAAATATACTGCATTAATTTTGCTGTAACGCACAGAGATATACTGTGTTAAACGTGCAATAACACACTGCAATGTATTGCGGTAAATGTGCACTAACGCACTGAAATATACTACGTTAAACGTGCAGTGACGCCCAGTAACATACTGCGTAAAATGTGCAGTAATGCACAGAAATATACTGCATAAAATGTGCAGTAACGCACAGAAATTTTCTGTGTAAAACATGCAGTAATGCATAGCAATATAAATATTTGAAACCCGTGCTAAAATCTAAAAATATTGAAAGTGCAAAATTACTTTTTGTGAAAAGTTTTAAATTATTTTAAATTGCAGCTGCTGTTCACCAAGAAAAAAACTGAGACACAAATGACTAACAAAAAAAACAGCGCTTGCAATAGAACCATAAGCAATCATACAGTAAAATATCTCATGTGTTAAGCGCTGCACAAACTGTTGGCGCTATATAAATCCTGTATAATAATAATGTGCAAAAAAATATACAAAAAAAAGTGTAAATTCTTTTTTTTTTCCAAAAGTGCAATAGTGCTTAAAAAAATGGCCCATAAATTGTGCAATTCCTTATTGGAGTGCCTCAAAAAAAAAAGTGCTGGGGTGCTTCAAAGCAATCAGCCAGTGCAGGTTGTTCACTCCCCTACTGTGCCCCCACTCATCAGCTGTTTCAGTCTGGGGGTCAAATAGGCTTGAAACTGGTGAAACACGAAAGGTCCCCTTGATGATGGCACTCTGTCACTGTTTAATGCTTTATGATGAATCTTTAGCAGCTCAAAAAGAAACAAATAGCACACATAGTGAAGTCCATATAAACAGATTTTAATGGCCCAAATTAGTTGTATTTACAGGAGATTCCATACGTAAACAGCATAACGATAGACGGCATGTAGAAACCGACATACAACACTTCCGGGAACGCCGACTGGCGTGCGTTCCAGGGATACCAGGAAGTGACCACTGGTTGCAGCGTAACCAGAAATACGTTGACGTGTTTCACCCCACCTTCCAGGGCGTCACCAATGCAATTGTTAGTTAAAGTGACACAGTGCCGAATTGCAAAAAAGTGAAGAAGTGGTTAATCTGATTTGGACATTTGCACTTAGGGGTGTACTCACTTTTGTTGCCAGTTGTTTAGACATTAATGGCTGTAGGTTGAGTTATTTTGAGGGGACATCAAATTTACACTGTTATACAAGCTGTACACGTTGGCGCGGTGTTCGGTTGTGGTGTGAGGGTTGAGGCCCCTGATAGTGCCTCTTCTGGATTTGAAAGACAGCAGTAAGGACCTCCATTCTAAACGCCAGCCAAAACTTGTGTTCTAAGCGAGGGTCCGTATCAACAACAAGACTGCCAAAGGTGACCTGTCCAGTTTCATACCAGGAGGAGAGGAGGAAATCTATTTTCAGCCAAGTAACATCACAAGCCCTCACAGCTCATTGTTCTGGTAAGAGGCTTACCCTCCCCCTTCCTGAGAAGGAAGGTGTGGGAAGATATTCTCCTTCCCCTCTCCCTAGCATGAGAGTTTTCACCTTGGATCTGGTCATTTACACGCCCTTTTATTCATCACTCTGGTAAGGGAGCCAGTTCATAATCGGTGGTGGGACACTCAGCACATCCAGTTGTTGTGGAATTTTTCACTTGGAGTTGGAGTTACACTGATTGTGTTTGGTTGGACCACAGACTTTATTTGGACTTTGCACCTTTTGCACAGTTGGACTTTTTGTTCACGATTTGGCACATTAATTATTTATTTAATCGGTTGTTCAATCAGACTAGTCATTGTATTGTGTTGTACACTAACAGATATAGTATCCCATTGAGGCGGCATAACCCTTGTTTAACACTGTACATATGATTCTCTTTGTCATTTCTATGATTAGAGACACTTTTTTGTTTAGCGCACCTGCTTTACTAATTTATTTCAGTATTCCAACATGATAACGACCCCAAACACACCTCCAAGCCAACCACTGCCTTGCTCAAGAAGCTGAGGGTAAAGGTGATGGACTGGCCAAGCATTTCTCCAGACCTAACCCCCCATTGAACATCTGTGGGGTATCCTTAAACAGAGGGTAGAGGAGTGCAAGGTCTCTAACATCCACCAGCTCCATGATGCCATCAAGGAGTAGTGGAAAAGGACTCCAGTGGCAAACCATGAAGCTCTGGTGAACTCCATGCCCAAGAGGATTAGGGTAGTGCTGGAAAATAATGGTGGCCACACAAAATATTGACACTTTGGGCCCGATTTGGATATTTGCACTTAGGGGTGTACTCACTTTTGTTGCCAGTGGTTTAGACATTAATGGCTGTGTGTTGAGTTATTTTGAGGGGACGGTAAATTTACACTGTTATACAAGCTGTACACTCACTACTTTACATTGTAGCAAAGTGTCATTTCTTGAGTGTTGTCACATGAAAAGATAGAATAAAATATTTACAAAAATGTGAGGGTGTACTCACTTTTGTGAGATACTGTGTATATATATATATATATATATATATATATATATATATATATATATATATATATATATATATATATATATATATATTGTGACAGGAAGTCAGCTAAATCTGGGAATGTAGTCACAGGAAGGAGATACATTTCCACCTGATTTAGAAAGTCCATTAATTAATTTAGGGTGTTGGCTACAGAGCTAGCCAGCAGGAAGTTGAAAGGCCTTCACCTGTTCAGAATGAGGGAGTTAAGGCTCTATAATTTGTTCAGAGAAAGTCCTATTGTTTGCTGCCTCCAGAAGCTGTGTCCTGAAGCCATGTGGGCTGGGAGCAGGAGGACAGTCAGCGTGTGCCTCCCGACAGGATGTGTGGGCCTGGGAGAAGACCCCCCGGAGTGATGTGTGCCCGGGACGGTAACCAAGGGTGAATACGTCTCAAAGGTGAGAAGACGAACTGTTGATGTGAAAGAAACAAAAGGACTGTGTTGCCCTGTGAAGCTATTATAAAAGGACTATTGAGTGTCCGCTGTAGGACAAGGAAGTCTGCCCGACGGTAGGTTGGAGACAGACACTTAGGCAGGTTTCCAGTTGTGAGAAGGTAGCCGCCCACAGAGGCAAGGATTTATTTTCTGTTTTATTTTATTTTGGATGTTTTGCTGCATACAGCCTGGTGAAGAAAACACCATTTAATAAACCACACTGTTTGTTTGCAAGCACTTGTCGGCTACCTCTCTGGGAAAACGCACCCCCCAAGGGGTCATCCACACCCGCCACCGAGCTAATCCCTTACATATGGTGGAGGTATGCAGTGGGCAGAAGCGAAGATCCCTGCAAGGAAGTGCAAATAATTGATGAACTTTATCTGGTGCATGAGATTGCACAATCTATGTGTGCAGGAGAGAAGATCCTGACAGAAAACAAAAAAAAAAAAAAAAAGTGTTTTAAAGAGACAGCGGTCTCAAAATTATTTGATGAACTTTGTTGTGTCTGGTGCAAGTGACTGCACAAACTGTGTGCGCAGGAAAAGAGATCCCGCAAGAGAGAGAAAAACTACATGTGTTGAAGAGACAGTGGTCTGAAAATTGTTTGCTGGACTGTGAAAAATTTGTTTGTGGAGTTATTGAAGATGGGGCGGTCCAAACGCCTGAAAAATGCAAAGATAGATGAAATGAGAGACCGGATTCTATGGATGGAGGGGATGTTGCCGTCTGAACCAGCCCCATCCATGCCTAAAGAGAGTCTACTAAAGAGGAAGGTTGTTGTCCCTAGCAACACTGATGAAACTGCTATGGAGACGCAGTGTGCTCAGATGAAAAGTAAACTCAAAATGGAGGAGATGTTGAAACATCTGATTATATCAAATGCAGCTCAACAGCAAGCAAATGCAGCTCAACAGCAGGCAAATGCGGATTTTCAGCAGAGCTTTGCAGCTCAACAAAAGGCTCATCAAGAGAGCATGGCAGGCTGGAAACAGAGACGCCAGCAGCCAATGGAGGCCATCGGTTTGGAGGAAACCGAGTATGTGTGCAGGGCTGAGTTGGATGCCTTGCAACGGAAAATGGAAGAAAAGGAACAAGCCTTGGAATTGCTTAAAATGGAGCATAGAAACTTGCAGGAAACAAATGAACTACTCAAGTCTCATGTGTCACAGTGGGAAGAATCCACTGCTCTTCTTTTGGTCGAGTTGCAAAAACGCAGAGAGACTATAATGGAGAAAGATACCATCCTCATGGAAAAGGAAAGTGAAATTCAGACTTTGCAGAAGCAAAGTATGGCTGATATGTTGGAGTTGCGTAATCAGCTGGAAAAAAGTCTTCAGTCTTTGGGAGCTACAAAAATAGACCTGCAGGAGTCGCAGGAACAGAATGTTGCTCTGGAAGCGACATTGTCTCTCAGCGACAAAGAGAAAAGTGAAAGAGAGGCTAAATTACTGAGTACTGTGTATGAGCTCACTACTTTAAGCAATGTGGTAGATGAATGGCGTGCGGACTGTGAAAGTTGGAAAGGGGAAGCCCAACGTGTCCAGCAGCAGTTAAAGGAGAAAGAAGCCTGTGTGGCAGAATTACATTCTTATTCCCAGATGCTAGCCAATGAGGTGAAGGCTCTTATGCAGGGAAAAGAAGATTGTGAACATAAGAGGGAAAAAGTAGAGGCACAGCTTCTGGAATCGCAAGTCAAGGTGTCAGAAGGTGACCGATTGTGTGCTAAGCTGTCAGAGAAGGCAAACCGACTGCAGGTTGAGTTGGACAATGTTACAAATCAGCTTTCTCAAGCAGACAGCAAATCTAGAGAAATTGCGGAAGATTTTTCTATCTTGGAATCGCAGCTGCAAGACACGCAGGAACTCTTACAGGAAGAGAGGTGTCAAAGGCTGAGTTTTAGCACAAAGCTCAAACAAATGGAAGATGAGAAAAGTGGCTTCCTGGAACAATTAAAAGAGGAGGCGGAAGCAAAGAAAAACCTATCAGAGCAAGTCGCAACATTGCAAGCTCAGATAGCGGATATGAAAAAACGCATGGAAGAAAGCGTTGGTTCATTACAATGTGTTGAAGATGTGAAAAAGAAGTTTGATCAGATGCTTGGTGAAGAGAAGACTGTGTCTGCAAAATATGCAGAAGAACGCGCACGTGCAGAAACGGAGGTGCGTGATAACGAGAGCAAAGCCCTGTTCTTGGCTCGCTCTTTGGAGGAAGCTCTAGAGTGTAAGGCTGAACTAGAAAGTGTTGACAAACCGCTGCGTACAGAAATGGAAGAATTGGTCAGCTCCAAGGATGATGTTGTGAAAAGAGTTCAGGAGCTAGAAAAGTCTAAGCGAGCCTTAGAACAGCAAGTAGAAGAGATGAAGATTCCGTTGCAGGAACTGGAAGAGGAATTCCAGGCAACAGAGGATCTGTCCCAAAGAGGGGATAGTGTGCCTGATGCAGTTTTTAAAAGGATCAGTGTTTTGGGGTCTGTCCTGAGTGAGCCTCAGAAATGTGATGACATGTGGCTTGAATCACCCCTTTGGAATAAACCGTTCCTTCAAAAACTTCAAGCATTGGAAAATGTATCATTAGAACTTCAGCAAACAAAGGAGCTGTGTAAGAAATGTGATGATTTCTCAGTTCAGGCTGAAAACCTAGTAGAGAAGACTAAAGCGGAGAAAACTAAAGCAAGTGATATAAATCTGGGAGAAAAAAGCAAACGCCACCTAGTGGAGAAAACTAAGTCTGTTGGTGAAAACGTGAAGCAAATGAATAAGTGCCTTTCAGGGAGTGTTTCCAAAATGGAACTGGTGAAAGATAAGTGGCAGAAGTTTGATCGTGATCTTGAGATGCATTCCATGTGGAATTCAGATAGAGAAAAGGAACTAGGTGACTTTGAGCGGTCAAATAGTTCAGCAGAAAGTGCATTGAAGAAACCTGTAAAAGAATGTGTTGCAGTTCCATGCTTCTTCACTGATGCAGAGAGGAGGTCTATAATGGATACCACCCAGATCGCTGGGTTCAACTGTGTTGTTGCCTTTGACCCATATGTTGGTGGAAGGAAAGTTGATGATGTTCTGGTTGGCTTCTTCTGTGAAGAGTTTGGCAAGAAATATAAACTGAATATCAAATCAAATAGTAGGCCTTTACTGCGACTCGCTCAGGAGGGCGAAAAGTTTAAGAAGTTGATGAGTGCAAATGCTTCAGATCTGCCTATGAATATGAAATGTTTGGTGAATGATATTGATATCTCTGGGAAAAGGAACAGGGGTCACTTTGAAGAAATGTGTGACAGCCTGTTGTCTCAATTGGAAAATCCTCTGCACAGCATCTTAGAGCAAGCAAAGCTCAAGAAGGAAGATCATTCCCTTTTACAACAAAAAGTCAATGATTGTGTACAGATGTATGGAGAGGCAACTCAAGTCACAGAGGGATGTCAAGAGTCCCTACTTGGAACAAAGCTTAGTGAAGCAAAGGTTCTCAAAGTTTTGTGGAAAACATTTATGGATTGCAGAGAGAGGCGTCTTAAGAATGTTGAAGACATTAAGACTAGCCCAATTGAGTTGCCTATGGATCACGGTCCTCCATGGTGGATTGGACAGACGGTTATGAGGGACAAGCTGTCTGACATTTATGAGAAAGCTGTCAATGAAGATGACAGAAACGAGAAGGAGCAAAATGATGCCAAAAATGCAGTTGAAGAATGTGTATATGAGATGAGAGACAAACTGTGTGGCATTTATGAGAAATCCGTCAATGAAGATGACAAAACAGTTTCATCCGGAAGCTTGAGGATAATAGGAGGCTTATCAGTGAGTCAGCAGTGCCTGACACATGCGTGCCTGGAAATATGTGTCCCAACCCTAGGGTTGAAACAAGAGGGGGGGGTATGTGACAGGAAGTCAGCTAAATCTGGGAATGTAGTCACAGGAAGGAGATACATTTCCACCTGATTTAGAAAGTCCATTAATTAATTTAGGGTGTTGGCTACAGAGCTAGCCAGCAGGAAGTTGAAAGGCCTTCACCTGTTCAGAATGAGGGAGTTAAGGCTCTATAATTTGTTCAGAGAAAGTCCTATTGTTTGCTGCCTCCAGAAGCTGTGTCCTGAAGCCATGTGGGCTGGGAGCAGGAGGACAGTCAGCGTGTGCCTCCCGACAGGATGTGTGGGCCTGGGAGAAGACCCCCCGGAGTGATGTGTGCCCGGGACGGTAACCAAGGGTGAATACGTCTCAAAGGTGAGAAGACGAACTGTTGATGTGAAAGAAACAAAAGGACTGTGTTGCCCTGTGAAGCTATTATAAAAGGACTATTGAGTGTCCGCTGTAGGACAAGGAAGTCTGCCCGACGGTAGGTTGGAGACAGACACTTAGGCAGGTTTCCAGTTGTGAGAAGGTAGCCGCCCACAGAGGCAAGGATTTATTTTCTGTTTTATTTTATTTTGGATGTTTTGCTGCATACAGCCTGGTGAAGAAAACACCATTTAATAAACCACACTGTTTGTTTGCAAGCACTTGTCGGCTACCTCTCTGGGAAAACGCACCCCCCAAGGGGTCATCCACACCCGCCACCGAGCTAATCCCTTACAATATATATATATATATATATATATATATATATATATATATATCCATAAGTTTAAAAGTATATTTAAATAAAAATATAATCCAAAATATAACCTTTACTGGGTGTTTGAGGTTCCATTACCTTTCCTAATAGCAGCAGCTGCATTTATTTTTTATTTTTTTAATCTAATTGTATTTGTTTTTTTTTTTTTATGCACTTGTATTTCTTGTCTATAAGTGGTAATCATACACGTATATTTTTGTACACACTTTAATTGATAGTGCACTAATCAAAAAATCCATAGTGCGGGTTAAACTGCCTTTTTTTTACAGATATGTAAGAATATAGGAAAATCTTTATGCTTCTAGTATATACATCTGTTTATTAATTACGACTTTAAAATTTCAAAACATGTTGGCTATGTTTTATGTCATAAAAATAAAAAAGTGGTCCATGTTTTCCTACTGATTGGAGTTTCCAAGACTTTCTATTCATACATGGCACCTATTACCTACTCAGTTTATTATAAAAGTGTCAATTGGTTATGTTTGCCCCCAGGCAAAAAGTTACCTGTCCTTACCTGGAAGCATTAGGCACTAATGGCTTCTAAGGGGGGCAGAAGATCCTTATGGCAAAAAAAAAAAAATAATCTCATTACCGTCTAAGCTAACAAATGTTGACTTTCCCTGGTACAGGTACAAGAGCTTCTTTTGGGCGTCATGCGTCCCACGATTCTGTTTGTGCGGTGTTACCGCGATTCGGCAGGCGGAAATCGTGGCAACATCGCACAGCGTTTGGGGTGCCATTGCAAATCACGGCCATTGCACAGGCGTCCCGCGATTTGCAATGATTCCGGATCACGGGCAGAATCGTGGTGATTCTGCCCATGATCCGCTACGCCCACATGTGAATGTAGCCTTAAGAAATACTAGTGGCTACGCTATTATATTTACCTACTGGCTTTACAGTGGTTGTAAAGGTTCATTGTTTTTTACCTTCATGCATTTTATCCACTTCAATAAATGGATTTTACAGGTAAGTATGTTTTAAAAATCCATTTTTCTTTTCGTACATCATGGGAAACCATAAATCATAACATATGGGGTGTCCCAAAGCAATGCATCTGAGGGGAGGGGGACACCAAAAATACCACCAACAGACCACAAAAGGATTACACTGCTGCCTGCAGAACACTGCGACCAAATGCAGATTCCTCCTGGGTCCCAACATCCACTTGATAGAAACGAGTGAACGTATGCACCAACAACCAGGTCGTGGCCTTGCAAATCTGAGCCATAGAGACTTGATGGCAAAGTGCCCAAGAGGAACCTACTCCTCTGGTAGAATGTGCCTTTACAGGAAAAGGTGGAACCTTCCCTTCTAAATCATACGCCTGGGTAATAACCTGGTCTATCAAATGAGAAATCGTAGACTTAGATGCTGCCAACCCTTTCCTGGGCCCTTCTGACAGCACAAACAAGAATTCATTCTTACGAATCTGAGCTGATCTTTCCAAGTGCACGCATTACATCAAGAGAATACAATAACTTTTCCTCCTATGAGTAAGGATCTGGAAAAAAGGAAGGTAGCATAATGTGCTAATTCAAATGAAAGGAGGAGACTATCTTGGACAAAAAACCCGGGTGTGGATATAGAATCACCCTATCTTGATAAAACATCAAGAATGGCTCTTTAAAAGAAAGAGCTGCTAGTTCTGATACCTTTCTAGCTGAAGTTATCGCAATTCAAAAAGACCAGTTTCCTGGTCAGAAGAACCAGGGGAACCTACCCCATGGGCTCAAAAGGCTGTTTTGTAAAATTGCCAGCACCAAATTTAAATCCCAAGGATATAATGGTGGCTTCAAAGGTGGAAGCAAACGTAACATTCCCTAGATGAAGGTCTGAACCAACGAATGGGAAGGGATCGGTTCTTGGAAGAAAATTTATAAGGCTGAAATTTGCCCCTTAATAGTGCTCAAGGCTAATTTCATATCTACCCCTGCTTGAAGGAAAGCTAGAATTCTCACAATATATTTGCGGGGATTCCATGTCCTGGCTTCACATCAGGTAATGTAGGATATCCAGACCCTGTAATAAATGTTTCTAGAGACTGGTTTCCTAGCTTTTATCAGTGTATAAACTGCAGGGCCAGATACACCCCGCTCCTTCAAGATTAAGGCTTCAATAGTCAAGCCGTCAAATTTAGAGACTGTACAGCAGGGTGGAATGTCAGATCTTGAGAGAGTAGGTTCCGGATGCAGTACAAGGGCCCAAGGCCTTGTCACTGCCAAACTTTGAATTTGTGCATACCAAACCCTCCTTGGCCATGCCGGAGCTACCAGGTTAACTGGTTTCCCCTCTACCTGGATCCTGCGCAACAGACGCAGTATCAACTGCACTGGAGGAAATGCATGAATCAGGGAATACTACTTCCAAGGAGTCACTAAAGCAGCATGTCCTGGACACAAATATCTTCAACTTGTTGTTGAACCTGGATGCCAACAGATCTACGTCTGGGACCCCCCAACATAGGCAGATTGTTTGAAAAATCTCAGGATGTAAGGACCATCTCCCCGGAAACATCTGTTGAAGGCTCTAAATGTTCACCTGACAGTTCTCTATTCCTGGAGTAAAAACTGCTGTCAGGCATGGCACAAACTTCTCTGCCCAGGACAGGATGATTTCCACTTCTTTCTGGGCTGACCGACTCTATGTTCCTCCTTGATGGTTGATATAAGCCACAGCCGTGGCATTGTCGGATTGCACCCTGACAGGGTGACCCCGAAGTCTGGGCGTCTAGTATTTCAAAGTCTGACTTACTGCTCGGATTTCCAGAATGTTCATGGGGAGACCGTTCTCTACCCAAGACCATTTCCCCTTGACGGTGGCTTCCTTAAGAACGACTCCACAGGCGGAGAGAGTGACATCTGTAGTCACCACATTCCAGGTTACTGGAAGAAAGGATTTCCCCCTTCTCCAGTTTTCTGGTCACCAACCACCAATCCAGACTCTGATGTACTCTTGGTACCAGAGACATGGACCAGCCCAGAGACTGAACCCTTCCGGTCCATGAAGACAGAATGTTGTTCTGCAAGGGTTTGGCACAGAATTGAGCATAGGAAATTGCCTTGAATGCAGACACCATCTTCCCCAATAACTTCATGCAAAGATGTACAGAAGGATATCTCAGCCTTACTATGAACTTAACTAAATCCTTCAGGTCTGTGACCTTTCTTGGTAGTATAAGGAGAGCTGCGCTAAACTGATGAACCTGATATATAAGTCAGACAAGAATCAGGAGTGAGCAAAAAACTGAGCCTGATGCAATAATATAGTATACATATAGTCCATCAAAATGTAAGAGTCCAAGCTAGGCAGGGATGGGCAAGCAAAGAGTGTCCAGTGTAGAAAGGGGATCCTTCACCACTTCTATGTGCCTAAAACCACATTCCGTGCCGCATGCAAAGGGCTCACACCAGGCTTACCAGAGCTCATTAAAGAGTAGGCATCTCAGACATAGATCCACTCTGCAGGCTGGCGCCTCATTCAAGACCTCATGAGACCTCCTCAGCATAACAGGGAAAGCCACTCAATATCACTGCCTCTGGAGATATATTGATACACCCCAACCGGATCCTGCCGACCTCACATCGATCCACGGGCCTGGTTGCAAAAAATGATGAACTGACTGAAGTGCAGAGGAAGATATGGTGGTGAGAGAAGACTAGATGCAGATTTGAGCATATATATCGGAAGCTTGAGGAGTGGATCCAGCTAGTCCTAGCAAGGGGATCCCTTTTTAGTTGGCCTAGGTCTGTGACCTTTCTTGTTGGCAAGAATATCTTTGCCTGTACTGTGTCCACAAGAAAACCCAGATATTCCAGACTCTGGACCGGCTGTAATGCTGACCCAGTGTCAGAGAAACGGCCATGCTGCAACTGGCAACTCCGCCAGTACTTCCAATGGCTGCAATGGACTCAGGCCATAGACTCATTGTCAGTGAAATGGTTGTGCTGCAACTGGCAAATTTGCCAGTACTTCCCATGGCTGCAGTGGACTCAGGCCATAGACTAATTCACTGGCCTATAAAAGGACTCTGCTCAGCCCATCTGATTGCTGGATTGTCTTCAGCTCTTCCTGTTTCCTGTGCATTGCTACTTCCTGGATTCCAGTTTGACCCGGCTTGTTTCTGACCTGTCTGCTCTCTCTCCTGGCTTTGACCCACGGCTTTGTCTGACCCTTCGATCCTGCTCCAGTGTTTGACCCTCGGCTTGTGTGACCATCCTTGCTCTCTTGTCCTCTGCCTGACTTCCAGTGTACCGATCCCGGCTTGCTCAACGGACTTGCTTCTGCTCAATCCCCTTGTCTTGGCGACCTGTTTGGACTGATACCCGTGTATGACCCTCGGCCTGGCTTTTACCTGCACATTGCTTGATTCCCTGGAGGCCCTGCAAGTTGTTCCAGGATATCCTTGTGAACCTTTACCTGCACTCCACAAGCATCCAGTGCTCCTTGGGACGCGTCACCTCCTGTCCCACTTCCAGGGGTGATTCGCACCGAGCTGCAAGGGAAGCCCTCTCAGCATTTCGGCCTCTACCAAGAAGTGATCTGACAGTACAATCCAGCCATGTCAGAGGCCGACAGAGGTGCTTCCCAGCTCGAGGCTCTTTGTCAGCAAGTCTTCTCTTTAACACAGGCGGTCCAGAGACTGCAGGACGGTTATTTTCAACTAGAGGGTCGAGTGTTGAACCTAGCTGGCGCACCCTCTCCTTCCGACCCCAATCAACCGCCCACTAGCTCCGGGGGCACCTCCACTCAGCAAGGACCAGCCGGCCCTGCGCAGGCAGCCATGGTTTTCCCACCTGAACCCAGGGTACCTACACCCGAACGCTTCCGTGGGGAACGGAGAAGGTTCAGATCCTTTAAGAATGCATGTCTCTTGTATTTAGCCCTTCAGCCCAGAACCTTCTCTTCAGAGACCGTCAAAGTAGGATTCATAATTTCTCTGTTGTCAGAAGAACCCCAGACCTGGGCCCATAACCTCCTTGAGCAAAAGAGCCCCTCATTGAACTCTGTAGACTCCTTCTTCCAGGCCATGGCCCAGTTATATGAGGACCCCCAACGGACTGTTACGGCTGAATCAGCCCTACATGCCTTACAACAAAATAAATGTCCTGTAGAGGACTATACCATTGACTTCCGCAGATGGGCCGCGGATACAGACTGGAATGAGCCAGCACTCAAGTACCAGTACCGTCACGGATTGTCTGAAGCCCTTAAGGACGAGTTAGCTCGGGTAGAAACCCCTACGTCTTTGGAATGTCTAATCTCACTGGCAATCCAACTGGACAGGCGCCTGCGGGAGAGACGCTCAGAGCGCCTTCAAGGGGCCCGACCTACCTGGGTACTCCCGAAAGTCCCACTTGCTGCTTCACCCCATCCTGGGCCTTCTGTCTCCGGGGGATCAGAAGGAGAACCCATGCAGATTGGTCTAATCCGTTCTGCCTTGACCCCCGAGGAAAGACAACGTCGCCGTCAAGCTAACCTCTGCCTTTATTGTGGGGAATCTGGCCACTTCCTACGCAATTGTCCTGTGAGACCCAGTAAGTCCTAGTCACGGCCTCTGCTGAACTGTCAAGTCGCTGGGTCATCCCTTACTCATCTTATTCTCCCTGTCTCCCTACAGGTAGCAGAAAAGAAGATTCGGCTTCTGGCGATCGTTGATTCCGGGGCATGTAGTTGCTTTCTGGACCGTTCTTTAGCTCAAAGACTGTGTGTTCCCATGCAAGCTAAGGAACAGCAACTCCATATTCTTCTGGCTGATGGTTCTTTGCCCAGTTCCGGGCCTGTTACTGAAGAGACGTGCCCCATCTTCACCACGACAGATTCTCTTCACCAGGAATTCCTCCGATTTGACGTCCTTTCCTCACCAATGTTTCCCATTATTTTAGGGCTTCCCTGGCTACAGGCCCACAACCCACAGATTGATTGGGTTAAGAGAAGGATCTCCTTCACGTCTAATTACTGCCTGAACCATTGTTTCCTACCTGGATCTGATACTTCTGCTGCTTGCCTGGCCGTCCAACCAGTACATGATCTCCCGGAAAATGTCCCCGCAGTTTATGAGGAATTCATGGACGTATTTGATAAAAAAAAGGCTGAAGCTCTGCCTCCTCACAGGCCTTATGATTGCCCTGTAGAACTTCTGCCTGGAGCCGAGATTCCTTTCGGAAGGATATTCCCGTTATCTGAGAAGGAGCTGGAAACCCTCCGGATTTATATTAACGAAAATTTGGAAAAGGGTTTTATCCGCCCCTCCTCCTCACCAGCAGGGGCCGGGATATTCTTTGTCGAAAAAAAGGATGGCACACTAAGACCTTGTGTAGATTACCGGGAGCTTAATAAAATTACTATTAAAAACCGGTATCCTCTACCTCTTATCCCAAAACTGTTTCAACGTTTCCGGGCAGCTCGGATCTTTACCAAATTGGATCTCCGTGGAGCTTACAACCTTGTTCGCATTAGGAAAGGAGATGAGTGGAAGACGGCGTTCAGAACGCGGTTTGGCCATTTTGAATACCTGGTCATGCCTTTTGGGCTGTGTAACGCCCCTGCTACCTTCCAACATCTAGTTAATGACATTTTTCGGGAATTCCTGGATCTCTTTCTGATTGTCTACCTAGATGACATACTCATTTTTTCCTCCACTCTGGAACTCCACCGGACCCATGTTAAAAAGGTACTATTTACTTTAAGGAAACACGGACTTTATGTGAAACCAGAGAAATGCGAATTCGAGAAAGACTCCATTCAATTCCTGGGTCTCATTATCTCAACAAACGGCATTTCCATGGATCCACAGAAAGTGCAGTCAATTCTCGATTGGCCAGCCCCCTGTGATAAGAAAGGAGTTCAACGCTTTGTGGGGTTTGCTAACTTCTATCGGAGGTTCGTGAAGGGGTTCTCTATGATTATCTCCCCCATTACCCAATTGACCCGCCAACAGGTCCGTTTCCATTGGTCACAGGAAGCTCAAACGGCCTTTGACAAACTGAAGACGTTGTTCACCTCAGCACCTATTCTCCAGCATCCTGATCCAACCCTACCTTATGTGCTTGAAGTGGATGCTTCAGAAATAGCCACTGGAGCAATCTTATCTCAAAGACAAGGCCCGAAGACTCTTCTGCACCCTGTGGCTTTCTTTTCCCGGAAGATGACACCTCCGGAGAGAAACTATGACGTAGGGGATCGGGAACTCTTGGCCATCAAATGTGCCTTGGAAGAGTGGAGATACTTGCTTGAAGGGGCTACTCATCCCATTTTAATATTCACAGACCACAAAAACCTGGAATACCTCAGGACAGCAAGACGCCTGAGACCCCGTCAAGCTCGATGGGCCTTGTTCTTTTCCCGGTTTAATTTTCATCTTACTTACAGGCCAGGGTCCAAGAACGGAAAAGCAGACGCCTTGTCCAGAATGTTTCCAGATACCCCAAACACAGCCGAACCTAACACCATCCTCTCGGCTCAAAATTTTTTGCTTATTCAAACAGATCTGCAATCAGCAATTAAGCAAGCCTCAGTTCAATGTCTCGAGCCTGGGACCTCTTCCTTGGAAAAACGCGGGGGATTCTTGTGGTTCCAAGAAAGGATTTTTGTTCCTTCACAGATCAGACTACAGGTCCTAAAGACTTTGCATGATCACAAGCTTGCCGGACACTTCGGGGTCAGGAAGACATGTGAACTCATTCAGCGCCACTTTTGGTGGCCCAATTTAGTTCGGGACTGTAAATCCTATGTGGGTTCTTGTATTACGTGTCAGCGTAACAAGGGGGTTAAGACCAAGTCCTGGGGCCTGTTAAGGCCATTGCCCATTCCGGAACAGCCCTGGAAGCAACTTTCCATGGATTTTATAGTGGAATTACCACCTTCAGAAGGTTTCACTACTGTCCTGGTGGTGGTGGACCGTCTCTCGAAGATGGCGCACTTTTTGCCTATGATTGGCACACCTTCTGCCGTGGAAACAGCTAACATGTTTATTAAAGAAGTGGTAAGGCTACACGGTCTCCCGGACAGTATAGTATCGGACAGAGGCGTCCAATTCACTTCCAAATTCTGGAAAGAGCTTTGCAAATCCTTGTCCATTAAGATATGCCTATCATCAGCCTACCACCCGCAGAGTAATGGTCAAACGGAAAGGACCAACCAGACCCTTGAACAATACCTACGTTGCTTTTGCACTTGCTCCCAAGATAACTGGGTCTCTTTACTTCCGTGCGCGGAATTCGCGTATAATAACGCCCTGCATTCTGCAACCAACCAGACCCCGTTCTGGGTGAATTACGGGTTCCATCCTTCTTTTTTGTCCAGTGCTTTCTCAGAAACATCAGTTCCTGCAGTGCAAGACCGGATAATGGCTATCAGGGATAACTACCGGGTGCTACAGGACTCCATATCCAAAGCCCAACAGGAGTACAAGAAATTTTATGACCGCAAGAAAAAGGAAAATCCTATGTATAAGGTCGGGGATAAGGTGTGGCTCTCCTCAAACAACCTACGACTATCTTGCCCTTCTAAAAAGTTGGGACCAAGGTTTATTGGGCCTTTTAGAATCAAAAGGATGATAAACCCTGTGGCTTTTGAACTGGCTTTACCTAATTCATACAAGATCCATCCTGTATTCCATGTTTCCCTGCTAAAGCCTGCAATTTCTAGCCCTTTCCCAGGGAGGGAAGAATTGCCTCCACCTCCAGTTTCAGTGGAGGGTGAACCTGAATATGAAGTGGAAACCATTCTGGATTGTCGAAGAAGGGGTGAGCTCATACAGTATCTTATTAAATGGAAAGGTTACCCCACTGAAGACAATTCCTGGGAACCCGCTAGTAACCTGCATGCCCCCAGGCTGGTACAGGAATTCCACAGGAGATTCCCGGAAAGATTGGCCCGGTTGGGCATCCGGAGGCTGCCCCTTGGGGGGGGGCACTGTCAGAGAAACGGCCATGCTGCAACTGGCAATTCCGCCAGTACTTCCAATGGCCGCAATGGACTCAGGCCATAGACTCATTGTCAGTGAAATGGTTGTGCTGCAACTGGCAAATTTGCCAGTACTTCCCATGGCTGCAATGGACTCAGGCCATAGACTAATTCACTGGCCTATAAAAGGACTCTGCTCAGCCTATCTGATTGCTGGATTGTCTTCAGCTCTTCCTGTTTCCTGTGCATTGCTACTTCCTGGATTCCAGTTTGACCCGGCTTGTTTCTGACCTGTCTGCTCTCTCTCCTGGCTTTGACCCACGGCTTTGTCTGACCCTTCGATCCTGCTCCAGTGTTTGACCCTCGGCTTGTGTGACCATCCTTGCTCTCTTGTCCTCTGCCTGACTTCCAGTGTACCGATCCCGGCTTGCTCAACGGACTTGCTTCTGCTCAATCCCCTTGTCTTGGCAACCTGTTTGGGCTGATACCCGTGTATGACCCTCGGCCTGGCTTTTACCTGCACATTGCTTGATTCCCTGGAGGCCCTGCAAGTTGTTCCAGGATATCCTTGTGAACCTTTACCTGCACTCCACAAGCATCCAGTGCTCCTTGGGACGCGTCACCTCCTGTCCCACTTCCAGGGGTGATTCGCACCGAGCTGCAAGGGAAGCCCTCTCAGCATTTCGGCCTCTACCAAGAAGTGATCTGACACCCAGACATCCTAGGAACTGCATAGTCTGGAGGACATTTCGGCTTAGAGCCGAAGCTGATCAATCTATAAGTAATAGATCATTCAGATATCCTATTACAGATATCCCCTGGGACCTTAGAACAACCAATACTGGAGCTAGGAGCTTTGTGAACACTCTTGGAGCCGTGGCTAACCCGAAGGGCAGGGACACAAACTGAAAATGATGGTTTTCTACTGCAAAGCGTAGAAACCTTTGATGAGCCTGGAATATAGGCACGTGAAGATATGCACCTTGATGTCTATGTCAGGTCATCTGTGGCCAGGTGACAACCACACCCTGTTGGAGGCGGGGGCGCAGCGCAAGGTAGTGAACCCGATAGTAGACTGCTGCGGATGGACCGGAACGTGAGCCCAAGATTCCCCAGGGCGTGGAGTCTAAGACCCAGCAGGTGTTCACCAGAGCCTCTAGTGGTGAGGATGGACTTGGCTGCAGCTGGGCCCAGGTCGCGGCCCCTGGGGTCCCCCAGGTCACACTCCGTAGGGAGAGAAGGGAAGCAGCCACTCAGGACACACGGAATGGTGAAGGTTAAGCCGAGGTCGGGGAAACAGGCAGATAAGGGTAACCAAGGGACAGGCCAAAGGTCAGGGTAACAGGCAAACAGGAATAGTCAGAGACAAGCCAAAGGCGGCACACAGAAAAGTAGATCAAGCACACGGGAAACAGGAAACAAACACTGTTGAACAGCAAAGCAGACCTGCAGTGCACTGGTTAATATAGACTTCCTGTGATGACCTGGGTGGGGCAGGAACAGGAAGGAGAGGTGATAAAAAGAAACCAGAAGTGCAGTCTGACCTCTAATACAGACATGAAGGGACAGGTAAGCTTGCCAAACACTATTGCAAGTCCATGACAGTCTATGGATGCTGGAAATTCCTCTCCCTGCAGGGAGGCAGTGACTGAACGTATTGACTCCATACGGAAAGTATGAACGTTCAGAAACTAGTTTAGAGCTTTGAGATCCAGAATAGGTCTCGCATCCCCATTTGGTTTGGGGATTATGAACAGATTTGAGTAAAAATCCCTAAACCTTTTTATTCTCACTCACTCACTCACTCCCCCTGGCTGAACCAATGCCAGAAAGTGAGATCTTCATTTTAGGGGATCTGTCGGTATACTTGACTTTACAAACCGAGGATGCAGGAACACCTGAAATCCCAGTTTGTACCCCTGCGAGATGGTGGAGATAACCCAGTTGTCTTGGATTGTTTCCACCCAAACCTTCGAGAGCCGAAGCAGCCTTCCCCCCACCCAAATGAGTGGGGGCGCCCCTTCACAGAGTGGTCTTGCAGGAAGACTTGGCTGATCTCTGGGCCCAGGGCTTTTTCTGTCCCTGCTCTCAATGCTTGGTTTCGGATCCAGATGGCTGAGGCCATCGCCACTGTCTGGAATTAAAAGCACTGGTAGTATGAATGCTCGGGATCTTAATAGAGGGAAACTTGCTCTTTCTTTTTACAGGTAGCAACGTACTCTTTCCCCTCGAGATCTTTTGGATATACTTATCCAGATCGTCACCAAAAAGTCGTTCTCCCTGAAAAGGGGAGCCAGACACTTTTTACATGGCAATTCTGCAGATCAGCTCTTTAACCAAAGGTTTCTGTGCATATGCACAAACCGTGACATTTGCCGTATGGAGTTCATAAGAACATCAACTACGAAACATAAAGTGTGAGGTAGATCTGACAGATCTTCCAAGGAACTGACACTCGCTTCATACAGACTTTTAAAGACTGACAAACCTCTACGGCCGCTACTGCTGGTTGTATTGTAGATCCTGCAAAAGCTAAGGAGGCTTTCAATAAAGATTCCAACCTTTTATCTGCTGGATCTTGAAAAACCTGGGCATTATCCACAGGACAGGTTAAACTCTTGTTAACCGAATAAATGGCAGCATCCATAGTGGGTATATTCCATTTCTTAGTAAACTTTTCCTCCATAGGATACAGTTGAGAAAACCTTTTAGGAGGAACAAAAATCAGGATGATCCCAATCATTATACATTAATTACTCCAAGAGCGGATGTATAGGAAATGCCCGTGGGCTATGAGGAGGACGCAATGAGCCTAGAGAGGAAAAAGAGACTTCAGTCGTCTCTAAGGTAGGAAATTTGTACCCAGACTGGACCATTTCAGTAAGAGACTGAATTAACAATCTCTGGGTTTGAGAGGCTGATAAAAACTCCTCTGACTCTGACTCCAGAAGAGGAAACCTCAGCTTGACCTTCCATAGGGTCATCGTCAGCTACTTCTTCCACATCCTCTGCCCAATCCTGAACTGATTCAGGGGGTGGTTCAGGTGAGGGGGATCTATCACGTTTCCTCCCTCCTTGAGGTGCTGCAATCATGCCAGTAATCTTACCCTCGAGGCTGGCCAATGCCGATGCCAAGTCTTCCTTAGTGATGTAGGTTGTGACAGAAGCACTTGTAGTAGCTACTATGCCTGGCAACTGTAATGGTTTAGACTGGCTAGTCGCCTCTGGCTCTTCAGGTGGAGTAGACACAAAGGAAGCACCGCTAGGACCTTCAAGGCCTGACGGTGGCATCACAGTGCCCCTTCCAACTGTGCCTCCCCCAGCCCTTTTTCGGGCAGACATTGCTTTATAACAAGAAAAACTTGAGATACTAACTTCAGTGTACTCAGGGATTGTGCCAAGCTTATCCAGCTTATCACACACAGCACTAATTACCCCAGATACAGGACCTGTTTGTGTGGGTAACATACACCCACAGTGACTCACGCAACCCAGCTGCTGCTGCCCTGTGTCCCTTTCAGCCTCTGACAGAGGCTAGCCCATTCGAAACAGTTCCTTATAAATCGAGCCTATTTATGCTTTATTGCGGATGCGCAGCATGCTATTTGGCGTCCCCGTGCACGCCAGCCATGTTCAAACACACCCTCCATGCAGAATACGCTTGTTTAAAAAGGCGAAGATTCACATGCGTGCGAAGGGGCCTTCGCCACAGTCACGCTATCGAGGGAGGGGGTGAACACGCGGGGGCTTATGCACCAAGGCGAAACAGCAACATGGGATGAGAGCAGTTTAGGCTGAATTTTGTTTGTCACAGCTGATACCTTTCAGGTGATCAGCCCAGGGTAAAAAACAGTGTGTCAACAATAAGCAAAGAAATAATGTTTAAACAAACTTTGCATCAATCCCACAACTGCACAAGCTCATATAATCACAATTGATACAATTGGCACATTTAAACCCAGAGGAAAGGCCAGAGCTTTTAACAAGATGTATTTTGCATAACTTAACATTCATAGTCTCATGCAGAGACCCACATGGCACTTGGTCCCTGTTATCTTTTAAAGGGAACGGTGCATAAAATATTTACATTTGTTGTATGTGTAAATATTTTAAGTTGGACTTACCAGTCCTGCCGCAGGATTCTGTTTTGAAACAGGAATTCAATCTTCATCCCTCACGGTGAGCTTTGTCTTGCCGACCTTCAAAGACTGGGCCCCCTTGTTTTAGAGAGGGCACGGCCTTGGACCGGTAGAGCACCCTGCACGGAGCGCCTTTGGGTTTTGGTATTACTAAGGGTCCAGATCCCAGGGTCCAGCACTTAAAAAGGACAACATTGCATGCAAAACCTCGTAACTGCTTCCCGAGGCTCAGGTACCATCTTTTTAGTCTACTGACTTTTTTAGATGGATATCATAGCTAACCACTTAGATTCAGTGATCTTTGATCAGGGTATGTAGCATAATCTTCTTTCTTCTTTTGAAGAAAATGTGGAGAGACTCTCCACCGTGACCATCACCTTTAGACACTGGCGAAATAACTGAGGTACTTCCTGTGTGGGAGGGGTTTTATAGGGGGACATCCTTTCTGATTGGTTGCCAGTGTCCTTCACCTGTAGGTGGCTATATAACCCATATGTTATAATTTATGGCTCTGTGTCTCGTAATGTAAGAAAAGAAAGAGACTTTACAATCACTTTAAAGTATTTGTCCAATCCAATTTTTTGTGTGCTTTGGAAATGACTGGATTTTGCTCTGTCATGCAGACAGCGCTATTACCAAACTGGGAGTGAGGTAAAGTTTACAACAGGAACAGAAATACAACATTTTTGAATTTAGAATCAAACTGCCACACTGAAATATTAGAATCCAAGGAAAGATTTTATTCCAAACATCAATTGGGTATAAAGTGCAGCTGCTGGTTTTTACCCACCATTACTGAGTACTTCTTGACAACATCCCACATTAATATTATACATTATTTCTCGTCAAGTCCGCATGGACAGTCCTCATACTTTCAGAAGCCATATTTGACCACTGAAACCATTTGGCTCTTATACACAATTGATATTTGAAATAAATCCCTTCTGTGGCACTTTGATTCTAGATTCAAAGTTTTATATTTCTGTTCCTGTTGGAGATTTTACCTCACTCAGTAAGTGAGGGCAAAATGTAGTCCTTTCCAACTCCATCCTTACTAGATTGAAATATTGTCTTCACATCCCAAGGCTATTTTAGCAGTTCTTCAGTGCAGGGAAGCTGCCCCCTCATCACCTCCATTACCCTGATGCCCCACAAGGACATTATCAGCACAATACACACTATATTACTAAATGTATCGGGACTTCTGCCTTTACACATACATGAACTTTAATGGCATCCCAGTCTTAGTCTGTAGGGTTCAATATTGAGTTGGCCCACCCTCTTGCTTTGGGCCAAATCATTTGGTGGAGGGGGGATTATGGTGTGGGGTTGTTTTTCAGGGGTTGGGCTTGGCCCCTTAGTTCCAGTGAAGGGAACTCTTAAGACATCAGCATACCAAGACATTTTGTACAATTTAATGCTCCCACCTTTGTGGGAACAGTTTGGGGATGGCCCTTCCTGTTCCAACATGACTGCGCACCAGTGCACAAAGCAAGGTTCATAAAGACATAGATGAGGTAGTTTGGGGTGGAGGACCTTGACTGGCCTGCACAGAGTCCTGACCTCAATCCGATAGAACACCTTTGGTATGAATTAGAGTGGAGGCTGCGAGTCAGGCCTTCTTGTCCAACATCAGTGCCTGACCTCACAAATGTGCTTCTGGAAGAATGGTCAAACCTTCCCATAGACGCCCTCCTAAACCTTGTGGACAGCCTCCCCAGAGGAGTTGAAGCTGTTATAGCTGTAAAGGAACTAAGACTGGTTCATGTGCGTGTAAAGGAAAGTGTCCCAATACTTTTGACAATATAGTGTATATTTTGAGTAATTTGACAGGGGTTCAATTTTTTTTTATAATTTATTGTTTATTTGTGTTTTTTTTCTGTTCTGTATAGGTATTTGTGTTGTGCTTTGTTTGTATGTATGAGAAAAAAAAAAAAAAAAACCACGTTAAACTCAATAAAAAGTATTTGATTGAAATAAAGGCATTTTTAATTCTATTTAAGTTCATGTTGCAGATTCCCCCCTCACTTATTGCCTGGTAAAATGTCCTCAGCAAGAGAGGGAGTGAGGCGGAAATAAAAACCTGACAAGGGTTCTATTTCTTCCCCATCCTATTCAAAACTAAAAAAAAAAAAAAAAAAATGTTTTGGCTGGACATACACTTTAACCACTTCTGGACCACAACGCATATATACTGCAGCAGGGCAGCCCTTTAGCACAAAATCCTGTACCTGTACGTTATTTCTTTCCTTGGGTAGGGGGCACGCATGCGCGCCGCCAGCGACCCGCTCTCTCTGTGATTGGACACAGCGGGAGTCAATCAGCGGGTCCGGCAGACCCAATGTCCGCTGGGACCTGCTGATCGATCCCGAGGCAGACAGAACAGCGATCTGCCTATGTAAACAAGGGGAGAGGCGAAGATGGAGATCTTGTGTTTATGGTAAGCAGGAACACTGATCTCTGTCTTCCCCCAGTCAAAGCACCTCACCCACAGTTAGAAAACACTCCCTGGGAACACATTTAACCCTTTAATTGCCCCTGCCCTGATGTTAACCCTTTCCATGCCAGTGTCATTAACACTGTGACAGTGCATGTTTTAGTACTGATCACTGTATTGGTGTCACTGGTCCCCAAACAGTGTAACGTAAGCCCTGTACACACGTACCTGATTGTCGGCCGTAAATATTCGGCCGCTGAATGATCGGCCGATTGTCGGCTTTTTAGTATGATGCTTCCGACAACCGACAGCGACTTTTCGGCCGAACAGAATCGGGTGTGCAGGCATTAAAATTTTTGTTGGCCGTCACCAGAACGGCCGATTGTTCGCCAGTCAGTACAGAATTTTAGTGTCTGATCTGTCTGCCGCAATGTCACAGTCCTGCTAAAAACCACTGATTACCACCACTACTAGAAAAAAAAAAATTCCATAAATCTATACTATAGTTTGTAGACGCGATCAATTTTGCACAAATCAATTCATATACGCTAATTGGAATTTTTTTTTACCAAAAATATGTAGCAAAATACATGTTGGCCTAAATTTATGGGGGGAAAAAATGATTTTTTACATTTTTTATTGGGTATGTTTTATAGCAGAAAGTAAAAAAATGTATATATTTTTTTAAATTGTTGTTATTTTTCTGTTTATAGTACAAAAGATAAAAACCGCAGAGGTGATCAAATACCACCAAAAGAAAGCTCTATTTGTGGCAAAGAAAGGACATCGATTTTATTGGGGTACAGCGTTGCACGACTTCGTAATTGTCAGGTAAAGTAACGCAGTGCCAAATCGCAAGAAATGTCCTGGTCATGAAGGGGGGGGGGGGGGGATGCTGAAGTGGTTAATCAAAGATTAATAAGAAAAGAATAGTAAGATTAATAAGAAAAGAATAGTGTGCTGTATTTGTACCTGCAACAACCAGCCTTGTAAATTGTTTGCTTTTCAGGTTCTCGCCTGCAGAAGAGGTAGAGATGACACAGCAATAACTTCTCTGATATAATCTGTCAATATTACGAATGCGCAGTGAGACGTCTTGAGTGAAATTGACCAAAGAGTAGCGACCATATTGGTATTTATTACTCCATTCTTGTATGAGTCTATCAGTACAGTAATGACTTTCTCTGTCTGCAATATACCAGGAGACCTTTGTAAGAGTCGATGAATCCTTGGAGTGATAACACGGGATGATGGCATCTTCCCCGGAAACAGCCATCACTTCATCCAGCTGAGTGATATAATCTGTATACAGACAAATAAAATGGGTTAGAGTGTATGTACAGTATATGTATGTATAGGATGGATGTATAGGGGTCTGTACAGAGAGGAATACATTGTTGTAGAGAGCAGAGTCTATCCAGGGATTCTTGAATGATTATGGACTCTGAGTCCTGGGATTGGTACCTGGGGATGAGAGCAGCCAGATCCACCTTCCCCTCATCCAATCCCAGGAGAGAAGCCCGGAGGTGGACACATCTATGGTGACAGGGAAAATCTATTCACTTTCATGAAATATCTGTCCTAAAAGAGGGAGCACGCTTAACATTTTGGTGGCCTATTTGTTGAAATGTTGAATTTTTCAATGGGTCAAATGCCTGTTTTCCCAATTGCAACGGTTCCTGTGGTGATGTACAAGCTGACAGAAGAAACCACGCAGTGCGGTGGAAGAATAGATATAACAGGTATGTTATACACTAGGAAGTGTGGAATACATGCAGCAACCATGGGGGAAGCAAAGTGGTAGTATTTCAGCAAATGGGCCACTGGAAAGATAAGTGTAAATAGATAGATAGATAGATAGATAGATAGATAGATAGATAGATAGATAGATAGATAGATAGATAGATAGATAGATAGATAGATAGATAGATAGATAGATAGATAGACAGACATATATGTAGCCACCCTGTCCTACACAGGAGCTACTAGCCAAATTTAGTTCTGCTGGGTGGTAAACAAAGTAACTGATTTATAGTTTAGTTGTTCATTTGTTTTCCCCCTAAATTTAGAGCAGCTGTGGTTTCTCTCTTCTGCCAGTAGATGTCACTGCTACCTCTGGTATTAGTATAAGAAGCTACAGTAGGACTGATATATTAAAGCGGAGTTCCACCCAAAAGTGGAACTTCCGCTATAAGGATTTCTTACCCCCTGACGTGTCACATTTGGCATGTCATTTTTTTTTTTTTGGGGGGGGGGGGGGGGACCAGTATCTAGTTTTGACAGGTACCCACTGCCACTTCCGCTCGGGCCACCAAGGTAGCTTGAGTAGAAGTTCTCCTCTCCCCCTCCCTCCCTGCAATTTATTGGGACACATCACAGGTCCCAGATGATTGCCCGGCCATTCAGGATGTGCAGTGCGACTCACACATGCGCAGTGTGGACCCGGCTGTGAAGCCACGTGCTGTCACAGCTGGGTGCCCACACAAGTGATGCTGGTGCAGGAGAGAACTAAGGCTTCCCCCGGCCGCATCGCTGGACCGTGGGACAGGCAAGTGTGTGTTTATTGAAAGTCAGCAGATACACTTTTTGTAGCTGCTGACTTCTAATAAACACAGAAATGGCTGAAACTCCGTTTTAATATTCATGCTTCCTCTAGCCAACCAATAGCAGTTTCCTGGCCACTGTTGTGCTGGGGGGAGTTAATGTGATAGCGTATGTGATATAATATGATAGTTCACCCTCAATATGAAATCAAAACAAAAATATATATATATATATCCTTACAGATGTACATTTGGACAATTCAGATGTGAATAAACAAGCATATATAAATGTGTGTTATTCAGTAATTAAACAGAAAGATTAAAAAAGTGAATGAAGCAAAAAAGCTAATTTGTATATAATGTCTGTACAGATGGATAAATATCCCGGTGAACAGTCCAAAATCAAGATGGAAAATCCCAAATTATAAGAAGCCACCCTTTAAAGTGTGAGACAAAGAGCATTCAGTGCAGCAGGAATATAGGGGGCCAAGAAATCACACCACCCGCATGTAAGGTAAACTCCTTACCAGAGACACTGATCCCACAAAGAGATCATGAAATGCCGTGCTGTCCCACAGCATCAAATGTTCAGACATATCACTCCATCTAGGTACGATCCTGTGTAAATGTGCTCAGCATAGAGAAGTAAGGAGGGAACACTATAGTGCAGTATTTTAAAAATAATTGAAATTTTAATAAGGTAATGTACTTACAATAAGTAGACAAACACAGGTGTGTAACAATACATAAGCACTGCTGGATTCCAACCAGCATACGTGATGACGTCATGTGTTCCACCCCACCTAATGTGTTTCATTGTAAACAGCGTCTTCAGAGGATAGAGCCACAGTTAGCTGCTCTGTCACTAGGTGGCTCGGTTCTAGAATAGTGTCTAGTTACAGAAAATAGTGTCATCAGTGCTAGGCCCCTTTTAGTTAGAGCCCTCCTGTAGTGATGTCATGGGTCAGTCAGTACCCCCATATAAGCCAGGCTGGAAGGAGCCCTAGTGCAGTTGGGGCATGACAGCCAAATTCCTCACACTTATGGAAATGTAGCCAGCAAGTGGAGGCCCTGGACAGGGCTGGAAGCTGGAGAGAGGTAAACCTGCAACCAGGAGAGTTGGCTGTGGACTTCCTGACCCTTATGGAGGTAGGATGGGATTTAAAGGGCCTTTTAGGCCAGGTCATGAAGCTATCCCCTTAGAGGGTACAAGGATAGGTGTACCTATGGAGGAGACAACTGCAGAGATCCTATTCCTGTTAGTACTAATGACCCCGTATGAAGAAAGAGACTGTCAGAGGGAAGATGGCTTTCTTGCTGCATGTGCTTTCACCTGTGACTACTGCAGACTGTCCAATAAATGTAATTGACAATTTACTGTCAAGTGACCCCAGGTAGTATGTCAGTGTGATGTGTTTGTGCCATTAGTAAAGTGCAGCAACCCAATTTCTGTTTTCTCATTCCTATGGGGATATGAAGGTCAATGACCAGGAATATCAGGAGGAGGCCTCTGGCCATGGACTGAGCACAAGATGGCTGAGGGTACAGCCTCAGCAGGAGAGTCCCTGTTCTAACAAGGAGAGAAGCAGGGAAGGGACTTGTGCTCTTGGCGTCAACATCTAGTCAATCGCAAGCCCATACTTCTCTCCGTAGAGATTTTTTTGGTGTGAGCAATAAACTTTTATACCCTAAAGGGACCGGCTCCCATCTGTTCACCTGTCCCACTATGCCTAAGGGATCGATCCCTGAAGTAAATGTCAGTCCACTCTGTCTCCAGGGGGTACCACTACACTCCTGAGCTTCAGGGGTGTGAGATAGATAGATAGATAGATAGATAGATAGATAGATAGATAGATAGATAGATAGATAGATAGATAGATAGATAGATAGATAGATAGATAGATAGATAGATAGATAGATAGATAGATAGATAGATAGATAGATAGATAGATAGATAGATAGATAGATAGATAGATAGATAGATAGATAAATTTACCTGGAAACTGCAGAAGAGTGCCGTGACTACTATACTTGAATATGTAATCACCATGTCTAATATCGTTTAGTAGGCAGCAAAATCTAGGCCCATCTGTTGGTTCCAATCCTGTAATTTTGATAGATTCCGTCCAATTTCTGTTGGGATCCTTCTCTCTGTAGAGTCTTCCCTCATATTTCTCTGTAACATTTCCAGAAGATGAAATGATTGTGTCCTGAGCAGATACGCAATATTCTTCATGTGTCTCCCTCCATATGACCCGTACAAATTCATCTGGTCTCCCAGGGTCGGAGTATGAACATGGAATGGTAACAGAACCTCCAGACTGCGCTGTACGAGTTTTCCCCTGATAAACACAACTGGGAGATCCTGTGATCCCTAAAATGCACAGATAAGGGGAGATTTAATATTACTACTTTGAAAAGTTTTTTCCAGTGATTTCTTAGACATCCTAGAAGAGATAAGCTTGATATAAATGATCTTATTAATGTAAATGTCAAAAATCCTACACAGGGGGAAGTTATGTTTACTCACTAAATACTCAGGATTTACTACCTGCTTCCAATACTACACAATGACTGTTTTATTTTTCCTTCTTCAGGGATAAAACTACAGATCATGTGATCCCATAGCAACATTTTAATGTGACCCTCCCTGGAAAGCTGGCAGAGCCCGTTGTCATGGATCTTAACAAAAAGGACCAGCGTGCATCAGGGCCGTAGATTTTGTTTTCTGGGGGGGGGGTTCAGTGTCAGGTAAAAGTCTTTTGAAATAAAATAAATGACACCAAATTCTCAAAGACTAGGAAAAGGGAAAGCTATTTGTGTTGCCCACAGTAATCAATCAGTCTGTTTTCTAAGGTTCTCATGTCATTTTAATCTGATTGGTTGTCATTGGCAAGAACAACAAGTTTTTCCTTCCTCCGGGTTTTATGAATGTGGCCCAGTACAGAAAGCATAAAGCATGAGGATATTACTGCAGTATGTGTAAACAGGGCCTAAAACTTGATAATATCAAAGCCATGCTTACCTTACCTGAGCATTGCAAAGACCACTATAATGTGGAAGGCAGCGCACTCACAGCTTTTTATAACACATTCAGAATAAAGCCTCCTTCACGTGGCTGTTTAGATACAGTCACAGGATTCCAGCAGCAAGAATCAGTGGATTCCAGTATATGAAATGCATAGTTGCCAACATTTAAAAAACATTTCCAGGGACACTTTGCAGCACAGCTATCAATTACCACACCCACTTCCCTGAAGCTCCGCCTACTCTGCATAATTAATCTCGCCTACTTATCAGATTATAGAGTCTACTCAATATAGAGAGAATTACAGGAAATTAAAAAGGGAATTTCAAACTTAAGGCCAAAGTAGCAGAGTTGGAATAATTCTCCCATTCAGCTGCACTACTTCTCCGTAACATTTATGGGCAGCCTGATTAATAGGCGCTTCCAGGGACAATATAAATTACCTGGGACAGGGTTCTATTTCCAGGGACTGTCCCAGGAAAAAAGGGACAGTTGGCAAGTATGGAAATGACCGCAGCATGCAAAATAACACCAAGCTGACAGTGGCTGAAGCTGTTCTCATGTAGCCACGCACACAGCGAGTATCTGTAGATGTCTGAGCCTGGACACAGCTGATAAAAACACTGCACTTGTTGCGGCTGTGTGCATGAACCCTTAGACCCTTAGAGAAGTGATACTGTGCAGAGTCCTTACATACAGAATAAGAACAGATACTGCGAATTACACCCAGCATACATGACCAATGTAGAATAGATGTCCCCAACCTGGTACCCCTGCATGAACAGCCAAACTCCACCCCCACCCCATGCAAACCTTCCCATACTACCTCAATGAATGAGACCACACCGTAAGTGGAGTAAATTGGCCATAGCAGCCTTTTTATTAACCATTTAAACATAAATTAACACAAAGGAGAAAAACATTCCTTAAAACAGAAACAGATCAGTCGCTAAGCCTGTTGGTCTTTGAGGCACCCCCCAAAAAGTTCCAATCCTGCACTGCGGGACCTTTACCCCAATAGGCCTCCAGCTGCGACACCGGCTCGGAGACAACCCACTCCCTGCAGTGCCACCATTTTAAATTCCATTTAAACTGACATTAAGTGGAATGCACCATAGGGACACATACCAACGATGGGTCCCAAAACCATACCCTTATCCTAAAATGTTCACCTCCCCCGCCAGCAAAGACCAACAAAAACACCAAGCTGCCATGACAAGCATAAAAAACTACCACATAAAGAACAGAGCGAAAACAAAACATAACTGAGCAATCAATAACGACTAAAAGAAAACACAGGGAGGGTGGGTGGGAAGCTTCTTCTTCTTCGTCCGTTGATCTCCTTCTGACCGCCAAATTAGAGACCACCCCTCCTAAACTGTAACATAAAACACCACCCAGACATACCTCCACCAATCCCTGAGCCCCCCAGGACATAAAATAATTTTTAACTCCTACCTACACTGTCTCCCCTCTTCACCTGGTCATGTCTGCCCTACGCTATTTTTATTTTTTTTTCGCTTCGGGCCTTGCTTGACCAGTGTAGAATAGATGTCCCCAACCTGGTACCCCTGCATGAACGGCCAAACTCCACCCCCACCCCATGCAAACCTTCCTATACTACCTCAATGAATGAGACCACACCGTAAGTGGAGTAAATTGGCCATAGCAGCCTTTTTATTAATCATTTAAACTTCAATTAACATAAAAGAGAAAAACATTCCTTAAAACAGAAACAGATCAGTCGCTAAGCCTGCTGGTCTTTGAGACACCCCCCAAAAACTTCCAATCCTGCACTGCGGGACCTTTACCCCAATAGGCCTTCAGCGCGACACTGGCTCGGAGACAACCCACTCCCCGCAGTGCCACCATTTTAAATTCCATTTAAACTGACATTAAGTGGAATGCACCATAGGGACACATACCAACGATGGGTCCCAAAACCATATCCTTATCCTAAAATGTTCACCTCCCCCCCCTCCAGCAAAGACCAACAAAAACGCCACAGCACGCCAAGGGTAAAACCTTACCCTTGAGTGGCCCTCCACACCCTCAATGCTTGCTGTATCCCATCCTGCAAACCAAGGGACCACAAATCCGTCCCCTCGGCATTGAGGTGAACGCCGGCACCCCGCAGATACCGCCAGGTATCCACCTCCAACTCCAAGTGGCGAACCACAAACCCCCCATTCCGACAAACAAATTTACCCACCTCCTTATTCAACTTAATCCGAGCTTTATTGAGTCGCTCAACCGACCTGGCCATCCGCCAGGAAGTGCGGGCCACCATATCGGACCAAACAATGAGCAACTCCGGAAAAGCCGCGCGGAGCCGAAGGAAGTCAAATTTGATGTCTCTAATCAAGTCCCGCGTGGACCTAACTCCCAAATCATTGCCCCATGCAGCACCAGAATATCCGGATGCCTATCCACCCGGGAGAAACAATGTACTTCCGGTATCACCCTGCCCCACGTCATACCTGTCACCCCCAGCCACCGGACACATGCATCCCGGTGAGAGAAACCCAGCTGTCTACCATTAGGACGAACGTCTGCTCGCCGGGCACCCCAAAACACATAGGAGTGTCCCAGAATCCAGACGAGGCAAGGCTCCAAACCTGAAAGAAAAAGGAACAAGACACTACCAAATAACAAACTATCATAGCAGGAACACAGAGACGACACCCACAAACACACCCTTCCCGCTAATCCAACAACAGATGTGGACGAACATACAGTAGAAACCTCCTAGAGTCCCACCTCCCGATACGTTTGACCGCTGCCTCATTCAACCCCCATTGAGCGGCCTCCGTGGCCGCCCCAATGCGGAAGGAGTGCGAGGCATACCTGCTTGCATCCAAACCCAATGCGCCCACACATTTCCGAAACACGGAAATTAATTTAAACCGCGATAAAGAAGACCCGTCTGCGTGTATCAAAAAGGACCCAGCCACCGGCGGGCGCAATGCCAGAAATGCCCTGACCGTGCCCACCGGGCACAGCGGCGACGCCGGTACAGCAAACAACCGGACCCGGACACCCTTACCAGCCTGGTCCGTTTTAGACCTGCGGAGAAGGACACTAACCCCATCCTCCCCGCAAAAAACATCCTGTGCCAATATGCCCCCCGAAACTGCTTTGGAGGGGCTGACCAGTTCCCCGATCCGGAAGGCTCAGAAAAAAGCGAGAGAGAACGCTGCTTTAAACAAGGAAGCCTTGTAAGTGGAGGCGCAGTGCACCCCCAACGTAGTATAAACGTCATGCAATAAGGCCAATGTCACCGGGCGCCTGGCATCCCTGCGCCGGTGCGACCTGCTGTACCCCTTCAACGCTTGGCGAACCAAAAAACCCTTCGTAAAGTCGTAACAACCCAGTAACTTAAACAAAAAGGCCAAGCCGGACAATTTTCGCGATATGGCTGAAGCCGACGCGGCCCTCTCGAAATGGTTAGAAATAAAGTAAAGTACCACCAACCTAACTTCCGGAGCCATAGGATCCACCTCAGCCACCCGCAGCACCTCCAGCCATTCCAACCACACCTTGTAATATGCTGACCATGTGGACTCACTCACCGACCGCCGGATCCATCCAGCGATGACCCCAAGGCAATCCACCATAGCCAGTCGGGACACGGGACCCCGCGTTGCTCCGCTGCCAACTACCAGAATCTGTCCCACTGAAATCGAGACAAGGCGTCAGCGACATCGTTATGCACCCCTGGTATATGCACAGCATAAAGGAAAACATTTAACTGAAGACAACACAAAACCATGTACCTAAGAAGCCGCACCACCGGCTGCGAGGAAGCCGACGTGCGGTTGATAACCTGGACCACCCCAAGATTGTCGCAATGCAGTCGAACCTTCAAATTCCTGAAGTCCTCACCCCAAATCTCCAGGGCCACAACCACCGGGAACAGCTCTAATAGCACCAAATTGTGAACAAAACCCGCCTCCTGCCACTCGCCCGGCCATGGAGACGCACTCCAAGAACCCCGGTGAAAAGCCCCGTACCCAGCAGAGCCGGCCGCATCCATGAAAAGCTCCAGGTCAAAATTGCTGACCGGCCCAGCCATCCATAAGGACCGCCCATTATAGAAGTCCAGAAAGCCGTGCCACAGCCGCAGGTCATCCCTATGTTCCCTATTGAGCCGAACAAAGTGAGTGGGCGATTTTGCCCCGGAAGTGGCTGCCGACAGCCGTCGGCAGAAGACCCGACCCATGGGCATGATGCTGCAAGCAAAATGTAACTTCCCCAGCAACGACTGTAAGCTGCGCAGCTGAATCTTGCGCAAGCCCAGCACCCCTTTGATTTCCGCTCTCAAGGCCAACAGCTTGTCCTCGGGCAAACAACACTCAATGGCTTCAGAATCCACTACAATTCCCAGGAAGCTAAGCATAGTCGCCGGGCCCTCCGTCTTATCCGGGGCCAAAGGAATCCCGAAATGCCCTGCGACATGCTGCAAAGTGGCGAGAAGAACAGCACACACGTTGGAAGAGGGTGGACCCACATAAAGAAAATCATCCAAATAATGGATGACGGAATTCACCCCAGAGACGTCCTGCACCACCCACTCAACGAAGGAGCTAAACGCCTCAAACAATGCGCAGGATATGGAGTAGCCCATGGGAAGGCAGCGATCCACATAATACGCCCCCTGCCACCAGCAACCTAACAAGCGAAAACTGTCCGGGTGAACCGGAAGCAATCGGAACGTGGCCTCGATGTCAGATTTAGCCATCATAGCCCCACGCCCGTAGTGGCGCACCCAAGCCACCGCAGCATCGAACGACGTATAAGACATCGCGCAGGCCTCTGGATCAATCGCGTCATTCACCGACCCACCCTTTGGGAAGGAAAGGTGGTGGATAAGGCGAAACTTGTTGGGCTCCTTCTTAGGCACCGCTCCCAATGGTGAAACCACCAAATCCGGCAGGGGCAAAGAAGGAAACGGGCCCGCCATACGACCGAGCGCCACCTCCTTGTGCAATTATTCCGACACCACCGACGTGTGTCGAAATGCCGAACGCAAATTTCTTGCCAATGGCGGAACGGAGGCCATGGAACAAGGGATACGAAAACCCACTGAGAAACCCTCCTCCAACAACCGGGCGGCCGCAGCCTTTCCACCCTCACCGGCGTCATCCCCTTTGTGCGCAGACTCCCCGGAATGTCCTTTACCGGACTTGAAACAGCGGGACAAAGGATGGGAACCTCCGCAACTGGAGCATTCGTGTTTGAAGCGGCAGGTCCTCCCAAATTTACAAGATCCCTCATTAAATTGCCAGCAGAAACCCCGCCTCTTCGCGGCCAGCTGTCCAGGGGTAGAAGAACCGCCCCCTGGAAAAGACTGATTCGGAGCCCTCGCCGAGGACATAAGCCTCATCAAGAGGCTGATCAAACTTTCCACCTCTGCCATGGCAAGTCCAGAGCAGGGCAAAGAGTCTCACCAGGTAAGCAAGCACCGAACAACCGGGAGGGTGGGTGGTAAGCTTCTTCTTCTTCGTCCGTTGATCTCCTTCTGACCGCCAAATTAGAGACCACCCCTCCTAAACTGTAACATAAAACCCCACCCAGACATACCTCCACCAATCCCTGAGCCCCCCCGGACATAACATAATTTTTTAACTCCTACTACCCTGTCTCCCCTCTTCACCTGGTCATGTCTGCCCTACGCTATTTTTTTTTTTCGCTTCGGGCCTTGCTGGACCAGAGAACTTGTACTGTGCAGAGTCCATACATACAGAATAAGAACAGATACTAAGAATTACACCCAGCATACAGGACAAGAGAAGTGATACTGTGCAGAGTCCATACATACAGAATAAGAACAGATACTAAGAATTACACCCAGCATACAGGACAAGAGAAGTGATACTGTGCAGAGTCCATACATACAGAATAAGAACAGATACTAAGAATTACACCCAGTGGCGTACCAATAAGGGGGGGGGGGGGCGGGTGCTGCGTATGTAGCATGACAGAGTGAAGGCAGTTTCATTCCGGGACGAAACAGTGTCCCAGAATGAAACGCACACTGCCTGCTTCCTCAACTGGTTGCTATCTGACTGCCGCTTGGCGTCTAGCAACCAGTGACGTCAGGCATACACAGGAATGCCCCAGCATTCACAGCAGAGGAGGGTTTAACTTCCTCCCCCTCTGCGCCAGGAACGTAACGTAGCTCCACCCACCTCCTCCTTGCTGCAGCCTGCAGGTAAGTGTCCACTGTAATGTAAGTGTAATGTCCTCTGGCCGCAACTGGCTCTGCAAGCCGAGTTCTTCTTCCTGTCCCTGATAAAAATCACTGCCCTGGGTGTCCGACTGAGGGGATCTCAGAGAGAGAAAGGACACCAGTCTGGGCACTACCATCGGGGGGGGGGGGGGGGGGGTGCTGTGTGGTGATCTGCCTAATGGATTCTTCCAGGCTGAAAAGATCAATTCCTCTTTATGCAGCTGTCTCACCGCCCCTAATATACAACTTCCTTTGCTGGCCCCCCAGTGCTATCCAGCACCCCCCCAGTGCTCTTTAGCCCCCCTCCTCCCAGTTCTCTTCAGCTCTCCACAGTGCTTTGCAGCTCCCCCCAATGCTCCCTGGCTCCCCCAGTGCTCTCCACCCCTTGTGCACCCTGCCCCCCTCAGTGATCTCCAGTTTCCCCAGTGCTCTCCACCCCCTGTGCACCCTATCCCCCCTCAGTGATCTCCAGTTCCCCCAGTGCTCTCCACCCCCCCTGTGGACCCTGCCCCCCTCAGTGATCTCCAGTTTCCCCAGTGCTCTCCACCCCCTGTGCACCCTGCCCCCCCTCAGTGATCCCCAGTTCCCCCAGTGCTCTCCACCCCCCCCTGTGCACCCTGCCCCCCCTCAGTGATCTCCAGTCCCCCCAGTGCTCTCCACCCCCCCTGTGCACCCTGGCACCCCCCAGTGCTCTCCACCCCCTGTGCACCCTGGCTCCCCCCCCTCAGTGATCTACAGTCCCTTGTGCGCCATGGCTACCCCCTCAGGGATCTCCAGTCCCCCCCCAGTGCTCTCCACCCCCCTGTGCACCCTGGCTCCCCCTCAGTGATCTCCAGTTCCCCCAGTGCTCTCCACCCCCCTGTGCACCCTGGCTCCCCCTCAGTGATCTCCAGTTCCCCCAGTGCTCTCCATCCCCCTGTGCACCCTGGCACCCCCCCTCAGTGATCTCCAGTTCCCCCAGTGCTCTCCACCCCCCTTTGCACCCTGCCCCCCCCTCAGTGATCTCCAGTTCCTCCCTCCCAGTGCTCTCCACCCCCCCTGTGCATCGCGGCTCCCCCCCTCAGGGATCTCCAGTCCCCCCCAGTGCTCTCCACCCCCCTGTGCACCCTGCCCCCCCCCCCCTCAGTGATCTCCAGTCCCCCCCTCCCAGTGCTCTTCCCCCCACCTGCTCTCCAGCACCCCCCCTCCACCCCCCAGTGCTCTCCACCCCTCACACTTTCCAACATCCCTGCAATGCTTTCCACCCCCCCCTTTAATTCTCTCCAGTGCTCTGCTTCCTCTGTGCTCTCTGGCCCCCCTAGTGCTCTTCTATCTTCTATCATGTCATCAGTCTCTGCCCACCTCCTGTATCATGTCTGCAGTCTCTGCCCACCTCCTGTATCATGTCTGCAATCTCTGACCATCTCTTGTATCATGTCCGCAGTCTCTGACTATCTTTTGTATCATGTCCGCAGTCTCTGACCATCTCTTGTATCATGTCCGCAGTCTCTGACCATCTCTTGTATCATGTCCGCAGTCTCTGACCATCTCTTGTATCATGTCTGCAGTCTCTGCCCACCTCCTGTATCATGTCTGCAATCTCTGACCATCTCTTGTATCTTGTCCGCAGTCTCTGACTATCTTTTGTATCATGTCCGCAGTCTCTGACCATCTCTTGTATCATGTCCGCAGTCTCTGACCATCTCTTGTATCATGTCCGCAGTCTCTGACCATCTCTTGTATCATGTCCGCAGTCTCTGACCATCTCTTGTATCATGTCTGTATCATCTCTTATATCATGTCCGCAGTCTCTGACTATCTCTTGTATCATGTCCGCAGTCTCTGACCATCTCTTGTATCATGTCCGCAGTCTCTGACCATCTCTTGTATCATGTCCGCAGTCTCTGACCATCTCTTGTATCATGTCTGCAGTCTCTGACCATCTCTTGTATCATGTCCGCAGTCTCTGACCATCTCTTGTATCATGTCCGCAGTCTCTGACCATCTCTTGTATCATGTCTGCATGTCTGCAGTCTCTGTACCATGTCTGCAGTCTCTGCCCACCTCCTGTATCATGTCTGCAGTCTCTGACCATCTCTTGTATGATGTCCGCAGTCTCTGACCATCTCTTGTATCATGTCTGCAGTCTCTGACCATCTCTTGTATCATGTCTGCAGTCTCTGATTATCTCCTGTACCATGTCTGCAGTCTCTGCCCACCTCCTGTATCATGTCTGCAGTCTCTGACCATCTCTTGTATGATGTCCGCAGTCTCTGACCATCTCTTGCATCATGTCTGCAGTCTCTGATCATCTCTTGTATGATGTCCGCAGTCTCTGACCATCTCTTGTATCATGTCCGCAGTCTCTGACCATCTCTTGTATCATGTCCGCAGTCTCTGACCATCTCTTGTATCATGTCTGCAGTCTCTGCCCACCTCCTGTATCATGTCTGCAATCTCTGACCATCTCTTGTATCATGTCCGCAGTCTCTGACTATCTTTTGTATCATGTCCGCAGTCTCTGACCATCTCTTGTATCATGTCCGCAGTCTCTGACCATCTCTTGTATCATGTCCGCAGTCTCTGACCATCTCTTGTATCATGTCTGTATCATCTCTTGTATCATGTCCGCAGTCTCTGACTATCTCTTGTATCATGTCCGCAGTCTCTGACCATCTCTTGTATCATGTCTGCAGTCTCTGACCATCTCTTGTATCATGTCTGCAGTCTCTGACCATCGCTTGTATCATGTCCGCAGTCTCTGACCATCTCTTGTATCATGTCTGCATGTCTGCAGTCTCTGTACCATGTCTGCAGTCTCTGCCCACCTCCTGTATCATGTCTGCAGTCTCTGACCATCTCTTGTATCATGTCTGCAGTCTCTGACCATCTCTTGTATCATGTCTGCAGTCTCTGACCATCTCCTGTACCATGTCTGCAAGGGGGGGGGGCAGACTGCAAGGGGCACTGTGATGGGGGGCTGTGAAATATGTGCAATAAATACTCTTGAAAACATTAGAAATTTTTGTGGGTGTTTTTACATTTTAAGGTTGGGGGGGTACCAGATATAGGATCCGCCCGGGTGCCAAATGCTCTAGGTACGCCACTGATTACACCCAGCATACAGGACAAGAGAAGTGATAATGTGCAGAGTCCATACATACAGGATAAGAACAGATACCGGGAATTACACCCAGTATACAGGACAAGAGAAGTGGTACTGTGCAGAGGGTGTGGCTGCTTGTGGAGCAGCTGTAGTCTGTGTGGTGCTGAGCTCCTCTGATGTCTGGTACAAGCCCAGGGTTGGGCTCCCCTGGGCTGGGATCTCTCCCAGGAGAGTCCTAGGCTTTTCGGCCTACACAAGGACTGTCATGTGAAGCTGTGGCTGGTGGTGAAGTTGGAGGATGGAGTGCTGGGAATGGAAAGCAATCTGCAGAGACTGTAAGTAGACGTGGAAATGTTTGTGAAGGAAAGTCCAGTATGAAAAGTACCAATAATACAGATATGAGGAAGCTTGTTCAGCAGTGTGATACTGTTGCTCAGCAAACCCTGAGTTCTGGAAGTCAGCCATTGCAATCATTGCATGCCCAGCAGAGTACGGCTCAATCATTGCATGCCCAGCAGAGTACGGCTCAATCATTGCATGCCCAGCAGAGCACGGCTCAATCATTGCATGCCCAGCAGAGCACGGCTCAATCATTGCATGCCCAGCAGACCACGGCTCAATCATTGCATGCCCAGCAGAGCACGGCTCAATCATTGCATGCCGAGCAGAGCACAGCTCAGTCAGTTCAGAGTGCAGCTCAGCAAAGGAATAATGTCACTCAGCACAGTCCAAGCTCTGGAAGCATGGTTCAATGTAGCCAGCCATTGAAGTCACAGCAAGCCCAGCACAGTGAAGCGAATCCAGCTCAGAGTGAAGCAGAGACATTGGTTGCTCCCAGCACTCCTCGCAAATATACGAGGACTTCTCTGGAACAAAAGACCATTACAGAAAACTTACAGCAGTGCATAATGGTGGGCAGCAGCCAGGAACGTTCATCACGCTCCAAACTGCAGCTGAATAAAGGTGAGGGTGGTAATAATTCTCCACAAACTGCTCAAGTGAAATATTCTACACCCGGAGGAGACCCTCGGCCCAGTACTAGTGATGGAAAGGTGGATCAGGAGTTCAAGCGTCCTGCAGACATGAAGCAGAAGGGGTTAAAGTCAGAACCTGCGCTGCACCTGGCTGATAAGATTCCTTTCCTGGTAAAGAGAATGGAGGCTCTGAGGAAGACCAAGGTAAAAATCCAGAAGCAGATTGAAGCTGTCTATAGACTCAAAGCTGCCAACCCCAAGAGGGAAATCATGTATGACAGCAAACTAAACTCCCTTGGCATTGAACTGGCCGGTGTATCAAAGGACATTGATGCTGTTCTGGAAGACATGGGACCAGTGGGGGAGGTGTACAGGAATCGTGACCGATTTGAGGCAGGACTGAGTGGAAGGACTGAGTTTTCTTCACAGTCAGACTCTGGGGATCTGGTCCAAAGCTCCTTGCCACCAAAGGTGTCTCCTGAAGGGAAGACTCTGGGACCTCTGGAGGACATTGGGGTGCAACACCAGGTTGGAGCGGATTTTCCTGCTGGACCTCCAGCTCTGGGGGATGGTGAGAATGTCAGTGTAACCCAGCAGATATTCACTGTACAGGAGACTCAGAGAAGTGACATGGTGGACTCCCAGCATATGGACTGTGAGAACAGTGCTGCCGCTACCACTAATATTCATTGTGGGAGCAATGCTGGGGAGACTGGTGTTCATGATGGGGGTAACACTGGGCTAGCTGTTCATGATGGGGGTAACACTGGGCTAGCTGTTCATGATGGGGGTAACACTGGGCTAGCTGTTCATGATGGGGGTAACACTGGGCTAACTGGTCATGATGCTGCTAGTGATGATGTGATGTGCAATGCTGGTGTCACTAATATTGATGTGAATAATACTGATGTCACTAATACTAATGCCAGTATATCTGAATGGGGTCAGCAACAGTCAGAGAGTGCTGAGAATGTGGCGATGGAGGAGTCAGTTCAGAATAACCCCCAAGGCTCCCCCCCTTTGGTTGGTCCACCGCCTGCTCCACAGGGCAATGCTGGTCCATCTGGTCAGGTCCCTCCTCGGAATGCCTGGAGCCGTGGGGCCCCTTCTTTTTCCACCGGTAACAGTTATTCTGGTCAGGCATTCAAGAGGAGGAATGTGGTCAGATTTAAGCATAGGGGTTCCAGAGAGGATCTCCCCGATAGGAGGTTTGTAGTAAGGGAGTTGCTGTGTCAGCAGATGGGGTTTGTGCCTGCAGACATACTGGCAGTCATCAACCTCCCCGATAGACAAGGTTATGATGTCAGCTTTAAGCTCATGTCTGACTTGGACAGATTCTGGGCCGGCTTCACCCAGTTTCGGGACAAAGAAGGTTGGAGGAATTTCATCTTCATTCCCATCTCCAAGCCTGACACAGCCAATGTAAATATCATTTTCTGGAATGAGTCCGTACCCACCCAGGATATTGTCATCTGGCTTAGGAGACATTGTGAAATGGTTTCTGGTTTGACAAAAACTAAAGACAGTGACGGGATCTGGACTGGTGGTTGGAGGGTTCTGGTTAAGTTGAGGCAAACTAACAATGTTACCCATCACCTGCCAAACTCCTTTTTCATTGGGCGGGAGAGAGGAGTTTGTTTCTATGCTGGTCAGCCCAGGTTATGTTTTAAATGCGGTAAATCTGGCCATGTGGCGAGCGTCTGTACAATCCAAAAGTGTAATCTTTGTGGAGAGGTTGGCCATATCAGCTCTTCCTGTGAGAATGTTAAGTGCAATCTATGTGGAAGGTTTGGCCATTTCCACAGAGATTGCCCGGAGGCCTTCCATAACATGGGTGGGGAATCTGCAGATGAACTGTTGGCTGCAGCAGAGCATCTAGAGGAGGAAGCCTCCATGAATGGGGTTATCCTAACAAGGGAAGAGATGGACCCAGAGGTCCAGGAGACCCCCAGACCGACAGGCAGTGTTCAGCAGGCTGAGGATCAGCGGCCGGCTGTGCACACTTCATCTATTTCCGTTCCTGTCTCTATGGAGAACATTCCCGGTAACAAGAGAAGGAAAAAAAAGGATAGGGCTACCCGTAAATCTGAAAGTGAGTGGAACTTAGTGCAGAAGCCAGCTAAGAAAGTGAAAGGGGCACCAGAAGTGACTACGGCAGTTTCTACCAATAGATATGAGGTCTTATCAGAGTCAGATGCCGACTCCTGTTTTCTAGAGGCCCAGGAACTGGAGCAGGAATTACGAAGAGTGGAAGGAGATTGTGCGACTGGCTCAGAGGACGACCCGCCCAGTAAAAGGCGTCCGCCCCCTGATCCCGTGTCTGTAGAATCGGATATGGAAACTGGTAGTCGGCAGAGTGACTCTGATTCTGACTTATAATGATGGGGGTTTTACTCTTTGCTGTGATAGTAGGACTGAGGAACGTGGAAGGTCCGGCAAGGATAGGAAATGTAGAAGTCTAGAATTATGGGAAGGAGTTTCATTGTAACATGAAATTTACATTTATTTACCTTTTTCGTAAACTGCTAAGTTTTTGACCTAGACAATTTGTCAGGAATTGTTGTGTTTTGTTGTTATTTTCAGACAGTTACAGTTTGTTATTATGTATTCTGTTTGTTTTTACAAATAAAAATCTCCATACATACAGAATAAGAACAGTTTCCCAAGAATCACACCCCACATACAGGACAAGAGAAGTGGTACTGTGCAGAGTCCATACATACAGAATAAGAACAGATACTGAGAATTACACCCGGCATACAGGACAAGAGAAGTGGTACTGTGCAGAGTCCATACATACAGAATAAGGACAGATACTGAGAATTACACCCAGCATACAGGACAAGAGAAGTGGTACTGTGCAGGGTCCATACATACAGAATAAGGACAGATACTGGGAATTACACCTGGCATATAGGACAAGAGAAGTGGTACTGTGCAGAGTCCATACATACAGAATAAGAACAGATACTGAGAATTACACCCGGCATACAGGACAAGAGAAGTGGTACTGTGCAGGGTCCATACATACAGAATAAGGACAGATACTGAGAATTACACCCAGCATACAGGACAAGAGAAGTGGTACTGTGCAGGGTCCATACATACAGAATAAGGACAGATACTGGGAATTACACCCAGCATACTGGAGAAGAGAAGTGGTACTGTGCAGAGTCCATACTGCACCACACTAACACCAGAACATTCCTGCACCACACGCACACTAGATGCTGCATTATAACACAGCAGTTGGTGTAAATGGACCCTTACAAATAAGGCCACAGAAGTTTCAGCTTAAAACATTTTTTTTCCATGCAATAAAAAAAGGCCTGGGCACTGGACAGCAAACAGTCCAGTCTGGTTCTGGCAGACATGTTGCGATTCTAGGTCAGAGGGGCAACAGTAAGCAAAAGCCAGTCACGGAGTTTGTCACAGTCACTTACCTTTGGCAGCAGCGGTAAGTGGTATGTGAAAGTGACATTCTTTAGTGAGGCTAAAGGGGGGCAAGGTGTCGCAGTTTTCGGGCACAGCAGGCTACCAGCCTTGTATAGTGTATCCTCCAGATGGCCAGGTCAGTCTTCAACCATATCAAAGGCGCAAAGCAGCAGTAGGAAAGCATAGTGAGGGTTGGCGGGACTACAGGCGTCAGGAAATGCGATAGGGGGAGTGATCTGTTAGTTCCGCCTGGGTGAATACAGCGCTTGTCACTGCCTGCCTGATGCCAGCCTACTAAACAGTGAACTAATCACTCCGCCACCGAACTATGCAGCCTTTTGTTAAGCGGCGACTCGCCGTGTATGGCATCAGGACAGGGACACTTGGCATTTTAGAAGGAAGCTCTAGGGGGTGCTCTGGGGGGGGGGTTGACACCCTGACTCCCCTCCCTTGTCTATGCCCCTGTAAGTTGCTAGGCAAGAGCAGCAGCATAGGGAGTTTTTACACATAACTTTAAGTGTTTCTTACCCTAAAAAAAAAGTGCACAGTGCTTGTGCTGTGTCATTTGGCACCCTGTATCACCTGAAACACCTGGCTGATCCTGCCTGGTTCTGCCCTCCTCTCTGTAAACTGACCACGATTTATCATGGCTGCTGAGCCCTGACACCGTGGTCAGTTTATGTCCCTCCATCACCCGCAGCTATCTGCAGCTCTCCTCTGTTTCTCTCTGTCCTCCTCCCCCCCTCCCCTCCCTGCCTGTCAGCTCTCACTAGCGCCGCTCTGCCCCCCTCCCTGCTGCTACAAAACTTTACCATCCCCATTGTTAGATAAGAGCCTGTGTCCTAGTGTCTGTGCTTTATAAAAAAAGCAGATTTCTACCTGATTTCACAGCGCCTCCCAGCGCTCACGTGACTCTCTCCTCCCACCTCCCTGCCTCCCAGGCTGATGTCAGTGGGAGTTCTCGACCCCGCCCACTGTAGCTGTCAGATGGAGGGAGGAGAGAGCCGGGAGTCACGCGAGTGCCAGGAGGCGCTGTGGAATCAGGTAGAAATCAGCTTTTGTTATATAAAGCACAGACACTAGGACACAGGTTCTTAGCTAACAATGGGGATGGTATAAAGATCACATAGTGGCTTAACAACCGCATTAATGTGAATGCTAAAGGTAATTTTCTAAAAATTAAAATATAAAAGATGATATACTTAGCTGCTCTGTGCAAAGATATAGTGCAGAGGGAACATGATCCTTTTCTTTGGCAGACCTCCTCTTTAACAAGCCTGCTGCTATTGAGCTCCTGTGCCCCTGCACTCCTGAGCCAGGCTGTGTGTGTCCATAGACACACACAGTCCTACGCTCCCTCCTCTCAGGAGTTTCACTGACAGCAGAATGAGCCCATGGCTCCAGCTGTCCTTAGTGTCTTCTGTGAGATCAAGAAATGAGGGAAGTGCTACAGCCAGGACAGAGCTGGAGCGGTGTCAGGTAAGTATTTACGGATGGGAGAGTAGAACAGATAGTGGGGCAAAATGATTTGATTTTGGAACCACTTTAAAGCAATGGTTTTTTAATTTAGCAAATTGAGCACAGTAGAATAAACACTTCCCAGTAAACTACAGTATCTCACAGAACTGAGTACACCCCTCAGATTTTTAAAAATATTTTATTATATCTTTTCATGTGACAACACTGAAGAAATGACACTTTGCTACAATGTAAAGTAGTGAGTGTACAGCTTGTATAACTCAACACACAGCCATTAATGTCTAAACCGCTGGCAACAAGTGAGTACACCCCTAAGTGAAAACGTCCAAATTGGGCCCAAAGTGTCAATATTTTGTGTGGCCACCATTATTTTCCAGCACTGCCTCAACCCTCTTGGGCATGGAGTTCACCAGAGCTTCACAGGTTGTCACTGGAGTCCTCTTCCCCTCCTCCATGACGACATCACAGAGCTGCTGGATGTTAGAGACCTTGCGCTCCTCCACCTTCCGTTTGACAGATGCTCTGTCCAATGGATCAGGGCGCTCAATACCTGGCCACTAGGATGTAAGCAAACTCTGATGAATGGCTTTCCATTCATAGATAAACATACATGTTCGCCAGTATACACTGGATCTTGGTGTGCTGGCGAACATGTATGTTTATCTGTGATAGATCTGGTGTCCAGCTGGTGATCACTGCAGCACCCAAAACAGATGTGCCTATACCCAGGAAGGTGTTCAATGGGAATATGAACTATTCTGGGTTTCCATTCATGACAGCTTGATTACTGTTGTGATGCTGTGATTGACCCACAGCTATCACATGGTACCTGGCTATCTGTACCATGTGATTACCTGTAGTCTCTGTTAACACAGCTAAACAGTATCAGGAGTTCTAGAGTACTTTGTGAGGCCTAATGCAAAATTTGGACATGAGGCCCCACTCACGCCAATAATGGGAAAACTAATTCACTTCAGCCACCCAGGGGCCCTCTCCTTCTTCCCCAGCCACCCAGGGGCCCCTCTCCTTCTCCCCCAGCCACCCAGGGGCCCTCTCCTTCTTCCCCAGCCACCCAGGGGCCCCTCTCCTTTTCCTCCAGCCACCCAGGGGCCCTCTCCTTCTCCTTCAGCCACCCAGGGGCCCTCTCCTTCTCCTATAGCCACTCAGGGTCCCTCTCCTTCTCCTCCTCCAGCCACCCAGGGTCCCTCTCCCCCAGCCACCCAGGGGCCCTCTCCCCCAGCCACCCAGGGGCTCTCTCCTTCTCCCCCAGCCAGCCAGGGGCCCTCTCTTTCTCCCTCAGCCACCCAGGGGCCCTATCCTTTTCCCCTAGCCACCAATGGACCCTCACCTTTTACCCTAGCCACCCAGGGGCCCTCTCCTTTTCCCCTAGCCACCCAGGGGCCCTCTCCTTTTCCTCTAGCCACCCAGGGTCCCCCTCTTCCTTCTCCAGCCACCCAGGGGCCCTCTTCTTCTCCTCCAGCCACCCAGGGGCCCTTTCTTTCTACCCCAGCCACCCAGGGGGCCTCTCCTTCTTCCCCAGCCACCCAGGGGCCCTCTCCTTCTCCCCCAGCCACCAGGGGCCCTCTCCTTCTCCCCCAGCCACCCAGGGGCCCTCTCCCTCTCCCCCAGCCACCCAGGGGCCCTCTCCTTCTCCCCTAGCCACCCAGTGGCCATCTCCTTCTCCCCCAGCCACCCAGGGGCCATTTTATTCTCCCCCAGCCACCCAGGGGCCATCTCCTTCTCCCCCAGCCACCCAGAGGCCCTCTCCTCCTCCCTCAGCCACTCAAGGGCCCTCTCCTCCTCCCTCAGCCACCCAGGGGCCCTCTTCTTCTCCCTTAGCTACCCAGGAGCCCTCTCCTTCAGCCACCCTCTCCTACCCCAGCCACCCAGGGCCTTCTTCTCCTCCTCCTCCACCAACCATTTTAGGACTCTTCCAACTTCCCTGGGGCTACTCACCCCCTTTGCGTAGTAGACACCACAAATCTATGACCAGCCTGCAGAGTGACAAGTCGGGGCCTGGTTACCTGTATGTTCCAGGGCCAGGGCAGAGCTCTCCTCCCAGAACAACAACCAATGATAGCAGAGTGACCTGACCGGGCAGTCACTTCCTACTGATGCAGGTACACGGCCACCGATTCTTCCACATTTTAGGATTACATGATCAGAAGCCCAATCCCCAGGCAGAGAAGGTGGGGTAAGTGTCAGCGGACAACAGACACCTGGCAGCCGCAGTGAAGGGACTGCAGCACACTGCTGCAACTTTTATATCTGAGGATTTAAAACAATCTCTTACTTGGGAGATTTCCCTGACTGCGCCCTTCTAAATGTTGTTGCTCCGCCACTGGCCGCGAGGCCCCTGTAGGGGCGAGGCCTTAGGCGACCGCCTAATTTGCCTAATTAGAGAGCCGCCTATGGCTGTGTAAGTCACTGAATACTGTCCAGTAGCTTTGACCAGCTTGAGGTAGTATGAATTAGAACTCTGAAGAACTGTGCTAGCAACTGACACACACTCTGTACTATTCAGGGCCCAAATGTAGGTACCCCCCTTGAACTTTAACTCTTCAGGGTCCACTGACTATGTATCCCCTCTGTAACTTCAGGGTCCTCAACCTAAGCACCCCCTTTACAGCTAGCTGATGACTGGATCCCAGAACCTCCTCCGGAGCAGTCCCCTCTGACAATAGGCAGACCCCCAGGGGCAATCCTCAGTACTTACGACCTGTGTAGGCTTTCCTGGGACTGGACCCCTCTCGCTCTCCGCTGGTTCTCGGCACACCGGATCCCCTCAGCTCACTCAGCTCACTCTGGATATTCAGGCGACATGCCAAACTATCCGCTTCCTCAGACAGGAGGAGAGAGACAGCCGTACTCTCCCTCCTGGGACTCTGCTCCTGCCAAAGACACCCTGTCACACACTTCCCCCAAACTTATACCCACTCCCAGAATACTTTGCAGCCTAATCTGCCTTCTGGGGTAGTTACAAGCTGGGATGCGTCCCCTGATTTGGCTTCCCACACTGCCCTATGAGAAGCCTCTCACAGGAGCCAGTGGGGATACTTCTCCCTTCAGCAGGCACATCTGGTAGCCCTGATACCCTACCTAACAAATCACAGCCCTGCTGTTAGGCAGACAAGGCCCACTATATCTTTACCTAGCACCTACCTGTAGGGTGCTACATATATATGAAACTATCTAATTCAATTTTATAAACTCATACAAATTTAATAATGAATAAATAACAATTAACAATAAGGCTCCATGTACACGGGACGCTGGAAATGGCCGTTTAGGAGCAGTTGGGCGTTTTTTTCAGAAGCCCCTGAACCCATCTACATTTTATCTTATCTGTCCATGTACACCAGGTCGTTTACAGTAATTTGCAGGCAGTTGCGTTCAAGGACTGTTTTTAGAACGCAATTATTTGCTTTCGAACGTGTGTTTCCCGGCGTTTCAAACGCACAAACGCGTCCGAACGCGTCCGAACGCGTCCAAACGCGTCCGAACGCGATGACCCGCATTAAGTGTTCGCGTTTTTCCATTTTAAAGGGGAATCATTTTTTTGACCTATAGGAACGGTTCTAAACGCAAACGCCCGCAAACACCGCTAAACGCCCGCTAAACGCGGGTACAAACGCGACCGAACGGACGTTTCAAACGTCCTAAAAATTCCAGCATTCAAAGGGACTTTTAACAACGTCCCGTGTACAATGTCATAATCACATTATAGGATCAAAAAAACAAAAAATGAAAATAGAAATTGCGATCAAAATAGAAATAAAAATAAAAAAATAATAAAATAAAAAAGTAAAAATAAATCTAAAATTTTAAAATGAAATTAAAAATAAAAATAGAAATAAAAAAATAAAAATAAAAGATTGATAAAAAATAAATAAAATGAAATGAAATATAAAATAACAAATTAAAAAACAAAAAAATATATAAATAAATAAATGGTGTGTGTGTGTATATATATATATATATATATATATATATATATATATATATATATATATACAGTATCCCACAAAAGTGAGTACGCCCCTCACATTTTTGTAAATATTTTATTATATCTTTTCATGTGACAACACTGAAGAAATGACCCTTTGCTACAATGTAAAGTAGTGAGTGTACAGCTTGTATAACAGTGTAAATTTGCTGTCCCCTCAAAATAACTCAACACACAGCCATTAATGTCTAAACCGCTGGCAACAAAAGTGAGTACACCCCTAAGTAAAAATTTCCAAATTGGGCACAGTTAGCTATTTTCCCTCCTGGAAGTTCAACATGGCACCTCATGGCAAAGAACTCTCTGAGGATCTGAAAAAAGAATTGTTGCTCTACATAAAGATGGCCTAGGCTATAAGAAGATTTCCAAGATCCTGAAACTGAGCTGCAGCATGGTGGCCAAGACCATACCGCGGTTTAACAGGACAGGTTCCACTCAAAACAGGCCTCGCCTGGTCGACCAAGGAAGTTGAGTGCACATGCTCAGCGTCATATCCAGAGGTTGTCTTTGGGAAATAGATGTATGAGTGCTGCCAGCAATGCTGCAGAGGTTGAAGGGGTGGGGGGTCAGCCTTCCAGTGCTCAGACCATACGCCGCACACTGCATCAAATTGGTCTGCATGGCTGTCGTCCTAGAATGAAGGCTCTTCTAAAGATGATGCACAAGAAAGCCAGCAAACAGTTTGCTGAAGACAAGCAGACTAAGGACATAGATTACTGGAACCATGTCCTGTGGTCTGATGAGACCAAGATAAACTTATTTGGTTCAGATGGTGTCAAGCGTGTGTGACGGCAACCAAGTGAGGAGTACAAAGACAAGTGTGTCTTGCCTACAGTCAAGCATGGTGGTGGGAGTGTCATGGTCTGGAGCTTCATGAGAGCTGCCTGCACTGGGGAGCTACAGTTCATTGAGGGAACTATAAATGCCAACATGTACTGTAACATACTATAGCAGAGTATGATCCCCTCACTTGGGAAACTGGGCCGCAGGGCAGTATTCCAACATGATAACGACCCTAAACAGACCTCCAAGATGACCACTGCCTTGCTAAAGAAGCTGAGGGTAAAGGTGATGGACTGGCCAAGCATGTCTCCAGACCTAAACCCTATTGAGCTGAGCATCTGTGGGGCATCCTCAAATGGAAGGTGGAGGAGCACAAGGTCATCCACCAGCTCCATGATGTCGTCAAGGAGGAATGGAAGAGGACTCTAGTGGCAACCTGTGAAGCTCTGGTGAATGGAATGCACAAGAGAGTTAAGGCAGTGCTGGAAAAAATTGCCTTTAAAATGTATTAAAATATCCCTCACATATGCCAATGTGAATACACTTTTACCAATTGGACACTATAAGAGTTTATTTTCCTTGATTGGCCCTGGTGAGGATGAGCGATACCCACAGCAGCAGCTGTTTACTTCTGGTACCAGTTGGGAGATACAGGAGGAGAGAGGAGATCCTTGGAGTACCCCCCCCCCCCCCACCAGATATAAGCATGTGTGACCCTCATGCCGCAAAGCTGGGGGTCCATTCTCTCTGGAGAGTATAGACATGAGAGGGATGTGTGCCACATTCTCACGGCATAATATTTTTGGAGCACTTTAGCAATTGTGTGGAATAGTGAGCACAGAGCAATTTTATGAAGAAAGCTATGTAATGAACTGTTTCTCTGCAATGTTTTTTTTTTTTGAGCACATCAGCACTTTAGTTATTAATTATCAAGCACAAAATAATACTATGGAAAATATTGAATAATGAAATTAACTGTTTTTGATATTTTGTCCTTGGAACATTATATAGTTTTGGTGATTGATTTTTGACACATAGTAGTTACACTCTGCATGCGCTGCCTGTGATATGAAATGTAATATGTTTGTGTATGTCTTTTACACCTTCTGAGCAGCAGCTGCAGAGGTGAGATATAGGTGTTCACACAGCGCAAGTTTATTTTCTACAGATTCAAATAAGCAATGCTTCTAAATGGTTTTACAATGGCCACATTCAATAAAAATAGAGTCTGCTGACATCTCTGCTAGAAGTTTTGTTAATTACCACTGGGTTTTTTATTTTTTTGCAAAACAAACAAAAGAGGGAAAATTTTGAAAAAAATAAAACAGTTTTCATAGTTTGTTGTACAATTTTCCAAACAGGTAATTTTTCCCCTTCATTGATGTGTGATGATGAGGCTACACTGATGTGCACTGATAGGCTGCACTAATGGGCACTGATAGGCACTGATAATGTGGCACTGATGGGCACTGATAGGTGACACTGATTGGAACTGAAAGGTGACACTGATGGGCAAGGTAGGCAACACCGATGGGCGGCATTGATGGACACTGATAGGTGGCACTGATGGGCACTGATAGGTGGCATTGGAGGGCACTGATATGCGGCATTGATAGACCGCACTGATGGGCGGCACTGATGGACAATAATAGGTGGCACTGATTGACACTGATAGGTGCCACTGATATACACTGGTAGGTGGCACTGATGGGCACTGATTGGCAGCACTGATGGACACTAATAGGTGGCACTGGTAAGCACTGATTAGCAGTACTGATGGGCACTGGTGAGCAGCACTGGTGGGGACAGGGCCGATGTCCCTCTTACAGAAGCCAGGGATTAACTTTTTTTTTTCTCCTCACACTTTCAGCATGAGGGGAAAACTGCCGATAACTGGCTTTTGTTTACATCACATGATCAGCTGTCATTGGCTGACAGCTGATTACATGGTAAAGGGCTGGGATCTGTGATCAGCCAAGTCCCAAGGCGCGCGGGAAGCGTGAGAATGAAAGGACATCCAGTTACGTCCTCCAGGTATTTTAGTCCCTCGTTGTAGCCATCTTTCGGCTATCGCGTGGGTGTGAAGTGAGTAAGAGATATCCTCCTATGAGTTTAACCACTTGCCAACCATGCTATAACCGAATGACGGCTACAGCGTGGCCGGTCAGTTCTGGGAGGGTGTCATATGACGTCCTCCCGTGATCGCGACCACCACGCCTGCTGCAGCTCTGTGATCACTGTGTCTTTAGGATAAAGAGCCAATCAGCAGCTCTTTTGATCAGGTGTGTCCATTAACAGCTAATCATGATGTAAACACAAGCCGGTTATAGGCATTCCTTTCCTCATGCTGTCAGCGTGAGGAAAGGGATGCCGATAACCGGCTTATGTGAAAGGGACATCTACGCTGATAATCAGGACACTGCTGCTTATAAATGCAGTCCCAACAGTGCCCACCAATGCTGCATATCATTATCCTCCAGTGCTGCCAATCCGTGCCCACCAGTGCTGCCAATCAGTGCCCATCAGTGCTGCCAATAAGTCTCCATCAGTGTCACCTATCAATACCGCCTATCAGTGCTGCCTACCAGTGCCCATCAGTGTCACCTACCAGTGCTCATCAGTGCCTCCTCATCCGTGCCCATCAGTGCAGCCTCATCAGCGCACATGAGTGAAAGAGAAAAATTATCGGTTACGTTTTTTTTTTAAATTGGATATGTTTTATAGCAGAAAAGTGTTTTTGTTTTTTCAAAGAAAAAGGATGGTTTTGGGCGTATGGTGGGACTTTCAATGTAGGGGTGCTAGATAATATATGGTCAAAAGTAGAAGAGATAATATATAAAAGAAATTTTTATTTATTAAACACACTTGAAAAAACATAAAATTTGCATACTGTACTCAACAGGATACAAAAGACAATATTTGAAAATATTGTGGGTTAAAAACAATTGCAGTAGACATATGTAATTGGCATATATGACAGGTTTACAAAAGTTTTACAGTTCCTACATGGGGTAGATGGACATAAACCCAACACTCATCCAAGAGGAGGTGTACTATGCAGGATAGCGATGAGGCCCACAATGTCAACCCAACATGTTTCTCGGCCTTTAAGCCGCTTCCTCAGGGGTACTTTTTTGGGGGGGGTTTATCGCTTTGTAAATAACACTAAGGATAAGAAGAAAAAACAGATAGTGAGTGTCTATATTGGAAAAACACCATACATGACACATTATACAGGAATATTCACAGCTTTATATGTATTATACAATATGCTTGATATTAGAATGTCTATAAATTCACACCTGTCTGGTACACCAACAATGGTCCAATTTCGGGAACACAAGGTAGGGGGAGAGACCCCCCGGGGGCGAACACGGGAGCTCAAACCAGAGAACCACAAAATATTGCTGCAATAGGGGAGGTAGCTCTATCTGTGAATTAGAAAGCAAATACACCAAATATCAATATCGGTAAAGATATATGTGTAAATGGTATATATACCCTTAGTTAGTGGTGCATTCGAGGTGGAAACGAAAAAAAACGAAAAAAACCTTTGCAAACCTCAAGGATAAACCCTGAATGCATAACCTCAGATATATAAAATATAGGTATATTCTTACCCAGGTAATTAAGAACAGAGGGAATGGGCGGGGAACGGATGTGGTGGATGTGTTAGATCAAGAGACCAAATAGCATCCAATGTCCAAAGCCAAATCCTCAACACCAAACCTAAAGGAGTATGAATGAGCGATTAAGAAAAGGTTCCCAAATGTGGCTGGTAGTTTCATGATAAAAAGGATAGAGGATGTTCACCTGTGATGATGCGGCTCTCAGCGTCCCGTCCCCGCAGACTGCACGGAGGGAACGCCGAGAGAGCATTATATGTAGTGGTTGGAGAGCTCCACCCAAGATGACGAACAAGCGCTACGTCTTGCCGTACATCCGGGCTGGCGTCGGAGATGCGCCTCGCAAACTGCGCAGGCGCAACAGCCGGGCCATCTCCCGTCAACTAGACGGCCGTATCGTGCGTCGCAACAAAGCGTCGTCATAGAGCACGGCCGGAAGTGACGGTGTAGGTCCGGACATAGCATCCCCAACTCTAACAGGAGATAGGGGATGTATCCAACGACACGTGTCCGCCGTAGGGGGAGGCACCCGAAGCGTTCCTTCCAAGAGGAGGAACAAATCCATACATTGTTGTAAAGAAGAAGCTTGTACCAGAACGGCGTGAACTACAAGAAGAGGGAGAAAAACAAACATAAATCAATTTTGATTAATAACCATAAATATTGTTTCATCTACATAAATATACGGGAGAAAACAAGAAAAAAGACAAATTGAATTTATAAACCAGAATAAAAGCAAAAAATAAGTACATAAACAATTCTTATTTAAAAATGAGAATTAACCTCATGCAAAGGGTCTGGGTGTTGCCATAACAGCATTAGCTGAGGAATCCAACTCCCAGAGTTTAGTTCAAGATAAACATTAATCTAAATATATATTGGAGGCAAAGATCTATAATGAAGGGGCAGGGAGCAGATAAAGATTAGAAACATATAAGAAATAAGGGAAGGGAAAGGGCAAACATAGGAGGAAGAGACGGAAAGGGGGGAGGGTAAGATTGAAAAGGGAGGGGAAGGAGGGGGAAAAAAGAAATATGGGGAAAAAAATAATAAATTGGAAAAAGTTCAGGAGAATAGAGAAAGAGATAAGGAAGTGTAACAATAAAACCAGCCGACAAACATACCATCACAAAAAGGATTTATATGAGTGGGCTTCATTTAGTCCGGGAGGGATTGTGGCATTAAGTTTTTCTATCCACAAAGCCTCCCTTTGTAAAATGCGTTGGTCCCAATTACCACCTCTAGGGTCTCGGGGTTTTTTTCAAAATCTTCGGTCTTTTTTTGTTTATTTACAAAAAAAAAACAGTGGTGATTAATAGGGATGGGTGAACAGTTCCACTCGAGCATGAGTTTGTGCCGAACATTGTCTGTTCGCCCATTTGACGAACACCCGAATTAACGGGATGTTCAACAGTTTGTTCGGCCCGCCAAATGATGACTCTATCCAATCATGGCTCATTGCTCTTAGTCCCACCCCACACTATGAAAGTATTCTTTCAATAGTAGCCATTTGTAGTGTGATATTGGCACGGAGAGAGATAGAACAGGGCTCTGTTCAGTGCTACTAGAGAGGATTAGTGTGCTATAGTGTGCCATTCTGAATCTATTGTCAGTGTAGAATATCAGTTTAGTGTGAATCTAGTGATAGTTCAGTCAGAGTGAGTGTAGTGATCATTCATTTTTATTTTAGTGTCAGTTTATTTTTTCAGGGCAGGTTTACTGCATTATAGTTTAGTGCGTTAGTGCACATTTAACAACGTATTTTCTGTGCGTTACTGCACATTTAACGCAGTATATTTCTGTGTGCTGCGTGCGGTTTAACGCAGTATATTTCTCCATGCCCTCCTCTGCTGAATTATCCTATGAACCACAAGTACCCCCTAAGCGTTCAAGGGGCTTTTCAATGAGTCAGGCTAAAAGGTGCCATGCAGTGCTTCAGTTGGTGTGTCTAGAGAACAGGAACCACACTGGAGCAGATATTCTTACAGCTCCGCAGGGGCAGGCCCAGAGGTGGTTCACACCACGCCAGCTAAAACCAGGAATAGTGGTGTGCGATTATGGCACAAACCTCCTGTCCGCCCTTAGACAGGGAAAGTTGACACATGTGTCATACCTGGCACATGTCCTCAATTTGGTGGTGCAGCATTTCCTAAATAGGTACCCAGGGTTGGAAGATCTGCTAAAGCAAGCCAGGAGAGTCTGTAACCATTTTAGGTGGTCATACACAGCCAGTGCTCGGTTGGCTGAAATTCAGCGGAAATTCCACATGCTCGTGAACCGCCTGATTTGTGAGATGCCCACCAGGTGGAACTTGACTTTGGCAATGCTGCAGCGTTTGCACATGCAGTAGAGAGCCGTCAACGAGTACCTGTGTGAGTATGGCACAATGACAGCCTCACCCCGGCTTGGCTTTTTTTCCCCACACCAATGGCTGCTGATAATGGATGCATGCACTGTACTGTCACCATTTGAATAGGCCACAAAAATGGTGAGACGTGACAATGCATGCATTAGCAAAACAAACCCTGTTGTGTTCCTGCTGGAGCAGACTCTGCATGGCATTATGGACAGGGCACTCGAGGCAGAGCAACGGGAGGAAGAGGAGGGCTTCTCTTCCTCTGCTTTGTGCAGACACCATTTTTCCTACCCCACAGAACACACAAGAGGAGAGGGAGGAGGAGAAGGAGGATTCTGATAGCTTTGGAGACATTGAAGCAGAGCAAGACATACGTCAACTCTTAACAGACAGTTTTCCATCCCTAGAACCCTTGGGAGTAGTACATGGCTGGGGGGAGGCAGTTCCAGATACTGTAATCCTCAGTGACCTTGAGGAGTCTGCTTCTCATGCCTCCGTAAACTTGCGGCGCAAGGGCTCTGTCATGCTTCAAAGTCAGCAAAAGGACCCAAGAATATGTGGCATCGAGGAGAAGGATCACTATTGGTTGGCAACCCTCCTTGACCACCGGTACAAGAGGAAAGTCTCAGAACTCATCCCATCCCCACAGAGGGGATGAAATCTCTTGAGCACACTTTAAAGAGGAGTTTATCTAATGCTTTTCCCAACTCTGATAGGTTACCCCCTTTCCTTATTACGATTAGGGATGGAGGCGTGTGACGTGTCTGACCATACCCTGTTATTGTGCAAACATTGTGTTACATCCAGGGGCCGGCCCTGTGGATGTTTGGGGTCGGTTAGTACTCACCCTGGTTTGGTACACACGATTTGTCACATTCAGGGCACTGGCACCTAATTTCTAGTGGCCAGCATCTACGGTTTTATCTATATGATTTATATTAATTGCTATACTCTTACCCAACTTACAATGTCCATTTTCTACATAGCATTATCCCCCTTCCCTGGGTGTTTGCCATTTGCTGTGTCTTTCCTTGTTTGTTTGCCCCGGGAGCTGCGATGCGCCCTGGCTCCCCTCCCCCTCCTCCTCCATCCCAGTGATGCGGGGGTGGGGGCGTGTTTGGCCACGGCGCATCGGCGCCACGCCCCTTCCGTGTTGGTTAAGACGCCGCATTGTCGGCGGTCTGACCGACACGCTGACTTACCATCATGTCCCTCCACGAGGCGCCGGCTCCCGCTGGACTGCGGCTGGCGGCCTCCGGTGCTTCTTCTTTGGAGTGGCTGCGTGACGCTGGGAGCTGTCCCAGTGCACTGCTTGGGTTGAACACCACATTTTTGGATCCCCACTTCAAGGCATTACTTATACTTGGTAACTATACCTTATGTTTGGTTTCTTATGCTGTTTCTATTTCACACATGTTCACTTCATCTTTTCATTTACCTTGGGTGAGCTCTTTGATCTTCATGCACAAGGCACTATCGATACTGGGATATATACTTGGATATTTCAGCTATTACCCTCACTTTTCCACTTTTTTACGCTTTTCATCTCTTGTCTAGCAATTTGGTTCCCTACCTTATTTTCACTCCACATTGTTATATTTATTTTTCTACCCATTCACCTTGGTTCAGCTTTTATTTTGGGTCACTCTGGTTTCTCCCTATATTCACTCTATGGTCTTCACCCATTCACTTTCACCTAGTTCCTTATAATTACTGATACTCGCACCATCTTCACAACCCCTATGTGGCATCCTACTTTGATCTTTTCACCATGCTTTCAATTTCTGGCTCTAGGAGCTTATCCATCTTCTCAATATTCTTCATTTCTAATACTCCATTACTTTGTTGTAATGCAATGCACATTCAGTGCAATATATATACTTAATTTCATTATTGATACTTTATGAGATGACTTATTGAGATACTTGTTATTCCTCTTACTACCCAGATTCTTTTACTGCAAATTCTGTGTTCACCCTTGTGCGTGCCTGGTACTGTTCCCTCAGCTCCCGGGCCAGACGATATGGAGGTCCTTCTATGGCAAATTCCTTGAGGCTACAGCCTTTACTCTATTGTAAGCAATTCCATTTAAAACAACATATTTTTAATTGGGTGTCCATACTACCAGATACATTGTGATTTCATTTATTCTCCCCTTTATAGTTAATCCATTGCACCAGCTCCTGAGGAAGTGTTACAAATACACGAAACGCGTCGAGCATACATGATGCAATTACTATGGAGTATTTACTACTTTGTTACGGAATGTTTTAGAATCCAATTTATACTTTTATGCTATGTAATTGGTTGTGATATGCTATGTTATTGGGATTTATTGTACGTCAATATTGCATTTATTATGTTACCAATGTGCATGCAAAATAAATCAGATTACATGTATACTCTTCATGTTTTTTTGTTTGGACATGTATGCACATATACTTTTCTATATATACAATCTCTATGGTCATCTCAACCACACGCCTCATTTAAAGTCCCACACAATCCCCCTTTGTTTCAATTGATATTAGGGATGGAGATACAATATTTGTAACCTCATTTTAAGTCCCGCCCCCTTTTCCCCCTTTCCTTATTACGATTAGGGATGGAGGCGTGTGACGTGTCTGACCATACCCTGTTATTGTGCAAACATTGTGTTACATCCAGGGGCCGGCCCTGTGGATGTTTGGGGTCGGTTAGTACTCACCCTGGTTTGGTACACACGATTTGTCACATTCAGGGCACTGGCACCTAATTTCTAGTGGCCAGCATCTACGGTTTTATCTATATGATTTATATTAATTGCTATACTCTTACCCAACTTACAATGTCCATTTTCTACATAGCATTATCCCCCTTCCCTGGGTGTTTGCCATTTGCTGTGTCTTTCCTTGTTTGTTTGCCCCGGGAGCTGCGATGCGCCCTGGCTCCCCTCCCCCTCCTCCTCCATCCCAGTGATGCGGGGGTGGGGGCGTGTTTGGCCACGGCGCATCGGCGCCACGCCCCTTCCGTGTTGGTTAAGACGCCGCATTGTCGGCGGTCTGACCGACACGCTGACTTACCATCATGTCCCTCCACGAGGCGCCGGCTCCCGCTGGACTGCGGCTGGCGGCCTCCGGTGCTTCTTCTTTGGAGTGGCTGCGTGACGCTGGGAGCTGTCCCAGTGCACTGCTTGGGTTGAACACCACATTTTTGGATCCCCACTTCAAGGCATTACTTATACTTGGTAACTATACCTTATGTTTGGTTTCTTATGCTGTTTCTATTTCACACATGTTCACTTCATCTTTTCATTTACCTTGGGTGAGCTCTTTGATCTTCATGCACAAGGCACTATCGATACTGGGATATATACTTGGATATTTCAGCTATTACCCTCACTTTTCCACTTTTTTACGCTTTTCATCTCTTGTCTAGCAATTTGGTTCCCTACCTTATTTTCACTCCACATTGTTATATTTATTTTTCTACCCATTCACCTTGGTTCAGCTTTTATTTTGGGTCACTCTGGTTTCTCCCTATATTCACTCTATGGTCTTCACCCATTCACTTTCACCTAGTTCCTTATAATTACTGATACTCGCACCATCTTCACAACCCCTATGTGGCATCCTACTTTGATCTTTTCACCATGCTTTCAATTTCTGGCTCTAGGAGCTTATCCATCTTCTCAATATTCTTAATTTCTAATACTCCATTACTTTGTTGTAATGCAATGCACATTCAGTGCAATATATATACTTAATTTCATTATTGATACTTTATGAGATGACTTATTGAGATACTTGTTATTCCTCTTACTACCCAGATTCTTTTACTGCAAATTCTGTGTTCACCCTTGTGCGTGCCTGGTACTGTTCCCTCAGCTCCCGGGCCAGACGATATGGAGGTCCTTCTATGGCAAATTCCTTGAGGCTACAGCCTTTACTCTATTGTAAGCAATTCCATTTAAAACAACATATTTTTAATTGGGTGTCCATACTACCAGATACATTGTGATTTCATTTATTCTCCCCTTTATAGTTAATCCATTGCACCAGCTCCTGAGGAAGTGTTACAAATACACGAAACGCGTCGAGCATACATGATGCAATTACTATGGAGTATTTACTACTTTGTTACGGAATGTTTTAGAATCCAATTTATACTTTTATGCTATGTAATTGGTTGTGATATGCTATGTTATTGGGATTTATTGTACGTCAATATTGCATTTATTATGTTACCAATGTGCATGCAAAATAAATCAGATTACATGTATACTCTTCATGTTTTTTTGTTTGGACATGTATGCACATATACTTTTCTATATATACAATCTCTATGGTCATCTCAACCACACGCCTCATTTAAAGTCCCACACAATCCCCCTTTGTTTCAATTGATATTAGGGATGGAGATACAATATTTGTAACCTCATTTAAAGTCCCGCCCCCTTTTCCCCCTTTCCTTATTACGATTAGGGATGGAGGCGTGTGACGTGTCTGACCATACCCTGTTATTGTGCAGACATTGTGTTACATCCAGGGGCCGGCCCTGTGGATGTTTGGGGTCGGTTAGTACTCACCCTGGTTTGGTACACACGATTTGTCACATTCAGGGCACTGGCACCTAATTTCTAGTGGCCAGCATCTACGGTTTTATCTATATGATTTATATTAATTGCTATACTCTTACCCAACTTACAATGTCCATTTTCTACATAGCATTATCCCCCTTCCCTGGGTGTTTGCCATTTGCTGTGTCTTTCCTTGTTTGTTTGCCCCGGGAGCTGCGATGCGCCCTGGCTCCCCTCCCCCTCCTCCTCCATCCCAGTGATGCGGGGGTGGGGGCGTGTTTGGCCACGGCGCATCGGCGCCACGCCCCTTCCGTGTTGGTTAAGACGCCGCATTGTTGGCGGTCTGACCGACACGCTGACTTACCATCATGTCCCTCCACGAGGCGCCGGCTCCCGCTGGACTGCGGCTGGCGGCCTCCGGTGCTTCTTCTTTGGAGTGGCTGCGTGACGCTGGGAGCTGTCCCAGTGCACTGCTTGGGTTGAACACCACATTTTTGGATCCCCACTTCAAGGCATTACTTATACTTGGTAACTATACCTTATGTTTGGTTTCTTATGCTGTTTCTATTTCACACATGTTCACTTCATCTTTTCATTTACCTTGGGTGAGCTCTTTGATCTTCATGCACAAGGCACTATCGATACTGGGATATATACTTGGATATTTCAGCTATTACCCTCACTTTTCCACTTTTTTACGCTTTTCATCTCTTGTCTAGCAATTTGGTTCCCTACCTTATTTTCACTCCACATTGTTATATTTATTTTTCTACCCATTCACCTTGGTTCAGCTTTTATTTTGGGTCACTCTGGTTTCTCCCTATATTCACTCTATGGTCTTCACCCATTCACTTTCACCTAGTTCCTTATAATTACTGATACTCGCACCATCTTCACAACCCCTATGTGGCATCCTACTTTGATCTTTTCACCATGCTTTCAATTTCTGGCTCTAGGAGCTTATCCATCTTCTCAATATTCTTCATTTCTAATACTCCATTACTTTGTTGTAATGCAATGCACATTCAGTGCAATATATATACTTAATTTCATTATTGATACTTTATGAGATGACTTATTGAGATACTTGTTATTCCTCTTACTACCCAGATTCTTTTACTGCAAATTCTGTGTTCACCCTTGTGCGTGCCTGGTACTGTTCCCTCAGCTCCCGGGCCAGACGATATGGAGGTCCTTCTATGGCAAATTCCTTGAGGCTACAGCCTTTACTCTATTGTAAGCAATTCCATTTAAAACAACATATTTTTAATTGGGTGTCCATACTACCAGATACATTGTGATTTCATTTATTCTCCCCTTTATAGTTAATCCATTGCACCAGCTCCTGAGGAAGTGTTACAAATACACGAAACGCGTCGAGCATACATGATGCAATTACTATGGAGTATTTACTACTTTGTTACGGAATGTTTTAGAATCCAATTTATACTTTTATGCTATGTAATTGGTTGTGATATGCTATGTTATTGGGATTTATTGTACGTCAATATTGCATTTATTATGTTACCAATGTGCATGCAAAATAAATCAGATTACATGTATACTCTTCATGTTTTTTTGTTTGGACATGTATGCACATATACTTTTCTATATATACAATCTCTATGGTCATCTCAACCACACGCCTCATTTAAAGTCCCACACAATCCCCCTTTGTTTCAATTGATATTAGGGATGGAGATACAATATTTGTAACCTCATTTAAAGTCCCGCCCCCTTTTCCCCCTTTCCTTATTACGATTAGGGATGGAGGCGTGTGACGTGTCTGACCATACCCTGTTATTGTGCAAACATTGTGTTACATCCAGGGGCCGGCCCTGTGGATGTTTGGGGTCGGTTAGTACTCACCCTGGTTTGGTACACACGATTTGTCACATTCAGGGCACTGGCACCTAATTTCTAGTGGCCAGCATCTACGGTTTTATCTATATGATTTATATTAATTGCTATACTCTTACCCAACTTACAATGTCCATTTTCTACATAGCATTATCCCCCTTCCCTGGGTGTTTGCCATTTGCTGTGTCTTTCCTTGTTTGTTTGCCCCGGGAGCTGCGATGCGCCCTGGCTCCCCTCCCCCTCCTCCTCCATCCCAGTGATGCGGGGGTGGGGGCGTGTTTGGCCACGGCGCATCGGCGCCACGCCCCTTCCGTGTTGGTTAAGACGCCGCATTGTCGGCGGTCTGACCGACACGCTGACTTACCATCATGTCCCTCCACGAGGCGCCGGCTCCCGCTGGACTGCGGCTGGCGGCCTCCGGTGCTTCTTCTTTGGAGTGGCTGCGTGACGCTGGGAGCTGTCCCAGTGCACTGCTTGGGTTGAACACCACATTTTTGGATCCCCACTTCAAGGCATTACTTATACTTGGTAACTATACCTTATGTTTGGTTTCTTATGCTGTTTCTATTTCACACATGTTCACTTCATCTTTTCATTTACCTTGGGTGAGCTCTTTGATCTTCATGCACAAGGCACTATCGATACTGGGATATATACTTGGATATTTCAGCTATTACCCTCACTTTTCCACTTTTTTACGCTTTTCATCTCTTGTCTAGCAATTTGGTTCCCTACCTTATTTTCACTCCACATTGTTATATTTATTTTTCTACCCATTCACCTTGGTTCAGCTTTTATTTTGGGTCACTCTGGTTTCTCCCTATATTCACTCTATGGTCTTCACCCATTCACTTTCACCTAGTTCCTTATAATTACTGATACTCGCACCATCTTCACAACCCCTATGTGGCATCCTACTTTGATCTTTTCACCATGCTTTCAATTTCTGGCTCTAGGAGCTTATCCATCTTCTCAATATTCTTCATTTCTAATACTCCATTACTTTGTTGTAATGCAATGCACATTCAGTGCAATATATATACTTAATTTCATTATTGATACTTTATGAGATGACTTATTGAGATACTTGTTATTCCTCTTACTACCCAGATTCTTTTACTGCAAATTCTGTGTTCACCCTTGTGCGTGCCTGGTACTGTTCCCTCAGCTCCCGGGCCAGACGATATGGAGGTCCTTCTATGGCAAATTCCTTGAGGCTACAGCCTTTACTCTATTGTAAGCAATTCCATTTAAAACAACATATTTTTAATTGGGTGTCCATACTACCAGATACATTGTGATTTCATTTATTCTCCCCTTTATAGTTAATCCATTGCACCAGCTCCTGAGGAAGTGTTACAAATACACGAAACGCGTCGAGCATACATGATGCAATTACTATGGAGTATTTACTACTTTGTTACGGAATGTTTTAGAATCCAATTTATACTTTTATGCTATGTAATTGGTTGTGATATGCTATGTTATTGGGATTTATTGTACGTCAATATTGCATTTATTATGTTACCAATGTGCATGCAAAATAAATCAGATTACATGTATACTCTTCATGTTTTTTTGTTTGGACATGTATGCACATATACTTTTCTATATATACAATCTCTATGGTCATCTCAACCACACGCCTCATTTAAAGTCCCACACAATCCCCCTTTGTTTCAATTGATATTAGGGATGGAGATACAATATTTGTAACCTCATTTAAAGTCCCGCCCCCTTTTCCCCCTTTCCTTATTACGATTAGGGATGGAGGCGTGTGACGTGTCTGACCATACCCTGTTATTGTGCAAACATTATGTTACATCCAGGGGCCGGCCCTGTGGATGTTTGGGGTCGGTTAGTACTCACCCTGGTTTGGTACACACGATTTGTCACATTCAGGGCACTGGCACCTAATTTCTAGTGGCCAGCATCTACGGTTTTATCTATATGATTTATATTAATTGCTATACTCTTACCCAACTTACAATGTCCATTTTCTACATAGCATTATCCCCCTTCCCTGGGTGTTTGCCATTTGCTGTGTCTTTCCTTGTTTGTTTGCCCCGGGAGCTGCGATGCGCCCTGGCTCCCCTCCCCCTCCTCCTCCATCCCAGTGATGCGGGGGTGGGGGCGTGTTTGGCCACGGCGCATCGGCGCCACGCCCCTTCCGTGTTGGTTAAGACGCCGCATTGTCGGCGGTCTGACCGACACGCTGACTTACCATCATGTCCCTCCACGAGGCGCCGGCTCCCGCTGGACTGCGGCTGGCGGCCTCCGGTGCTTCTTCTTTGGAGTGGCTGCGTGACGCTGGGAGCTGTCCCAGTGCACTGCTTGGGTTGAACACCACATTTTTGGATCCCCACTTCAAGGCATTACTTATACTTGGTAACTATACCTTATGTTTGGTTTCTTATGCTGTTTCTATTTCACACATGTTCACTTCATCTTTTCATTTACCTTGGGTGAGCTCTTTGATCTTCATGCACAAGGCACTATCGATACTGGGATATATACTTGGATATTTCAGCTATTACCCTCACTTTTCCACTTTTTTACGCTTTTCATCTCTTGTCTAGCAATTTGGTTCCCTACCTTATTTTCACTCCACATTGTTATATTTATTTTTCTACCCATTCACCTTGGTTCAGCTTTTATTTTGGGTCACTCTGGTTTCTCCCTATATTCACTCTATGGTCTTCACCCATTCACTTTCACCTAGTTCCTTATAATTACTGATACTCGCACCATCTTCACAACCCCTATGTGGCATCCTACTTTGATCTTTTCACCATGCTTTCAATTTCTGGCTCTAGGAGCTTATCCATCTTCTCAATATTCTTCATTTCTAATACTCCATTACTTTGTTGTAATGCAATGCACATTCAGTGCAATATATATACTTAATTTCATTATTGATACTTTATGAGATGACTTATTGAGATACTTGTTATTCCTCTTACTACCCAGATTCTTTTACTGCAAATTCTGTGTTCACCCTTGTGCGTGCCTGGTACTGTTCCCTCAGCTCCCGGGCCAGACGATATGGAGGTCCTTCTATGGCAAATTCCTTGAGGCTACAGCCTTTACTCTATTGTAAGCAATTCCATTTAAAACAACATATTTTTAATTGGGTGTCCATACTACCAGATACATTGTGATTTCATTTATTCTCCCCTTTATAGTTAATCCATTGCACCAGCTCCTGAGGAAGTGTTACAAATACACGAAACGCGTCGAGCATACATGATGCAATTACTATGGAGTATTTACTACTTTGTTACGGAATGTTTTAGAATCCAATTTATACTTTTATGCTATGTAATTGGTTGTGATATGCTATGTTATTGGGATTTATTGTACGTCAATATTGCATTTATTATGTTACCAATGTGCATGCAAAATAAATCAGATTACATGTATACTCTTCATGTTTTTTTGTTTGGACATGTATGCACATATACTTTTCTATATATACAATCTCTATGGTCATCTCAACCACACGCCTCATTTAAAGTCCCACACAATCCCCCTTTGTTTCAATTGATATTAGGGATGGAGATACAATATTTGTAACCTCATTTAAAGTCCCGCCCCCTTTTCCCCCTTTCCTGATAGGTTACAGTGTCACGGAAAACATAGTTTTGAGGCTTCTGTTGGTCAGGAGAGGAGCGGTGGAGAAGAGGGCCGTCTAAGTGATGCATTTCACAATTTATTTAATCCTCGCCACCCAGGGCTTTTGGCTTCCACATCCCATCGGTAGCATCTGCATCATATGGTGGACGAGTATCTAGGGGCAAAAACAGATGTAGCAAGGCCCCCTTAAAGGGCTGCTGGATTTCTCTCCTTTTCGGGTCCCTCTAGGTTACTGGTAGCAACTGCATGTAGAATCTAACGCTTTTCTCACCGGCTCAGTCAATAAACAGTCTATAGGTTGCTTGTTTTGTTGTTTTTTATTTTATATGGGGATGGGAGAAGGGAAGAGTGCGATACTCCAAAACTTGAACTTCTATCTGAGGATGCGACTAGGCCGCAGTTTCACCTTGCCACTAGATGAATCTGAAGTAAAGTTCCTGAATAGATAGCTTGCTTAGCACTTATCTTCAGGGTACTCGCCTAGCACCCCCTTTCTATCCTCCAGCTGACACCCGTCCTCTGACTACTCTACTCTGGGGTAGCCCCCTTCCTGGGCAGGCCCTTAGACAAGATCCCCTGTACTCACTATACTGTTTTTACAGGTTCTCCAGTGTCTCAACCCCTCTAGTCAGCTCTCCTGGACCTCTGGGTTCAGCTCCTTCCTTCTGCTTCACCAAGCCGACTGCCTGTGACCATACACCAACTGCTGCAGAAGAGGAGGCAGCTGCCACTCTCCTTCTGGGACTCTGCTCACCAGCCAAAGACCCTGAGCACATGAGCTCCTGGCTTTTATACCACACCCCACAATGCACCAAGACTATCAGTCCGTGCCAATCACTGGGGCTGTATCAAAGCCTATGTACTCATTGGCCAGGTTTCCTCCACTGTCCAATGTGCCTTCCCTTTTGGACTAGTGGGGACACTCCCCTGACCAGATGAATCACACACTGAACACATTGAGCAGACCTAACTCACAGATTCTGCTCCCTGTTAAGCAGAAAGCAATATAGAATTTACCTGCTGCTCCTCTGATAGGCAGACAGAGCCAAAAACTATACTCACTCTCTAGCACCTACCTAGGAGGGTGCTACACATAGATGGGGAGCTTTCCAGTTGACGATCCACTGAGTTACTGGGTCATGAGAATAGACTACTGGCAAGAACTTGCCAAGTATGCAATTGAGCTGCTGGGCTGCTCTGCATCAAGCGTGCTTTCCTGAATGGGCTTTCAGTACTGCTGTAGGTTTTGTTACTGATAATAGAACGCGCCTGTCCCCAGACTCTGTGTACCGTCTGACATTTATCAAAATGAATCAGTTCTAGATTACCAGCAACTATGAAGCCTCTGATGCTGCTGATGTCACTGATTAAGTGTTTTTGGGATGTGTAATCTCTGCAAGACTTCTAGGCTGCCTAGTGTTGTGGGTGTTGACTTCATCTGGAAGAATTTTTTTGATGTAGGTTTCATGGGCACAATTAACACCCAAAGACCAATTTTTCCACACCTGTTTAACAGGTGCATATCATTTCAATTTTTGACAGCAAGTCTACTAATTCTTGTTTTCATCAAGAGTACCTATATAGGGTTACGTTGTGAAGGCGCCTCCAACACCAAAAGACCAATTTTTCCACACCTGATTGACAGGTGCACATCATTTAAATGTTTGACAGCAAGGCCAACACTTGCTTTCATCAAGACTATATCTATAGGGTTAGTGTGAAGGCACCTCCAACACACAAAGACCAATTTTTCCGTGTCTATTACTTCTATCCAAAGTCTGTGGAAGAGACACCAGAATTGATCCAAAAAATCTCTAATCTTGTTCCCAGTGCACTACATTGTGGCCTCATCACATAGAATGGCTCCCCAAGCTGTTTACAAAATAAAGAAAGCTTGCAGGGACAATGTCATTTTTTTGGCTTTATAAATGCAACTATTTCTGCAGCAGCGTCTATACACATTACAGATTTCCCCAATTACAGGTAGACTAGGGGGACCCCCCAGGCACTATATTAAAAGGAATGTTTCATTTTTTATTGTTCTTTCTTATTTTTATGCTTTCACTTTAAGCATCAGTAAATCACTGCTCATTTAAAAATGATGTTTTTTACAGTTTGAGTCCCATAGACTTCAATGGGGTTTGTTATTCGGCTCCAAACTTTTGCGATGTTCGAAAGTTCTGGTACAACCCGAACAGGGGGTCATTTGGCCCATCCCTAGTGATTAAATACCACCAAAAGAAAGTTCTATTTGTGTGGAAAAAATTATAAAAAAGTGGTCTGACCTTGGACGAAGATGGCAGCATAATTCCTGAGCTCCCGCCATCAGAGGACCTTCTCAAGCTACATCAGAGGCTCCCTTCAGCTCTTTAATAGGGAAATCATCCCACAGCCCTTCAGCTTCCTGCTCCCGATCCCCACAGGACCACAGTAGAAAGCTCAGCCAGACCATCTTTTGATCCTAAGCGTGCGGCATGGTGGCCTCCTGACACAGAGGTTCTTCTTCTTCTTCATCTTCTTTAAGAACAGGCACTGTCAGGCCCTGCTCGACTCCTGCTCTGGCAGACATCTTGATGCCCCAGCTACAGCCTAGCCTGCAAGACCTACGCAACATTGTAGCAGACATCAAGGAGGCCCTGTCGGCCGCCATTACAGATCTCCGCCTGGACATCCAGGCACTGGAGGGCAGGGTGCAAGAAGTAGAGAGAGAACCGCTGCCCTTTAAGTCTCAGCCATTCAGTTGGTCACACAGGCAGTTGATATCCACACATTGCAGCTTCGAGACATGAACCGTTATCTTGAAGACCTGGATAACCGCGGGAGGCGTCACAACCAATTCTGGGGCATACCCGGGTCAGTGGAACCAAAACAGCTGCATCCTACAGTGATCTGCATTTGAAACAATCTTTTAGACAGACCCCCTCCTACACCTTTTGAGATTGAATGCATACATAGAGCCCTCCGCCCCGCAGGCAGGGACTCCAATTCGCCTTGTGATGTGGTGTGCTGCCTGGTCGACTATCGGCTGAAAGAAGAAATCCTACCCAAAGTGCGCAACAGAATTCACCTCTCCCATGCCATAGCAGACATCCACATTTTCCAGGACCTCTCCAATGTGACCCTCCAACATCGCAGGAATCTCCATCCTCAGCTTGATGAGCTCTGTACCAGAGGAATTCATTACAAATGAATGTTTCCTTTCTGCCTTACGGCCTCCACGCAAGGCTGCACCGCACATCTGTGAGTTTGGAAAGACCTGCAGATATTCTGCGAGACCCTGGGCATCCCACTCATAGAGGAGGCTAATTGGTACAGTGAATTCTGCCCAGCTCCTCAGCGATCCTCTCTGAGTCAAGAAGAACCAATGAAAGCACAGGATCACAGGATTAGACGCCGACATACCCCAAACAGAGATCACTCCTCATCCACCCACTCGGGGCCCTTCAAGGTAGCAACCCTGACCAAGTCTCCACAACAGGGCTCGCCGAGACAACTGAGGCATCCTCTTACTTCCTGTGGTCTCTCAGTTAAGTATTGTATTTTACACACTACTGCTCTTTCAAGTCTAGAGTTTTTTTCACGTTGACATTTTCCTCAGTTCTCTTTCAAGCCCTATCATGTTCATAGGTATGTTTTCTGCTACTGGAACTGTATACCACCTATATCAGCACTCCCTCCCCACATTTTATCCACCATATTGAGTCACATCTTTGCTGCATGACCTTAAAATAGGAGCAAGAGGTAACTGCTAGTCTGGCCTCCATCTCTCCTCACTCGGGGGCCACCTCACCACAAGCTACTTTTCACCGGCTTTCTCTAAGCACCCATTCTCCCCTTTGTTACACCCTAAAGGGTTGCTGATCCCACTCAAAGACCCCATCTTGGGACATTGATGTTCCCGGACATCCATTATTTTGTTGCTCCCACCCTACCTTATAATTTCCCCCTCTCCCCTTTCTCGTTTTTTACCCAAGTATAACTAATAGGGATGATCGAACGGTTCGGGTCCACCATCGGTTCGGCCCGAACATTGGGTGTTCGAGGTTCGGTCGAATTTAGAACTTTTTGCCCAAAAAGTTCGGAATTCGGCAACCAGAACCGGCCAAAATGCAATGCTTCAGGAAATGGGCTTTAAAAGCCCGTGATTGGACCAGAACCATTAGCAAAAGCCAATTGAGGGGGCAGGAGAATGCTAGGAATGTGATTGGAGTGACTAGGGGGTCCCTAGACCAATCATTAGTGAATACGCCCCCCAGTATATAAGATCGCCCCCGCCAAATTCCTAGCATTCTTGTACGGGACATGGAAGAGTGAAATGCTGTTCTGTTCTAATGTGTTACAAAGTGTCATTTAGCTATTTTTAGTGTGAGGAAAAGGATATCTAGTGTAGTTAGAGTGCTCCTTTACACTTAAGTTAGCTTCAAAAATTTAGTTTCTGTAGGGAAAGTGTTAAGTGTAAAGGGACCGTAGTGTAGTGTAGGGTTAACTGACAGTGACTGCTATGGAAGGGTGACAAAACCCTTCCATAGCAAGGTGATCGCTATAGAGAAATGATCATTTCTCTGAGTTGCTTCGGGACAGGAATATGGCTTCTCACCAGCCAAGCATTTTTCATGCTGCAGGGGCTGCCACTGCCAGTGCTTTTTTGAGGACATGTTTGATGTCAGACATGACATCTGAACATGTGTATAGGGGGTATATATACACATATATGTCTGTATATATACCCCTAGACATATATAGGTGTGATAGTAGCAGAAATATATGCTTGCGCTAATGAAATCATTTACAGTAATATATTTCTGCTACTATCACACCTATATATGGCTTGGTGTCTATATACATATAATTATGTGTGTATATATACCACTATACACAAGTTCAGATGTTTTGCCTGCCTCAAAAGAACCCCAAAAAATGCCAAAAAAAACGCTAGCGTCAAAAAAAAAAGCCCAGGTGTGTTTTTGCTGGCATTTTTTGGGGGTTTTTGGAGGCAGGCAAAACATCAGAACTTGAGCACAGTACCACTATACACAAGTTCAGATGTTTTTCCTGACTGCAAAGAACCCAAAAAAATGCCTGCTTTGAAACAGGCAAGGTGTGAAAACCGAGAAGAGAAGCTAACCCCCTGAGCTGAAAGTGTTCTAATACAAACAATCCTTTTTTTTTTATGGTTCTGGACATGCTACAGAGCTGAAACTTCACAGGTACACCTTTTAGACCCCCCAGATACGAAACCACACAAAAAAGTTCTTAAAATTGTAATTTTTGATAAAAAAAAGCCAATTATTGAAAAAAATTAAAAAAAAAAAAAAAAGATTTTTTGATTTTTACTTTGGATTTCAGATCTGGGGGGTCTAAAAAGTGTACATGTGAAGTTTCCCTAATAACTAATTCCAGGTTGAAGCATTGCTGTTATAATGTGATATGCTCAAGTTTAGCCAAAAACTTACAGAGGAGACTTTTATGTAGAGGCTACAGCAGGGCTTGTTTGAAAAAATCTTATCATAGAGCAAAAAAATGGAACAGGACTGATTTGATTTTTGGCAAAAAGACAAAGAATAAAACTAATACTGATGGGGTACGTTTAATTACACGATACTCTGGTCAACATGACCAGGTACGGTCTATTCTTAAAAAATTCTGGTACCTCTTAGAGGCAGATGAAAAGGTATCCAAATTTATTGATGCCCGCCCTCAGATAACTTTCAAAAGATCTCGCTCCCTAATGGACCAACTGGTTCATAGCCACTATGCCCCTTCAAAAAAATGTAAAAAATCACTTAAAGGCACATATTCCTGCAGGAAATGCAACTTCTGCAGATATCTGCCTAATGTAAGTGAAATCATTCTTCCCAATGGTAAATTGTACAGACAGAATTTCTATGCAAATTGTCAAACAGTAGGAATTGTCTATATAATGTATTGTAGTTGTAAAGCCTTTTACATAGGCAAAACAAAAAGGCCTTTTTTTTAATCGAATTCGTGATCATGTCAAACTTGTCAAGAACAAAAAGTTCGAAAGTCCCATTAGCCGACATATGGGTTTATACCATGGCTTTGATGATAGGATGATGACCTTCTTGCTTTGGAACATATTCCACTCAATGAAAGAGGTGGAAGTGTAGATAGAAATTTATTGCAACGTGAAACCAAGTGGATATTCAATTTATCGGCTACTCAGTACCCTGGTATAAATGAATCCATTAGTTTCAAACCCTTTCTTGGTTAGGTGGTGTCAATAGCATTTATTGCGGACTCAGCACATTCCAGATGCTGGTCAGCATTTTGGATTTTGAACTATTGTTACAAAGTCCCTTGTTTTTTCATGGTGCCGATATGGGCACATGATGTATATTCTGGTAGGATTGCCTTTAGCAATTATATGTTTGTTTTTTCAGATGTAGTTCTTCTACTTTTCAAGAACAAGAGTATCTTGTGATTTGTCGATTGGATATCTTATTCCAGATCCCTGCCGTCATGTGGATGTGACTGTGGGTGGCGGATCCTAAGGTAAGCGCAGTGGGGGCCATCACTGGATCCGAGCTCTTTCCCAGCCTCTGTCTTTGTTGCCCATATGGGCACCCGTGGTGCCCTACCCTTATTTTCCAGGAAAATTGGTCCAACCTGGCTAGTAGTAGCACCGCCTTTTAACTCCTAGATGTTCCTTAATGGAGTCTCATACAACCCTCTCTTTCCAATATTTTTCTCTATCATAATACTGACTGATCTATTAATCGGGCTATTTTTCCTTTATGACCAATTGTGTCTTTGGATTTTTCCCATTTAACATAGGCATTGTGGATATATCTTTTGATGTCCGGTCTTTGGTAAAGCTGTCAGTGTCATTTGGATCCATTTCAGTTTGTTTCCGTGAATTTTTACCTCCTCTGCATACATTACGTCCGGACCGGATGTTGTCATCCCCGAACTTCCGGTTCCGGCGGAACAATGAGATGCGGTCGCGTCTTGATGACGCACTTCCTCCTCGATCTCCATTGGACCACTGGGTGTATCCTGCTCTCACTCCCTCGGTGACGTCAGATGCCGAGGGAGTGGAGAGGGTGTATAAATGCCGGCGCCATGCGGTCAGTATTACACTAGACCACCGGGGAACGACACATGAGCCTTGGAACCAGTTGCGGTAAACGAAATCTTCCAAACCTTGCTTTTCTCCTCGCTTCTTCCATACATTAGATGCTGATCATGTCCCTCCATGCCTTTTTTCTTTTTCCTTTTGTTTCTGTGCAGTCTCTTCATTCTGAGCGTACTATTGGAAAATTTGGTCAATTACATTGGAGGTGAATTTTTTAATACTGCATGATAATCCATGTACCCAATTTTGTCAATTTTGGGTAAGTACTCATACCCTCAATATTTGACAAACCCCTACTATGGTTGTCAATGTCATTAATAAATTTCATTTTATTCTCTTTAAGGGATACCTCATATTCTGGGATACTAAGGAAACTTTGTTTTTCCCTCCCTGTTCTCATATATTGGGGTACTCAGTGAACTAACTGCACCTTTACTATGATCAGGTGAATATTTCAGTAATTTTCCAACCTGTTTATTCATATACAACTGGGGCTATAGCAATACTGGTTTGAAGTGTATTTCTATGCTCTGGTCTCATTGCCCTTATCCATCATTCCTAGCTTGGCTATCACCCTCTCTATGGGTCAACTTTAAGAGGTTGGATGTCTCGGCCCCCCCCCCCCCTCTGTGCGTGCCTGGGTGGCATCACTTTTGTTACCTCCACTTTCGGCTTAAGAAAGGGTTCTGGTCATCTTGAGGTATCTTTATTTTAGTATCATTGTCTTACCAATATGTAAACTAATTGGGCACTCAATTGTAGGACTATTGAGATAAGCCCTATGTATATACACGTACTATGTCTTTTATGTTTTTTCTTTTTTGCTACTTAGAAATGTTCACTCTCGAGAAATATCTATGAAAACTCCTGAAGAAGCTATTATGAAGATGGCGAAACATGTAGAGTTGATATTTTCGAGTGCATTCTTTGATTTTATCATTTTATATTGATGTATTGTCTTGTCCTCACTTTCTATGTGTAATAAAATGTACAATTTTTGAGAATTCAGATTTTTCTCCATCATTTTGCACCGTTAAAGTCCCACTTTGCCCCCCTCCATTGTAGTTACTTTGATCAAAGGGATGTGGTGCTTTTTACTTCATCTCTAGCAATAATTCTTTAAAATTCAAGTTTAGACTAGGCTCATGGGGCTGGGCTCCTCGAGGCTCATTGGACTGGGCTCCTCAATATTATACAATATTACCCCTACCACAATATTGCTATTTTGTGCCCCATGTCTATCCTATATATCACAATAGCCTTCACTTGGGACACTTATATTATCTTCTTGAGGGATCTCAGACTTCTGCCTATCCCCCCCAGAGGTCTCGTCTCTTAGTTGCCCCTCCCCTTTATTGTTCTTTGCATAATTGTTATACTCTAACCTAGCAGGAATAATGAGGCCCTTACATTAATCACATTCTTTTAACTTCCTCCTACTCCTGCTAAGGTAGATCGACTCACAACATTTTTATGCCATCCAATAAAACCAAATCCCCCCCCCCTTTTTTTTTTTTCCAATAAAAGCTTTATTGAGGAATAAGTTTGTAACAATGAAAATAGTAATGTAAGCATTTTGGTATGACATCATTAAAGATTACAGACAGACGTTTCAGCATAGAAGTTGAATGACATATATGATAATAAGTATGTCCTGAAAGTCTCGTACAGTCAACAAATCATTTAGTGTAACCGGTACTGGTGTAGGCTGGGAAAGAACCGCTACACCAGATGGCCAAAGAGGCCAAGAGGAAGGAAGACAGAGTATAGAGAGATAAAGAAGGAGAGAAGAGAAATTGGTAGTAGGGGTGAGGTGGGTATGGGGGTAGGGAATTCTGCAGAGAGCATTCCGATACAGTCAGGCTAAGTATCAGATATTGGTAATAATATTCGGTAAACAGAGGTCATCAGCTCAGAAGGCTGTGTAGCCACGTCTCAAGCCCATTTAGTGTGTAATCAATTTAGGAAAATCATCAGACAATGTGAAGAGTACCCAGGGTCTCCAAGTTTCATGGAAGGTGACATCCGATTCATTTTTAATAGCGATGATCTCTTCCATGTCATATATAAGTTTCACCTTATCAGCCCAGTCTTTGGCATTGGGGGTGTTTTGTGTATTCCATTGCAGGGGTATGACCTTCTTGGCCGCATTTAGTAGGTGTCTGACTAAGGAGTGTTTGTAGCTTTTATATGAGAGATTATTTATATGGAGTAAAAAGCACGCAGCATCGAGGACCATAGAGGTGCCTGTGATGAGTTTAATGAGATTAATAATCTTAGACCAGTAGGTCCTTATTAAGTCGCAAGACCACCATAAATGCACGAAAGTGCCCCTCTGTTTCAAACATCTCCAACAGCGATCGGAGCGTTGCGAAGACCAAGCTTGTAGCTTCACCGGGGTAATGTACCATTGTACTAAAATTTTGAAGGCCGTTTCTTGGATTTTCATGCTCAATGAGCATTTGTGCGTAAATACGCAAGCTTTTTCCCAATTCTTATCTTAAATTGAGCAGTCCAAGTCTTTCTCCCATAATTTCTTATATTTATCTGGAGACTGTGTTGGGGTACACAGAATCCACTTGTATGCTTGTGAGGTGGTTTTGTAGCAAGGTGATTGGTCTCCGCAAAGCTTTTCGAAGGCTGTTAGAGGCTTAGTCAAAGCAGACCTGTTTTTGTGATTTCGGATAAAGTCGTGTATTTGAAGGTGTTTCCAAAAGGAGAGTGTGTAATTTTTTGGTTTGGCCCCATTGAATTCGCTGAGGGACATTAGGTTGTTTCTTTTGAAACAGTCTTTCACCCGTAGGGTGGGGTCTGGTGAAGGAGTGTTTGGTCTCTTAAAATCAAGGTCAATGCCAGGTAGAAAGTCTGGGTTGTCAGAGATTGGTGTCATAGGACCTGGGTTGGAGACTAGTTGGTATTCAGTGGCAAGTCTATTAAAAATTGAGAGTGTGGTAGATATTAATGGATGAAGTCTGACTTCAGCAGGATAATTGGTAGGATCTGACCAAATTAAATTTTGGGTTGGAAACTTTGAGCAACATCTTTCCAATTCCACCCAATCTTTTTGCTGGGCATGGCAATGCCAGTCGACCACTCTGGTAATGTGAGTGGCATGGTAATATTTGAGGAAGTTTGGTAACCCTATGCCGCCTCTTGCTTTGGGTATGTGCAATCTGTGAATGTTAATTCTGGGTTTTTTATGTGCCCAAATGAATTGTCTCTGAGTGTAAGTGAGCTTTTTGAAGAAGACAGCAGGAATTTTGATGGGGAGTGCATGGAACAGGTAGAATAACCATTTTTAAAATTGCGGCTCTTCCGAACCAGGAGAAATTTTATTAATTTTCCCCAAAAGTGGTGTAAAATTTGCTCCATATAGAGATTCAACATGTGGGGTGAGTTGGATACCCAGGTATTTGAGGGATCTAGGTTCCCATTTGTAGGGGCAGTTACTTTGGGTTAGTTTTTTCAGATCATCTGACAAGGAGATATCCATGGCCTCAGATTTGGAGTGGTTAATCTTAAAGTTGGACAAATATCGGAAATTGCGAAATTTTAGGTTCAGGTTGGGTATAGTGATATGAGGTTGGGTGATATAGAATAGTAAGTCATCAGCGTAGGCTGAGACTTTATAGTCTCTATCTCCGATTCGGAATCCATGAATTGCCGGTTCTGCATTCACATGCCTAATCAGGGGTTCAAGGGCTAGGATAAAGAGAATCGGAGAGAGAGGACATCCTTGTCTCGTTCCATTTTTCAAATGAATGGGGGAGGAAAGTACATTGTTAACTTTGACCCTCGCAATAGGGTCAGTGTAGAGGGACCCAATCCAGGTCATCATGTTATTGCCTAGGCCTATGTGCTCACAAATGGTTAGCAAGTAATCCCAGGCCACCCTGTCAAAGGCCTTTTCGGCATCTGTAGATAGAACCAGGCCTTCCAAGCCATTTCTACGTGCCTCATGTATCAAATTCAGTGATTTTACAATATTGTCCCTTGCTTCGCGGCCGGGCATAAAGCCCACCTGTTCAGGTCCAATGACAAGGTGGAGTAGGGGTCTCAGTTTGTTGGCTAAAATTTTCGCTAGAAGCTTAACGTCAATGTTTAAGAGTGTCTGTAATTTGCACAGTCTGTCGAGTCTTTGTCTTTTTTGGGGATCACTGTTATGTGTGCAGTGAGAAAGTCTGCGGAGGGTCTAGATCGTTTGGAGAGGACGTTTAGTGCTTTGGTGAGAGGGGTCGTTAACGTAGAGTCAAAAGTTTTGTAGTACTGGGAAGTCAACCCATCCGGTCCTGGGCTCTTGCCATTTTTCAGATCTTTGATGGCCAATTGGACTTCTTCTAGGGTAATGTCTTTCTCTAGTTCTAGAATGTCTGAGTGTTCAAGAATAGGTAAGCCACTATCTCTAATGTATTGGTGGATGAGCAGGTCCCTAGGTCCCGTCAGGTTGGGGGGGCGGGATTGGGGAGGGAGGCTGTACAGTTTTTCGTAGAAAAGGCGGAATGCTTCCGCAATGGTCCTAGAATCGTGATACTTATTATTGTTCTTGTCTCTAATACATGGGATATGTGACACAGTCTGTAGGTCTTTGAGTGCTCTCGCTAAGTATTTGCTGCTCTTATCCCCATGTTCATAATAGATCGCCCTACTCAGATATAAGGATCTTTTGGTTTTCTTAATCAAAATGTCAGCTAGTTCTTTTCTACGTTCAAGCAGGTCTTTGTGTAAGGTCTTAGCTAATGAAAGTTTATGTTGGGATTCTAGGAGGGCAATATTAGCCACTAGTTCAGATATGCGTTTATCATTTTCTTTCTTTTTCCTGGCCCCAAACTTGATAAATTCCCCCCTGATCACGCTCTTGTGAGCCTCCCAGATTGTAATCGGGGAGGTCTCAGGAGAGGTGTTTTCGCGAAAAAATAATCCGTCAGGGTAGATTGGATATTTGTCTTGATCTCCTGGTCAATTAGCAAGGAGGGATTCAGCCTCCAATTGAACATAGGTTTGCAATTTGTGTTTGGTGAGATGGAGACCGATATTGGGGCATGGTCAGATATTGAGATAATCCCAATCTCAGCCTCCATCAGATCTGGTAGGTCTCTTTGAGTTATGTATAGGTGGTCAATTCTCGAATACCTATCATGTGGAGCCGAGTAATGTGTAAAATCCTTCTCTGTGGGATGTAGGGCTCTCCAGGTATCGACCAGGTTTAGGGATCTTAACAATTCTTTAATTCTTTTCAGCAGTTTGTATGCAATACATGTTTTACCAGAGGAGGTATCCTGTATGCGGTCCAATGGAATGTTAAAGTCCCCCCCCAGGATCACACATCCCGTTGCAAAACTCTTGAGTTCTGAAATTAGTTTGTTACAGAATGACACATGAGCTCTATTCGGAAAGTAGACATTAGCTAGCGTGCATGGACGCCCATTGAGTGTACCAGCTAGAAAAATAAACCTACCCTCGGGGTCTAGGTGTTGTTTTTCAACTGTAAATGGTGCGTTTTTACTCATCAGTATGGCCACACCCTTGGTCTTAGCCAAAGGTTTTGAAGCAGCGTACATTTTGATAAAGTATTTATCTGTCATTTTAGGGACAGAGTTGTGTTTGAAATGTGTCTCCTGGAGGAAGACTATATGTGCTTTACACTTTTTGAGTTCGGTTAGAATTTTCTTTCTCTTTTCAGGTATATTGAGACCATTGATGTTATGGGATACAATCAAGGGATTTTACCCAGATGTGAGAAAGCCATGGTTATATCTCTAGAGGGGGATTGGATCTTGGGGAGTGGGGAGGAAAGGACAGGGGATAGTAAAGGAAAGAAGAGAATAAGAGAAATACGGAGAAATACAGAGAGGAAGGAAGTAAAGACAAACACCGTTATAAGTCGACGCCTGGGAGAGGGGCCCAGACGTCTACTAATCAATAGACAGTTCTATACTGAAGATGTCAAAATACAGTAATACTTTGTGAGAAAGAAGACAACGTATAAAAGTGTCTTTTGGGAACAATGGTAGAGATGCAAAAAGGAGGCGTCCCAAAAAATTCAAAAAAAGAGTTCTATGTAATAGGACAATCCGTCCAAACCCACACAAAACGGCTCAGTAAATATATGCATAGTAACACAATAAAGAAAAAAGGACTCTGCGGCCAAATGTAACGTAAAACGGGCCAATAAGAGAAACTGCAATAATAACTGACATAGGTAGGATGGACCCATGTTGGAATAACCTCTCAATACTGTATTCCACAGTATGTTTGGTAAATTGCTCCTAACAGCTGAGACTGGACCTTGTCAGGAAAGAAAAGGCAAAAGATATGTAGTCCAGAAATTGTCATTAGGTGAATGCAAATTTCAGGAAAAAGAGAAAACAAAAAGGGGAAAGATGAGTCATTGCCTACAAGCTGTAGGCGAGACCGATACACAAATACCTCCAGGATTCAGTTCAGGAATGTTTGATCGGTCAAAAGTCCCAGGATCATCAGGATCTTCATCATGAGACTCTATTGCCCCGTACACACGTGCAGATTATCTGAAGACTTTTGTCTGCAGACTTACCAAAACCATATAATATGAGGTCAAACCTAAACACTTTCAATTTGTATGCAATCCGGCAGGCCCTTGCACTACATAGAAAAGGTAAATCTGAAGACAAAAGTCTTCAGATAATCTGCATGTGTGTATGGGGCATATGTCTATAACCCGAAATATTCTGCTGTGCTCGTCTGGAGGATCTCAACAACACATGAGGGTTGTACGCCACCTACTGGAGAAAGCTGGTATTTTGTCTGAAAATATAATATGTCATTAGTATCAGCTTGCGCACCTGTTATAGATGTAGGTGGATCGAGGAAAAAGAGCTCCAGAGATAAGTTCAGCAAGTAACAATCAAAAAAGTGGCCCAGCAAACATATGATCCTGATGGAGCATGTATTCTTTATAGTGCAATATTATCTCCTCAAAAGATGACACAGGTTGATATCATCACTTTGTTAGTAGAGGGTCAGGAGAAAACCCTAAGGTAAAAGAGGATTCCAGTATTCAGTGGTTAGCAAGGAACATAGTGTCCATCAAATGGATTGCAGGTTCCGTCTCTTGAAGTACGGTTAGTGTCTCTTAGTTGTGATCTCTAGATCTGGGAGTTTTTGGCGGGGAGGAGAAGGGAAGATGATTCCCCTTGTTTTTTGCTTACTTGCTCTTAGCAAAAGGGGATCTGTGGTCAGTGGGTGATCCAGGACCGTTGGAGAGATTAGGCGGGGTGGGAGGTAGGAGGAATTCGGCATACCAATCTGGCAGGGCAATCAGATCGATTTGCAGATTGTTGCAAAAGGTGGGCAAGTCCTCAGGAGTACGCAGCAAGAACTGTTTACCACGACATGTGGCTTGCACTGCAAATGGATATTTCCACCTGTAGGGGATGTTCTTCTCTCTAAGCACATCCAGAATGGGTCTGACCGCTCTCCTGTTTTTTAATGTGATTGGGGACAGGTCTTGGAAAAGTTGTATCTGGGTCTCGTTGAATAAAATTTGTTCACTCTGTCTCGCCTTATGTAGGATTTCCTCCTTGAGAGAATGGCTTAATAAACAGCATATCACATCCCTAGGAGGAGAGGAATCAGGGGCTTTTGGTCTCAGAGCTCTGTGTGCCCTTTCCAGCTCTATAGGGGATTCGGCAGGCCTTTCCAGGAGATTGTTGAAAATGGATGTCAGAGCCTGCCTAATGTCACCCCCCTCCACAGATTCAGGCAGACCTCTAATCCTTATATTGTTCCTTCTCCCCCGATTGTCCAAATCCTCCAGGTGTCTGTTTATAGCGATAAGGTGGTTAGAATGGGTACTAGTAACTTCCTCCAGTCTCTTTATTGCCTTGTCCCTGTGTTTGCCTGACCTCTCCACCCCCGCCATTTGCTCAGTCAGTCTGACTATGTCAGCTTTTAGGTCTGTGATAGCAGCTGCGAAGGACCCTTTTATGTCCGCCGCTATAGCGGTCATGTCGTTGAAGGTAAGCTGCCTGTCGGTATGTGGGGAGTCACTTACTGTGTCCTCCGAGGCAGCGATTGAGTCCGCATCGAACTCCTTTTCCTCCTCCTGGTTCTGTCTCCGCGCCATCTTGAGGCCTGAGGCGTTCCTCTGGGCCGTGGTTTGAGACTTGAAGATGTCGGCGATAATCTTGCCGTTCACCGCCTTGGTGGACTTGAGTTGCTTGCTCTGGGAGATCGGCTTGGTAAGTCTGCCCATTTGCCCGCAAATGGAGCGAAATAAGCGGCCGCAGAGTGGTTTTAGAGCCGGTGTGGGTCCGGAGCTCCTTCCTTAGGCAGCCATCCTCGCCGCGCGTCAAGCCACGCCCTCCTTTTTTTTTTTTTTTTTTTTTTATATGACCCGTGCCTTTAGCCTTTATCAAACTCTATAACCACTTTAAATCTGCACAAGGGGTCGCCCACATAGAGATTGATTGTTTTCCCTAACACTTCCATCTACATCTACATCCCACTATAATCTTTCCCCCCAGATCTGTCTGGTAAGGGTGTTGATAGACAAATTATGATTTGGAACTTCCCTAGTAAATACAGCCCCAGACCTCTAATGGCCCAGACAGCTAAAGAATTAGAGCACCCTCTTTCTATAGAAGAAATTGTAGCTCCACTCAAACAACTAAAAACGGGCAAGAGCCCAGGACCAGAGAGCATGAAAATAGGATACTTCAAAACCTTCTCAGACACACTTCCTTTTGGCCTTCAACTCCCTCTTAGACCATACGCCTACATTACAGAACCTGTTAGAAGCCCACACAACAGTGATTCCCAAAGCAGGCAGGGATCCAACTTCAGTCACCAATTACAGACCGATATGCCTCCTCAATGTAGGCCTCAAATTATTTGCAAAGATTTTGGCCAACCGCATTCTTCCTTTGCTCCCAAAATTAATCCCACTTGACCAGGTGGGCTTTATGCCTGGTAAGGAGGCAAGGGAAAACACACACAAAGCCATTAATATTCACCACTTGCTCACTTCCTCGTGCCTGCCGGGGTTCTTTCTCTCATTGGGCGTGGGGAAGGCATTCCACAGGGTAGCTTGGGACTTGACAGCTGCACTCAAAGCAAAAAAATGCTCCACTTTATTCTAGCTTTGTATTCCAATCCTACTGCCAGAATACGAGTGAACAGTTTCCTGTCGGACGCCTTCTCCATCTCTAATGGGACTGCCCCTTATCCCCTCTCATCTTTGTTTAAACCATGGATCCACTGCTCTGTAGGCTGCGGTTTAACCCTGACATTAAGGGGATTACCATCGCAGGCTGCACCCACAAAATTGCCACTTTTGTGGACGACATCCTGATGTTCCTCACAGACCATCACATCACTATCCTGAACCTACTTAAGGATTTCGCCCTATTCAAATCACTATCAAACCTTAAACTACATTTATCCAAACCCCATGCCCTCAATATTTTTTTTACATGAGACATTATCACGCTGTCAGGCTAACTTCCCCTTTATTTGGAAACGTGATGCAACACATATCTAGGCATCTAACTTCCTACACATTTATCAGACTTACTGTATATGCTAAAAATGATCCACCAATCCTTAATGATATACAATGCAATTTTCAGTCCTGGGCCACAGGCCTCTTCTCCTGGTTAAGCAGAGCCGCAATCATTAAAATGAACGTATTTCCCAGACTGCTCTACATCATGCAAACGATTCCAACAAAGCTCCCAAAGCCTTCTTTACATCATTCAGACAGATGTGCTTTACATTCCTATGGGGCACTAAACACCCCAGAATAGGTTTTGACAGGCTAACAATCCTTAAATCGAAGGGTATTACACGTTACTATTGGGCATGCCACTTATCACAGGTAGTCAACTGGAATATACACTCCCATGTCAAGGCATGGGTTAACCTAGAACACATATTCTAGCCCATCCCTCTACACCAACTCCCGTGGATTGCACTACACCTCCTCCCTGAGGACTATCAGTCCCACCCACTCATCAGCCCTACTATACAAATCTTCCACAATTCATGTCAGAAATATGGCCTCTCAGCTTCTTCAGGCCCTTTAACCCCCATCAGACATAACCCAGACTCCCCCCCCCCCCCAAGGAAGGTCAACTTCCTTGCTAATATCTGGCCTCACACTCACGTCCGAGCAGAGCACTTTTTTGATAAGGATACTTTTAGGACTCACCCCTCCCTTGCCTCGCACATGCTGACCAACTACCTCCCTTTTTGGTCCTATCTACAAATCAGACACTTTCTGAACATCCCTACTTTCACTCCTATATAGTCAAGACAGAGACGTAACTAAAACCTTCAGGGCCCCGGTGCAAGAAACCATAAAGGGCCACCTTGACCCCTGGGGCAACCCCATACACCTTGATAGAAGGATCACCTTGGGATCAGTGGCAGTGGTGGTGGGATAGGATGAGTGGTAGCGGTGGTGGGGGGGGGGTGGGATCAGTGGCAGTGGTGGCGGGGGGATGGGATCAGTGGCAGCGGAGGTGGGGGGGTAGGATTAGTGGCAGCAGTGGTGATGAGGGGGTGGGATTAGTGACAGTGGTGGTGGTGAGGGGGGTGGGATTAGTGACAGTGGTGGTGGTGAGAGGGAAGGATTAGTGACAGTGGTGGTGGTGAGGGGTTGAGATTAGTGACAGCGGTGGGGGTGAGGGGAGGTAGGATTAGTGACAGCGGTGGTGGTGAGGGGGGGGGTGAGACTAGTGACAGCGGTAGTGGTGACGGGGTGAGATTAGTGACAGCAGAAATTGTGAGGGGGGTGGGATTAGCGACAGAGGTGGTGGTGAGGGGAGGAGGATTAGTGACAGCAGTGGTGGTGAGGGGGTGTGGGATTAGTGACAGCGGTGGTGGTGAGGGGGTGGGATTAGGGACAGCGGTGGTGGTGAGGGGGTGGGATTAGGGACAGTGGTGGTGGTGAGGGGGGAGGATTAGTGACAGTGGTGGTGGTGAGGGGGGAAGATTAGTGACAGTGTTGGTGATGAGGGGTGGGATTAGTGACAGAGGTGGTGGTGAGAGGGTGAGATTAGTGACAGCGGGGATGGTGGGGGGGGTAGGATTAAGGACAGCGGTGGTGGTGAGGGGGTGAGATTAGGGACAAAGGTGGTGGTGAGGGGGTAGGATTAATGACATAGGTGGTGGTGAGGGGGTAGGATTAGCGACAGCGGTGATGGTGAGGGGGTAGGATTAGCAACAGTGGTGATGGTGAGGGGGGTAGGATTATTAACAGCAGTGGTGGTGAGGGGGTGGGATTAGTGAAAGCGGTTGTGGTGGGGGTGGGATTAGTGACAACAGTGGTGGTGAGGTGGTGGGATTAGAGACAGCGGTGGTGCCATTCTCCCCCCACCACCTCTTACTGATCCCCCCCACCACAGATCTCATTCCTATTCCTATCTGTTGTAGAGGTGATGGGGGGAATACATATGGTCTAATATATTTTTATTGAAAAAGAAATAAGATATGGCATTGTACAACAAGGAGAAAAGTAAAAAAAAGAAAAAAGAAATAACATTGCTTATTAGCCTTGACCTAAGTACTCAATGCCGACCTCTAGTATGCATTACAATATACCCTCCAAAGCTCCTAAGACATCATATACTTGATGACGAAACGCGTCAAGCTGGGACGCGCATAGCCTCGTTTTGAGTTGTATTGGACCGCAAGCTAACATCCAGGAAGCTCCGCGCATCGACGAGCAGGGTGTATGCAACTATCAGCCGGCTTCCTTTTTGTGTGCTAAGCGTGTCCTTACCGTACTTCATCCATGCTGTACCACCAATGTTTTTACCGTTTTGGCCTATTTTTGACATTTGGTGTTTACAAGCTAAAATCAGTTGTTTTTGCTAGAAAACTACTTAGAACCCCCAAACATTATATATTTTTTTAGCAGAGACCCTAGAGAATAAAATGGAGATTATTGCAATATTTTTTATCACACCGTATTTGCGCAGCGGTCTTCCAAACGCAATTTTTTTGGGAAAAAATTCACTTTTTTTAATTAAAAAATAAGAATCCAGTAAAGTTAGCCCAGTTTTTTTCCATAATGTGAAAGATAATGTTATGCCGAGTAAATAGATACCCAACATGTCATTCTTCAAAATTGCACACGCTCGCGGAATGGCGACAAACTTTGGTACTTAAAAATCCCCATAGGCGACACTTTAAAATTTCTACAGGTTGCCATCTTAGAGCTACAGAGGAAGTCTAGGGCTCAAATTATTGCTCTTGCTCTATCGATCGCGGCGATACCTCACATGTGTGGTTTGAACACCGTTTACATATGTGGGTGGGGTTTCCGTATGCGTTCGCTTCTGCGCACGAGCTAACAGGGACAGGGCGCTTTAATTTTTTTTTTACTATTTATTTTATTTATTATTTTTTATTTTTACACCGTTTTTTACAAAAAAAAATTGATCATTTTTATTTCTATTACAAGGAATGTAAACATTCCTTGTAATAGAAATAGGCATGACAGGACCTCTTTTTTTGTGAGATCTGGGGTCAAAAAGTCCTCAGATCTCACAAGTACACTAATAAAGATAGAAAGAAAAAAAAATGGAAAAAAAAAAAAAGGGTCCTTTAAGCCGGTTGCTAGGCAACGACATTTGCCGTCGCTCCGGTCCTCCAAGACCATAGAGTCGAGTGAGGGAAAGCTTGCCCTCACTCGACATCCTGTCTGTGAGGATCCGGTGTTCCGTGAAAAAACCATACCCGTGAGAAAACCATACCCTCGTCACTTCCGGTGCAGCTACGGAGGGTATGGATTTCTCACAGTAGTGTGTGTAATGTTATACTTGCCGCGATTACATTAAAACAGCTCCTCTGCAACATCAGTCATCTCCGCTCCTATCCCTGTCACTTCCCTCATCTCGGCTAATAAATACAAAAGCGGATCACGGAGCAGAGATCACCGTCACTTACATTTCATACACCTGCCGCCGCTTTTATATTTATTAGCCGAGATCAGGGAAGTGTCAGGGATAGGAGAGGAGATGCTCCATGTTGCAGCCGAACTGTTTTAATGTAACCGCCGCAAGTATAACATTACACACAGTGCCGTGATAATTTCATTCCCTCCGAGCATGCGCACTTGTGAACTTCTCTGCTGTGCAATGATGTATCCGGGGCTCTGAGCAAGCGCACTGCTACTCTGCTCAGCTGTTTCTGAAAGGAAGTGACGAGGGTATGGAATTCTAATGAGGTATGGTTTTCTAACGTTACACCGGGACCCGATCGTTTTCCCCGCTGCCGGCGGGTCCGTTAAGCGGGGAAAAGGACCGGGACGCGGCGGGAGCACCACTTCCGCCATCCCGGAGGGTGATCCCATGGCGAATCCGCCGCTGGGACCACCCTTATCGGAAAGCCGATCGCTTGCAGTTTAAAAAAATACCAGGGTTATGGCAGCTATCTGCTGCCATAACACCAGTATTTATGTTTAAATGCAGGACGTATATATACAGTGGCCGGTAGGGAGGTGGTTAAATAAACTATATAAATTTCAAATACTACACCATGAGGAGTGCAAATTTTGTACTCCTACCTACCTACTGGTACAGGAACATCAAGGACCATCCGGGCACGGACGGAGGGGACCCCTGCTGGAAATATACCCTAAGCCTAATTGACCCACTTACCGTATGGTATTGGGGGTCAACACCTTCCGGTGAGTTTGAACCATACTTCACGTGCACGGAGGGTGACTCCACCATTGCACAAGGACCGGGACGCGGCGGGAGCACCACTTCCGCCATCCCGGAGGGTGATCCCATGGCGAATCCGCCACTGGGACCACCCTTATCGGAAAGCCGATCGCTTGCAGTTTAAAAAAATACCAGGGTTATGGCAGCTATCTGCTGCCATAACACCGGTATTTATGTTTAAATGCAGGACGTATATATACAGTGGCCGGTAGGGAGGTGGTTAAATAAACTATATAAATTTCAAATACTACACCATGAGGAGTGCAAATTTTGTACTCCTACCTACCTACTGGTACAGGAACATCAAGGACCATCCGGGCACGGACGGAGGGGACCCCTGCTGGATATATACCCTAAGCCTAATTGACCCACTTACCGTATGGTATTGGGGGTCAACACCTTCCGGTGAGTTTGAACCATACTTCACGTGCACGGAGGGTGACTCCACCATTGCACAAATTGGAAGATCCACTCCATCATACCATGATATAGAGGACTTTTTTGGCATTTCAATCAGATACATTCACTGTATAATCACTTTGAACTTCTCTGGACTTTCTTTATAAGGACACACGAGCACTATATACCCTTTTTTATGCTCTATATGTATCCATTTATACAGACCTTTTTTGTTCCATATATATCATTTCTAGCATATGATTATTGATGCACGGTCTAATGAGCACTGAATGAGGTGTCTTTTGATGTACTGCACAGATATGTATTGATCCATCACTACATGCACTGGTTAGAAGCACTTTAAATTTTCTTGGGGATGCACTTTATATGATACATGTGAATATTAACTGATATTTGATACAACATAACCCTTATGCACATTGCAGTCCTTTACGTTTATTAATTTCATCTACCCTTCTATTTGGCTTGCATAACAGGCAAATTATCCCCATCACCCATTTTTGTTTCTTTACTTGAGACATGCGCTTTTGGTAATATTTCTATATTACATTTATTTCATCTCTTACCACTGTGGGTTGTCTACAGCAGCAGTCCATTTTCACACACCTATTTTTTTGGCGCGAGTGTTCATCATCGTCACATTACAAACCCTGAATTCTGCCAATAATGATCCCTTCAGTGTACAAACTGACCATGCATTTGCTAGTAGAAAAAAAATTCCATAGGTGAATGTAGCTAGTTTTAGCACTTACCTAGAAAGGACAGACTGATCACAATGAAGAGTCTCATCTCTCCTTACAGGGTGCAGTCGCTGGACGGCAAAGGATGTGTTGTCACTGGTTTATGGTCTGCATTTATTTTAGTTTAAAGGGAAGAGGAAGTGAAGAAATAGCAAACGATGTTTTAAAGTTATAAAGTGTTACTAAACCCAAGAGCCTGCATTCACTACATCTGGTCTCCCACAGTATACAGAACAATTATTTTAGCAAATATAAACTGATAAATATCTTTTTTCATCAGCAGAGTGCTGAAATATTGTAGGAGGAGTTTTCATTTCTCCCACAATTGTACTATCAGGCTTTAAGACCCCTGACCCTCTGTCTGGACAGTGCTGATTGGCCCTGTGCTGATCACATGCACCCTCCCAAGAAAAAAAAAAAAAACTCTCTAGCAATACATACCAAACTGTGCAGCCTGACTCCATAAACTGTAAATATTGGGTTATTTGTTGGAGTCTGTAGAAGAAGGAGATGATCAGAGAAGACAGGATCAAACAGCTTTTTTATACAATGCAAAGGACGAATTCCTTAGGTTCCACACTAAGGAGTATAACAAGTATGCTTTACTGAATATACAGACTGATTTTACTGTTGTGGGTTTAGTAACACGTAATCATTCACCTGGGGTGGCATCTTTATTGTTAACCCTCCTCTTATGTTAGCTTTCTGTTACTATCCATGATGTTAACGGGTCAGTTTTGACCCGTGTCTTAAATCAGCCATAAAATACCCTCTGAAAAATGATTTATCATCCAATTTGTTTCTTACCTCTTGGTTACCTTGTCAGGCTTCTTTATCCTTGAAAAGATTGGTTTTAATATTTTTGGTGTGACCCCTTAGACCTTTCTTTTGATAGCATACCTCTCATTGTCAAATTTAAAAAATGGTAAAATAAAGTCAGCAACTCTGAAATGAATTTGTCCTATGTTTCTTCACTTTATTTATAGAAGCAGACAAGCAGGAAAAGAGATAGGCCCCTCCCTAACTACAGCTCACAGGGTTGAGAGGTGATTGTCTGTCACTGTTACTAAGCAGAGAGAGTGTTTATGATTTTAGTTTTGGCACTTATTAGTGTCCTAAAATCCTATATTATAACTGGGTCAGAATTGACCCTAACACCATGAACGTCTTAATTTTCACCACAGTATTTTATAATTTAGTGAAAAGGATTCTTTTTCTATTACATTGTTTAAATAGAGGTTCCTGACAAAGTAAAAAAATCTTGATGCATTGATGCAATAAACACATTTATGTGATACTTATAGACATTCAAAACCTGAAAACGGGTCGGTTCTGACCCTAACACAAGAGGAGGGTTAACATAGTGTTCCATATTTCAATATACCCCCGTCCACAGACCACATTACCCTCCACAACACAGAAGAGACCCTTGTCCTCTCAACATTGGAATCAGCTGCTTTGTCAATACAAGTGTTTGGAAGCTGGCAGTGGGTTTTAGGGGGGTGAAGGTGACAGAGGGTAGGGTGTTAGCAAGGTGGCAGTAGGATGTCAGGTGTGATGAGCATGAGGATGACAGGGGGTTGGTTGTTAGCAAGGTTGCACTGGGGTGCCAGTTGTAATGAACATGAGGATGACAGGAGGTAGTGTGTTAAGAAGGTTGCAGTGGGGTGCCAGGTGTGATGAGGATGACAGGAGGTAGGTTGTTAGCAAGGTTGCAGTGGGGTTCCAGATGTGATGAGGATGACAGGGGGCTGTGTGTTAGCAAGGCGGCAGTGGGGTGCCAGGTGTGGTGAGAATAAGGTAGAGAGGGGGTAGTGTGTTAAGAAGGTTGCAGTGGGGTGCCAGGTAGGATGAGGATGACAGGGGGTAGTGTGTTAGCAAGACAGCAGTGGGGTGCCAGGTGTGATTAACATGAGGATGACAGTGGGTAGTGTATTAGGAAGGTTGCAGTGGGGTGTCAGGTGTGATGCAGATGAGGATGACAAGGGGTAGGTTGTTAGTAAGGTTGCAGTGGGGTGCCAGGTGTGATGAAGGTGGGGATGACAGGGGGAGCGATGATAACAATGTTGCAGTGGGGTGCCAGGAGTGGTGAAGATGATAATTACAGGTGGTGGGGTGTTAGCAAGGTTGCAGTGGAGTGCCAGGTGTTATGAAGGTGAGGATGACAGGGGGTAGGTTGTTAGCAAGGTTGCAGTGGGGCCAGGTGTGATGAACATGAGGATGACAGGTTGTGGGGTGTTATCAAGTTTTCAGTGGGGTGCCAGGTGTGATGAGGATGACAGGGGGTTATGTGCTAGCAAGGCGGCAATGGGGTTCCAGGTGTGATGAGGATGACAGGGGGTAGTGTGTTAGCAAGGCGGCAGTGGGGTGCCAGGTGTGATGGAGATGAGGATGACAGGGGGGTAGTGTGTTAGGAAGGTGGCAGTGGGGTGCCAAGTGTGATGAAAATGAGGATGACTGGGGGTGGTGTGTTAGGAAGGTTGCAGTGGGGTGCCAGGTAGAAGGAGGATCAGGATGACAGGGGGTAGTGTGTTAGCAAAGTGTCAGTGGGGTGCCAGGTGTGATGAAGATGAGGATGACAGGGGGGTAGTGTGTTAGGAAGGTTGCAGTAAGGTGCCAGGTGTTATGAAGATGAAGATAACAGATGGTAGTGTGTTAGGAAGGCTGCAGTAAGGTGCCAGGTGTTATGAAGATGAGGATGACAGGGGGGTAGTGTGTTAGGAAAGTGGCAGTAGGGTGCCAGGTGTGATGAAGATGAGGATGACAGGGGGGTAGTGTGTTAGGAAGGTTGCAGTGGGGTGCCAGGTGTTATGAAGATGATGATGACAGGGGGTAGTGTGTTAGGAAGGTTGCAGTGGGGTGCCAGGTGTGATACGGAAGACAGGGGAGACAGAGAGAAAAAGGGGAAAGGCACAGAAAGAGAGAAAGAAGGATCACAAATATGAAAAAAGGAAAACAACACATTTTTGGCATGATCTGTATTATTTATCAATTTAGAAATTGGGAAATAAATTTATTTTTATAAGTTTAGAAATATTTATGACCTCAATATGCACGTCTGCAGGCTGTAACTGATGTTGTTGAGAAGTCAAAAAAGAACACTGCAAAAACATGTACAGTACAGGGGTGTGATCTCCTTTATGAAATCACTGCCTCTTGAAATCCTCTACCGCCTGTGTCCTCATGCTTTTATGGGAGGCGGAGCTTCCATCAATCAAGATGTGACATCCTGCCCACTGTGTTCTTTTTTCGTTACTGGGCATGGAGGAGGAGGGAGGGACTGGGCTGTCATTTAGGATCTACAGACACGCCCAAATGTGTGATGTCTAGGGTTGAGCGGACACCTAGATGTCCGTGTTCGACGGGTTCGGCCGAACTTTAAAAAAAAGTCCGGGTCCGTGTCCCGGACTTTTACCGAACTTTTCCCGGACACCGAACCCCATTGAAGTCAATGGGGACCCGAACTTTAAGGCACTAAAATGGCTCTAAAACACCAAAGGAAAGGGCTAGAGTGCTGCAAATGGCAGCAAAACGTAATTAAGAGCATGGCAAGTGCTCTGCAAACAAATGTGGATAGGGAAATAACTTAAAACAACAAAAAAAAACAGAAAAATAAAACAATGTTCTTCTTCATCTCTGAAGGACGAGGCCCATATGGAGTAGGAGGGAGGTTGAGGTGGTGGTGGATGTGGCGGTGACATAGGCATGCGCACAGGGTGTGCCGGGTGTGCCTGGGCACACCCTAATCACCTAGGGCACATAGCATTGCCAGTGAGGAGATGGGAAAGATCTCCCTCGGACCTTCTCTGCTCTATTTCTCTTTGCCTACAGGTACATGGCCCCGATACATTACTCTCCCTGCTGGCAAACACATGCATGTGTATTTCAACTTTGGGGTGCACACCTTAATGCAATAGGCTGCGCACACCTATGGGCGGTGTAGGTGGAAGCGGCGGTGGAGGAGGACCAGGGCCGGATTAAGAGCATCATGGGCTTGGTGCTGAGGATTTTGAAGGGCCTTAAGGGCCGTGCCTTGCCATGCACCCAGAGGAGGAAGGGTGCAGCAATGCATGCCTAATTCAACATGGGATGCTGTCTCTGAAGCCCATAAACACATCCATGCATCGGCAACTGTCCCTCCTTGTCCGGCCTTCGCGCTGTGTGGGGAGGTTCTGAGGGTGCTGCCTGGGGAAGCGAGCATAGAAGCCAGACTTCTGTGTTTACAAGTGACAGAAGAGCGGTAACAGTGAATATGGCCAACCCGGGGCCTATATAAAAGGTAGGGGCCTGGAGCTGCAGCTCCAATAGCCCCTACGTTAATCTGGCCCTGAGGAGGAGGATGAGGTAGCCAACACTGCTTCTTTTCACAAATTTTAAATGAGGGTACACCCCAAAAGAGTGAGAAAGAGCAAAAATGGAACAATGGGTGGGTAAGGTTGGTATCCATTGCTATTCTGCATAAGGTACGGAAAAGTCCCGTGGGATCCATGCCTGGTTCATTTTAATGAACGTGAGCTTGTGCACATTGTCTCTGGACAGGCGGCTGCGCTTGTCTGTTATAACGCCCCCAGCCGTGCTAAATACCCGTTCAGATAATACACTGGCTGCAGGGCACGCCAGCACCTCCAAGGCGTAAAGGGCAAGCTCAGGCCATGTGCCCAATTTGGAGACCCAGAAGTTGAAGGGGGCAGACCCCTCATTTACTACATGTAGGCGTGTGCACACATACTGCTCCACCATGTTGGTAAAATGCTGCCTCCTGCTAAGACGTTCCATCTGAGCTGCTGGTGCTGCTGTTTGTTGTGGCGTGCTGACAAAGCTTTTCCACATTTCGGCCATGCTAACCCTGCCTTCTGAGGTGCTGGCGGTGCCCTGGTTGCGTTGGCGACCTCCTCCTCCTCTGCCTTGTGCTTCCACTGCGGCCCCGCTGTCAGATGGGAATGCCAGCAGCATGGCGTCTACCAGCGTGCGCTTGTACTCGCGCATCTTGCGATCGCGCTCCAGTGAGTGAATTAAGGACGGTACGTTGTCCTTGTAATGGGGATCCAGCAGCGTGGCCACCCAGTAATCAGCACAAGTTAGAATGTGGGCAACTCGGCGGTCGTTGTGGAGACACTGCAGCATGTAATCGCTCATGTGTGCCAGGCTGCCCAGAGGCAACGAAAGGCTGTCCTCTGTGGGAGGTGTATCGTCCGTGTCCTCTGTATCCCCCCAGCCACGCACCAGTGATGGCCATGAGCTGGCCTAGGTGCCACCCTGCTGTGAACATGGTTCCATCTCCTCCTCCAGCTCCTCCTCCTCCTCATCCTCCTCATCCTCCAGAACTGTGCCCCTGCTGGACAATTGTGTCCCTGGCGTTTGTGTGTGCAGGAACCCACCCTCGGAGCCCCTTGCGAATGACTGCCCTGAAAGCCTTGGAAATGTTACCTCTTCATCCTCCTCCTCCTCCTCATCCTGTGCCACATCCTCTTCCATCATCGCCCGAATTGTTTTTTCAAGGAGGCATAGAAGTGGGATAGTTAAGCTGAGAACGGCGTCATTGCCACTGGCCATGTTGGTGGAGTACTCAAAACAGCGCAACAAGGCACACAGGTCTCGCATGGAGGCCCAGTTATTGGTGGTGAAGTGGTGCTGTTCCGCAGAGCGACTCACGCGTGCGTGCTGCAGCTGAAACTCCACTATGGCCTGCTGCTGCTCGCACAGTCTTTCCAGCATGTGCAAGGTGGAGTTCCACCTTGTGGGCACGTCACATATGAGGCGGTGAGCGGGAAGGCCGAAGTTACGCTGCAGCGCTGCCAGGCGAGCAGCAGCAGGGTGAGAACGCCGAAAGTGCGCACAAACGGCCCGCACTTTCTGCAGCAGCTCTGACATATCGGGGTAGTTTTTAAGGAACCTCTGCACCACCAAATTCAGCACATGCGCCAGGCAAGGGATGTGCGTCAAACCGGCTAGGCCCAGAGCTGCTATGAGATTTCGCCCGTTATCGCACACCACCAGGCCGGGCTTGAGGCTCGCTGGCAGCAACCACTCATTTGTCGGCTGTTCCATGCTCCTCCACAACTCGTGCGCGGTGTGTGGTTTGTCCCCCAAACAGGCAAGTTGTAAAACTGCCTGCTGTCGTTTACCCCTGGCCGTGCTGAAGTTGGTGGTGAAGGTGTTACGCTGTCCGGATGAGGAGGCGGTAGAGGATGAGGAAGTGGAGTAGGAGGAGTTAGGAACAGGAGGCAAACTGAAGCGCCCTGCAATCCTCGGTGGTGGAAGGACATGCGCCAAATTGCTATCCGCCTCAGGCCCATCCGCCACTGCATTTACCCAGTGTGCCGTTAGGGAGATATAACGCCCCTGACCGTGCTTACTGGTCCACGTATCGGTAGTTAGGTGGACCTTGGAACAGATGGCGTTGCGCAGTGCACACCTGATTTTTTCCCCCACTTGGTTGTGCAGGGAAGGGATGGCTTGCCTGGAAAAGTAGTGGCGGCTGGGCACGACGTACTGTGGGACAGCCACCGACATAAGGTTTTTAAAACTGTGCGTCTCCACCAGACGGAATGACAGCATTTCAAAGGCCAATAATTTTGAAATGCTGGCATTCAGGGCCAGGGATCGCGGGTGGGTAGGGGGGTACTTCCTCTTCCTCTCAAGTGTTTGGGAGATGGAAAGCTGAACGCTTCCACGGGACATTGTGGAGATGGTTGTTGGTGACCCAGGTGGTGGTGTTGCTGACAGATCGTCTGTTTGCGGGGTGGCAGGTGCCGGTATCACTACAGATGTGGCTGGAGCGGCCGAGACTGCAGCAGAAGAGGAAGCAGGATGAGCCAGAGACGTTTCTTGGTTTTGAAGGTGTGTACTCCACTGCAGCTCGTGCTTTGCACTTAGATGCCTGATCATGCAGGTTGTGCTCAGGTTGAGAAGGTTTATGCCTCGCTTCAAGCTCTGATTGCACAGGGTGCAAACCACTCGTGTCCTGTCATCAGCACATTTTCTAAAGAACTTCCACGCTAGAGAACTCCTTTGAGCTGACTTTGGTGCGCTCGTTCCCTTGCTGCATTGGGCAGTAGCGGGCGTAGTGTCTAGGGCACGGCCGCTCCGCTTCTGCACCCTGCTCCCTCTTCTGCTGTGCTGGTGGCTCTGTGCGACCACCGCCTCTTCCTCCAAACTACTCAGGTCACCTGCATGACGTTCATTCCATGTGGGGTCGAGGACCTCATCGTCCTCCACATCATCTTCCACCCAGTCTTCACCCCTGCCCTCCTTGTCGGTCTCCACAATGCTGAACGCCGCAGCAGTTGGCACCTGCGTTTCGTCATCATCGGAGACGTGCTGCGATGATCCTTGCATGTACTCATCTTGAGAAATAAGTGGTTGGGCATCGCTGCACTCAATCTCTTCCACTTCTGGGGCAGGGCTAGGTGGATGGCCCTGGGAAACCCTGCTGACAGAGTCATCAAAAAGAAGAAGAGACTGCTGTATGGCTTGGGGCTCAGACTGCTTGCCTGATTTGCAAGGGGGTGAGGTGAAAGACGGTTGGACATCGGCTGCAGGTGCCAACTGTGACCTTTCTGCAGTAGACTGGGTGGGAGACAATGTGAAGGAACTGGAGGCACTGTCAGCAGCAAACCAATCTACTATCGCCTCCACTTGTTCTGGCCTCATCACTTCTAGGGGCGTATGATGCCCTACCAAATACTGATGCAGGTTCTGTCGCCTACTCACACTTGAGGAAGGTGTTTCACTTGTGCGTGTAGCTGGCACAGATCGACCACGTCCTCTCCTTGCAACAGGAGCTCTACCAGCAGCACCACGACCCAGGCCACGGCCCTTATTTGACGGTCTCCTCATATTTCTGTAATTTAAGATCTTGCCCTAGAAAGGTTTTTATTGAATAGCGGAATAGGAAATATGATCCAAAAAAGTATATGTATCTCACACGTACAAAACCACACTAGGCCCCAATTACTATTGTTTCTACCCCTAAAAGGATGGATGAGGAGTAGGAGGAGTATGGAACAGACAGCACCCTCAAATCTTCAGAAGTATGAGATGAACCTCAAAAACTTGGAAAGGTGGATCTCACACGTACCGACACAGACTATCCCGCAATTCAATTGATCCTCAAAGGTTTTTATTGAATAGCGGAATAGGAAATATGATCAAAAAAAGTGTATGTATCTTGCACGTACACCACCACACTACGCCCCAATTACTATTGTTTGTACCCCTAAAAGGATGGTTGAGCAGTAGGAGGAGGAGTATGGAACAGGCAGCACCCTCAAATCTTCAGAAGTATGAGATGAACCCCAAAAACTTGGAAAGGTGGATATCACACGTACCGACACAGACTATCACGCAATTTAATTGATCCCCAAAGGTTTTAATTGAATAGCGGAATAGAAAATATGATCAAAAAGAAAGTGTATGTATCTCACACGTACACCACCACACTAGGCCCCAATTACTATTGTTTGTACCCCTAAAAGGATGGTTGAGCAGTAGGAGGAGGAATATGGAACAGGCAGCACCCTCAAATCTTCAGAAGTATGAGATGAACCCCAAAAACTTGGAAAGGTGGATCTCACACGTACCGACACAGACTATCACGCAATTTAATTGATCCCCAAAGGTTTTAATTGAATAGCGGAATAGAAAATATGATCAAAAAGAAAGTGTATGTATCTCACACGTACACCACCACACTAGGCCCCAATTACTATTGTTTGTAAACCTGAAAGGATGGTTGAGCAGTAGGAGGAGGAGTATGGAACAGGCAGCACCCTCAAATCTTCAGAAGTATGAGATGAACCCCAAAAACTTGGAAAGGTGGATCTCACACGTACCGACAAAGACTATCACGCAATTTAATTGATCCCCAAAGGTTTTAATTGAATAGCGGAATAGAAAATATGATCAAAAAGAAAGTGTATGTATCTCACACGTACACCACCACACTAGGCCCCAATTACTATTGTTTGTACCCCTAAAAGGATGGTTGAGCAGTAGGAGGAGGAGTATGGAACAGGCAGCACCCTCAAATCTTCAGAAGTATGAGATGAACCCCAAAAACTTGGAAAGGTGGATCTCACACGTACCGACACAGACTATAACGCAATTTAATTGATCCCCAAAGGTTTTAATTGAATAGCGGAATAGAAAATATGATCAAAAAGAAAGTGTATGTATCTCACATGTACACCACCACACTAGGCCCCAATTACTATTGTTTGTAAACCTGAAAGGATGGTTAAGCAGTAGGAGGAGGAGTATGGAACAGGCAGCACCCTCAAATCTTCAGAAGTATGAGATGAACCCCAAAAACTTGGAAAGGTGGATCTCACACGTACCGACACAGACTATCACGCAATTTAATTGATCCCCAAAGGTTTTAATTGAATAGCGGAATAGAAAATATGATCAAAAAGAAAGTGTATGTATCTCACACGTACACCACCACACTAGGCCCCAATTACTATTGTTTGTACCCCTAAAAGGATGGTTGAGCAGTAGGAGGAGGAGTATGGAAAAGGCAGCACCCTTAAATCTTCAGAAGTATGAGATGAACCCCAAAAACTTGGAAAGGTGGATCTCACACGTACCGACACAGACTATCACGCAATTTAATTGATCCCCAAAGGTTTTAATTGAATAGCGGAATAGAAAATATGATCAAAAAGAAAGTGTATGTATCTCACACGTACACCACCACACTAGGCCCCAATTACTATTGTTTGTACCCCTAAAAGGATGGTTGAGCAGTAGGAGGAGGAGTATGGAACAGGCAGCACCCTCAAATCTTCAGAAGTATGAGATGAACCCCAAAAACTTGGAAAGGTGGATCTCACACGTACCGACACAGACTATCACGCAATTTAATTGATCCCCAAAGGTTTTAATTGAATAGCGGAATAGAAAATATGATCAAAAAGAAAGTGTATGTATCTCACACGTACACCACCACACTAGGCCCCAATTACTATTGTTTGTACCCCTAAAAGGATGGTTGAGCAGTAGGAAGAGGAGTATGGAACAGGCAGCACCCTCAAATCTTCAGAAGTATGAGATGAACCCCAAAAACTTGGAAAGTTGGATCTCACAAGTACCGACACAGACTATCACGCAATTTAATTGATCCCCAAAGGTTTTAATTGAATAGCGGAATAGAAAATATGATCAAAAAGAAAGTGTATGTATCTCACACATACACTACCACACTAGGCCCCAATTACTATTGTTTGTACCCCTAAAAGGATGGTTGAGCAGTAGGAGGAGGAGTATGGAACAGGCAGCACCCTCAAATCTTCAGAAGTATGAGATGAACCCCAAAAACTTGGAAAGGTGGATCTCACACGTACCGACACAGACTATCACGCAATTTAATTGATCCCCAAAGGTTTTAATTGAATAGCAGAATAGAAAATATGATCAAAAAGAAAGTGTATGTATCTCACACGTACACCACCACACTAGGCCCCAATTACTATTGTTTGTACCCCTAAAAGGATGGTTGAGGAGTAGGAGGAGGAGTATGGAACAGGCAGCACCCTCAAATCTTCAGAAGTATGAGATGAACCCCAAAAACTTGGAAAGGTGGATCTCACACGTACCGACACAGACTATCACGCAATTTAATTGATCCCCAAAGGTTTTAATTGAATAGCGGAATAGAAAATATGATCAAAAAGAAAGTGTATGTATCTCAAACGTACACCACCACACTAGGCCCCAATTACTATTGTTTGTACCCCTAAAAGGATGGTTGAGCAGTAGGAGGAGGAGTATGGAAAAGGCAGCACCCTTAAATCTTCAGAAGTATGAGATGAACCCCGAAAACTTGGAAGGGTGGATCTCACACGTACCGACACAGACTATCACGCAATTTAATTGATCCCCAAAGGTTTTAATTGAATAGCGGAATAGAAAATATGATCAAAAAGAAAGTGTATGTATCTCACACGTACACCACCACACTAGTTCCCAATTACTATTGTTTGTACCCCTAAAAGGATGGTTGAGCAGTAGGAGGAGGAGTATGGAACAGGCAGGACCCTCAAATCTTCAGAAGTATGAGATGAACCCCAAAAACTTGGAAAGGTGGATCTCACACGTACCGACACAGACTATCACGCAATTTAATTGATCCCCAAAGGTTTTAATTGAATAGCGGAATACAAAATATGATCAAAAAGAAAGTGTATGTATCTCACACGTACACCACCACACTAGGCCCCAATTACTATTGTTTGTACCCCTAAAAGGATGGTTGAGGAGTAGGAGGAGGAGTATGGAACAGGCAGCACCCTCAAATCTTCAGAAGTATGAGATGAACCCCAAAAACTTGGAAAGGTGGATCTCACATGTACCGACACAGACTATCACGCAATTTAATTGATCCCCAAAGGTTTTAATTGAATAGCGGAATAGAAAATATGATCAAAAAGAAAGTGTATGTATCTCACACGTACACCACCACACTAGGCCCCAATTACTATTGTTTGTACCCCTAAAAGGATGGTTGAGCAGTAGGAGGAGGAGTATGGAACAGGCAGCAACCTCAAATCTTCAGAAGTATGAGATGAACCCCAAAAACTTGGAAAGATGGATCTCACACGTACCGACACAGACTATCACGCAATTTAATTGATCCCCAAAGGTTTTAATTGAATAGCGGAATAGAAAATATGATCAAAAAGAAAGTGTATGTATTTCACACGTACACCACCACACTAGGCCCCAATTACTGTTGTTTGTACCCCTAAAAGGATGGTTGAGCAGTAGGAAGAGGAGTATGGAACAGGCAGCACCCTCAAATCTTCAGAAGTATGAGATGAACCCCAAAAACTTGGAAAGTTGGATCTCACACGTACCGACACAGACTATCATGCAATTTAATTGATCCCCAAAGGTTTTAATTGAATAGCGGAATAGAAAATATGATCAAAAAGAAAGTGTATGTATCTCACACGTACACCACCACACTAGGCCCCAATTACTATTGTTTGTACCCCTAAAAGGATGGTTGAGCAGTAGGAGGAGGAGTATGGAACAGGCAGCACCCTCAAATCTTCAGAAGTATGAGATGAACCCCAAAAACTTGGAAAGGTGGATCACACACGTACCGACACAGACTATCACGCAATTTAATTGATCCCCAAAGGTTTTAATTGAATAGCAGAATAGAAAATATGATCAAAAAGAAAGTGTATGTATCTCACACGTACACCACCACACTAGGCCCCAATTACTATTGTTTGTACCCCTAAAAGGATGGTTGAGGAGTAGGAGGAGGAGTATGGAACAGGCAGCACCCTCAAATCTTCAGAAGTATGAGATGAACCCCAAAAACTTGGAAAGGTGGATCTCACACGTACCGACACAGACTATCACGCAATTTAATTGATCCCCAAAGGTTTTAATTGAATAGCGGAATAGAAAATATGATCAAAAAGAAAGTGTATGTATCTCACACGTACACCACCACACTAGGCCCCAATTACTATTGTTTGTACCCCTAAAAGGATGGTTGAGCAGTAGGAGGAGGAGTATGGAAAAGGCAGCACCCTTAAATCTTCAGAAGTATGAGATGAACCCCAAAAACTTGGAAAGGTGGATCTCACACGTACCGACACAGACTATCACGCAATTTAATTGATCCCCAAAGGTTTTAATTGAATAGCGGAATAGAAAATATGATCAAAAAGAAAGTGTATGTATCTCACACGTACACCACCACACTAGGCCCCAATTACTATTGTTTGTACCCCTAAAAGGATGGTTGAGCAGTAGGAGGAGGAGTATGGAACAGGCAGCACCCTCAAATCTTCAGAAGTATGAGATGAACCCCAAAAACTTGGAAAGGTGGATCTCACACGTACCGACACAGACTATCACGCAATTTAATTGATCCCCAAAGGTTTTAATTGAATAGCAGAATAGAAAATATGATCAAAAAGAAAGTGTATGTATCTCACACGTACACCACCACACTAGGCCCCAATTACTATTGTTTGTACCCCTAAAAGGATGGTTGAGGAGTAGGAGGAGGAGTATGGAACAGGCAGCACCCTCAAATCTTCAGAAGTATGAGATGAACCCCAAAAACTTGGAAAGGTGGATCTCACACGTACCGACACAGACTATCACGCAATTTAATTGATCCCCAAAGGTTTTAATTGAATAGCGGAATAGAAAATATGATCAAAAAGAAAGTGTATGTATCTCACACGTACACCACCACACTAGGCCCCAATTACTATTGTTTGTACCCCTAAAAGGATGGTTGAGCAGTAGGAGGAGGAGTATGGAAAAGGCAGCACCCTTAAATCTTCAGAAGTATGAGATGAACCCCAAAAACTTGGAAAGGTGGATCTCACACGTACCGACACAGACTATCACGCAATTTAATTGATCCCCAAAGGTTTTAATTGAATAGCGGAATAGAAAATATGATCAAAAAGAAAGTGTATGTATCTCACACGTACACCACCACACTAGGCCCCAATTACTATTGTTTGTACCCCTAAAAGGATGGTTGAGCAGTAGGAGGAGGAGTATGGAATAGGCAGCACCCTCAAATCTTCAGAAGTATGAGATGAACCCCAAAAACTTGGAAAGGTGGATCTCACACGTACCGACACAGACTATCATGCAATTTAATTGATCCCCAAAGGTTTTAATTGAATAGCGGAATAGAAAATATGATCAAAAAGAAAGTGTATGTATCTCACACGTACACCACCACACTAGGCCCCAATTACTATTGTTTGTACCCCTAAAAGGATGGTTGAGCAGTAGGAGGAGGAGTATGGAACAGGCAGCACCCTTAAATCTTCAGAAGTATGAGATGAACCCCAAAAACTTGGAAAGGTGGATCTCACACGTACCGACACAGACTATCACACAATTTAATTGATCCCCAAAGGTTTTAATTGAATAGCGGAATAGAAAATATGATCAAAAAGAAAGTGTATGTATCTCACACGTACACCACCACACTAGGCCCCAATTACTATTGTTTGTACCCCTAAAAGGATGGTTGAGGAGTAGGAGGAGGAGTATGGAACAGGCAGCACCCTCAAATCTTCAGAAGTATGAGATGAACCCCAAAAACTTGGAAAGGTGGATCTCACACGTACCGACACAGACTATCACGCAATTTAATTGATCCTCAAAGGTTTTAATTGAATAGCGGAATAGAAAATATGATCAAAAAGAAAGTGTATGTATCTCACACGTACACCACCACACTAGGCCCCAATTACTATTTTTTGTACCCCTAAAAGGATGGTTGAGCAGTAGGAGGAGGAGTATGGAACAGGCAGCACCCTCAAATCTTCAGAAGTATGAGATGAACCCCAAAAACTTGGAAAGGTGGATCTCACACGTACCGACACAGACTATCATGCAATTTAATTGATCCCCAAAGGTTTTAATTGAATAGCGGAATAGAAAATATGATCAAAAAGAAAGTGTATGTATCTCACACGTACACCACCACACTAGGCCCCAATTACTATTGTTTGTACCCCTAAAAGGATGGTTGAGGAGTAGGAGGAGGAGTATGGAACAGGCAGCACCCTCAAATCTTCAGAAGTATGAGATGAACCCCAAAAACTTGGAAAGGTGGATCTCACACGTACCGACACAGACTATCACGCAATTTAATTGATCCCCAAAGGTTTTAATTGAATAGCGGAATAGAAAATATGATCAAAAAGAAAGTGTATGTATCTCACACGTACACCACCACACTAGGCCCCAATTACTATTGTTTGTACCCCTAAAAGGATGGTTGAGCAGTAGGAGGAGGAGTATGGAAAAGGCAGCACCCTTAAATCTTCAGAAGTATGAGATGAACCCCAAAAACTTGGAAAGGTGGATCTCACACGTACCGACACAGACTATCACGCAATTTAATTGATCCCCAAAGGTTTTAATTGAATAGCGGAATAGAAAATATGATCAAAAAGAAAGTGTATGTATCTCACACGTACACCACCACACTAGGCCCCAATTACTATTGTTTGTACCCCTAAAAGGATGGTTGAGCAGTAGGAGGAGGAGTATGGAACAGGCAGCACCCTCAAATCTTCAGAAGTATGAGATGAACCCCAAAAACTTGGAAAGGTGGATCTCACACGTACCGACACAGACTATCACGCAATTTAATTGATCCCCAAAGGTTTTAATTGAATAGCGGAATAGAAAATATGATCAAAAAGAAAGTGTATGTATCTCACACGTACACCACCACACTAGGCCCCAATTACTATTGTTTGTACCCCTAAAAGGATGGTTGAGGAGTAGGAGGAGGAGTATGGAACAGGCAGCACCCTCAAATCTTCAGAAGTATGAGATGAACCCCAAAAACTTGGAAAGGTGGATCTCACACGTACCGACACAGACTATCACGCAATTTAATTGATCCCCAAAGGTTTTAATTGAATAGCGGAATAGAAAATATGATCAAAAAGAAAGTGTATGTATCTCACACGTACACCACCACACTAGGCCCCAATTACTATTGTTTGTACCCCTAAAAGGATGGTTGAGCAGTAGGAGGAGGAGTATGGAACAGGCAGCACCCTCAAATCTTCAGAAGTATGAGATGAACCCCAAAAACTTGGAAAGGTGGATCTCACACGTACCGACACAGACTATCACGCAATTTAATTGATCCCCAAAGGTTTTAATTGAATAGCGGAATAGAAAATATGATCAAAAAGAAAGTGTATTTATCTCACACGTACACCACCACACTAGGCCCCAATTACTATTGTTTGTACCCCTAAAAGGATGGTTGAGCAGTAGGAGGAGGAGTATGGAACAGGCAGCACCCTCAAATCTTCAGAAGTATGAGATTGTGTTAACTGTACCCCACAAAGATTGTGTTCACTGCACCCCACAAAGATTGTGTTCACTGCACCTCAAAAAGGATTTTGTTCACTGCACCCCACAAAGATTGTGTTCACTGCACCCTAAAAGGATTTTGTTCACTGCACCCCAAAAAGATTGTGTTCACTGTACCCCCCAAAGATTGTGTTCACTGCACCCCACAAAGATTCTGTTCCCTGTACCCCACAAAGATTGTGTTCACTGCACCCCACAAAGGATTTTGTTCACTGCACCCCAAAAAGGATGTTGTTCACTGCACCCCAAAAAGGATTTTGTTCACTGCACCCCAAAAAGATTGTGTTCACTGCACCCCACAAAGATTGTGTTCACTGCACCCCACAAAGGATTTTGTTCACTGCACCCCAAAAAGATTGTGTTCACTGTACCCCCCAAAGATTGTGTTCACTGCACCCCACAAAGGATTTTGTTCACTGCACCCCAAAAAGATTGTGTTCACTGTACCCCCCAAAGATTGTGTTCACTGCACCCCACAAAGATTCTGTTCACTGTACCCCACAAAGATTGTGTTCACTGCACCCCACAAAGGATTTTGTTCACTGCACCCCAAAATGATTGTGTTCACTGCACCCCAAAAATGATGTTGTTCACTGCACCCCAAAAATGATTTTGTTCACTGCACCCCAAAAAGATTGTGTTCACTGCACCCCACAAAGATTGTGTCCACTGCACCCCACAAAGGATTTTGTTCACTGCACCCCAAAAAGATTGTGTTCACTGTACCCCCCAAAGATTGTGTTCACTGCACCCCACAAAGGATTTTGTTCACTGCACCCCAAAAAGATTGTGTTCACTGTACCCCCCAAATATTGTGTTCACTGCACCCCACAAAGATTCTGTTCACTGTACCCCACAAAGATTGTGTTCACTGCACCCCACAAAGGATTTTGTTCACTGCACCCCAAAAAGATTGTGTTCACTGCACCCCAAAAAGGATTTTGTTCACTGCACCCCAAAAAGGATGTTGTTCACTGCACCCCAAAAAGGATTTTGTTCACTGCACCCCAAAAAGATTGTGTTCACTGCACCCCACAAAGTTTGTGTTCACTGCACCCCACAAAGGATTTTGTTCACTGCACCCCAAAAAGATTGTGTTCACTGCACCCCAAAAAGGATTTTGTTCACTGCACCCCAAAAAGGATGTTGTTCACTGCACCCCAAAAAGATTTTTGTTCACTCCACCCCAAAAAGATTGTGTTCACTGCACCCCACAAAGATTGTGTTCACTGCACCCCAAAAAGGATTTTGTTCACTGCACCCCAAAAAGATTGTGTTCACTGCACCCCACAAAGGATTTTGTTCACTGCACCCCAAAAAGATTGTGTTCATTGCACCCCACAAAGATTGTGTTCACTGCACCCCACAAAGGATTTTGTTCACTGCACCCCAAAAAGATTGTGTTCACTGTACCCCCCAAAGATTGTGTTCACTGCACCCCACAAAGATTCTGTTCACTGTACCTCACAAAGATTGCGTTCACTGCACCCTAAAAGGATTTTGTTCACTGCACCCCAAAAATGATGTTGTTCACTGCACCCCAAAAAGGATTTTGTTCACTGCACCCCAAAAAGGATGTTGTTCACTGCACCCCAAAAAGGATTTTGTTCACTGCACCCCAAAAAGATTGTTTTCACTGCACCCCACAAAGATTGTGTTCACTGCACCCCACAAAGGATTTTGTTCACTGCACCCCAAAAAGATTGTGTTCACTGTACCCCCCAAAGATTGTGTTCACTGCACCCCACAAAGATTCTGTTCACTGTACCCCACAAAGATTGTGTTCACTGCACCCTAAAAGGATTTTGTTCACTGCACCCCAAAAAGGATGTTGTTCACTGCACCCCAAAAAGGATTTTGTTCACTGCACCCCAAAAAGGATGTTGTTCACTGCACCCCAAAAAGGATTTTGTTCACTGCACCCCAAAAAGGATGTTGTTCACTGTACCCCACAAAGATTGTGTTCACTGCACCCCACAAAGGATTTTGTTCACTGCACCCCAAAAAGATTGTGTTCACTGCACCCCACAAAGGATTATTTATATATATATATATATATATATATATATATATATATATAAAATTATATTATTGATTCGACTATAATCCATGCGTTATATATATGTATATATATATATATATATATATATATATATATATATACACACACACATATATATATATCTATATACACATATATATATATATATATATATATATATATATATATATATATATATATATATATATATATATATATATATATATATACACACATATATATATGATATATAACGCATGAATTATAATCTAATCAATAATATAATTTTATTATATATATTATATATTAAATAATAAAATAATATTATTGATTCGATTATAATTCACTTGTTTGTGTTTCAAATTTATCACATCTGGGATGTCTACTAGAGACTTGTTTTGGTCAGGTTTAAGTCAGTAATTACTAAGAATTGTAGGCCTATAATACATAACGCCAAATTTCCATGAAAATAATTGTACCGCTTTTGGAACAGAATTCCTGACAGAATCATACCGCCAGGGAGGTTAAGTAATGTTTTATGGAAGCTGATAATATACACTCACGATATAAGGGCACCATTAAGAACTAGACAAACCTAAAGATAACTTATCATAAGAATTCATTCATGCCAAAAGTGTTCTTGGAAGGACACCTTGTTTGTTTTTACTGTTGTGTAAAGTTTCTAAAGAGGGGGAAGCATATCCAAACCCCAAAACAGCTTACTAGTCTTTAGATATGGTGGTTTCATTTTTTTTTTTTTTCCCCTGGTGATCCTGCCAGAAACACACTTCCTGTCCTAGGGTGGCACCACTCACCCATTGCACTGTATCTATCAGGGGCGGATCCAGAGTCTAGTCTCGGGAGAGGAAGGTGTTCCATACAGAACCAATCCCTGGAAATGGAATCCTGTCACAGTGCCACTATTCTTCCTTCCTATGTGACTGGAAAGAAGTGACCCATGAAATGATGCCACTTCCTCTCAGCATGGAGGAGGTAGAGAAGAATAGTGAGACTTGCCAACCACAGTAATGAAAGTGATAATGCCGGCTGCGACAGTGGCGGCGGTCTTACCACTTTTTTCAACTTCACGGGAGATCTTTGTGATCTATAAAAAAATCAAACAACGAATGTGCTGTGCAAATGTGAGCTTAAAGGTTCACAAACTGCAATGAAGTGGTGAACAATTTTGGTGTATAAATTGTATGAATGGAAAAAATGAATGAATAAATAAATAATAAATAATTGAATAAAGTGCTGTGCAAGTATATAATGTGGATCCTGTATCCTCTGTGTGTATATATACACTTTTTATATACTATCCTGTAATGTTAAGAGGATAATTTACAAATTCATCATAATAAATAAACAAATACATGAATGAAGTGCTGTGCAAATATCCAATGTTAAAATCCACCTGGTGCATACAAAAAATAATTATAAGTGTCCTCCTTAATTCACTCGAAGATGATTTCCAATCAGTGCAATATGTAATCCAAATAATGGTATTCACATGCAATCAATAATGACACAATGAAAAAGTCCTTAAATACTGAACAAAGTGCTAAAACGACCGTGTCCGTGATTAAATGGTTGATAACTGTGGTCATATAATAGTAAAAACGATCCCAATCACCAGTGCTGACAATTTCCAAAATTAGGATTCAATGTGCCGCCTCAACAATCGCGACCCCCCTTCAGGTGGGGGTCTCACCTTAGGGTATGTGACCTTGCGGCTAAGCTTGGTCAAAGAAAGCTTCAGATAATCCTAGAGAATGCTGAAATGGCTTTTCTCTTTTACATTAAGACCCGGTTCACACTACTCTGACTTGGGACACGACTTGTGTGCCCTCAAGTCGCTCCAAGTCTCTTGTCATCACAAATTCAATGTAAATTAATGAGAGCCATCTTAATATGCACTACTGAAGTCGCTCCGACTTCAGAAAAGGTTCCTGTACTACTTCAAGGCGACCTCTATCCGACTTGTGCACATAGACTTCAATGGGAGTCGCCTCAAAGTCGGATCCTTATCTATTTTCAAACGACTGTGATCAGACTTTCCAGGAAGAAGAAAAAGATTAGCCAGGCATTCCCCACAGACAAAGTCACTTGCCACCATCGCCTGCCACAAGATGCAGCTTATCACTTGCCATGTTACTTGCCACATCGCCTGCCACCAGATGCAGCTTGTCACTTACCACGTCCCCTGCCACCAGATGCAGCTTGTCACTTGCCACGTTGCCTGCCACCAGGTGCAGCGTGTCACTTGCCACGTCGCCTTCCACTAGATGCAGCTTGTCAATTGCCACATCATCTGCCACCAGATGCAGCTTGTCACTTGTCACAGTCGCCTGCCACCAGATGCAGCTTGTCACTTGCCACCATCACCTGCCACAAGATGCAGCTTTTCACTTGCCACAATACTTGCCATGTTGCTTGCCACCATATGCAGCTTGTCATTTGCTACATCGCCTGCCTTCAGATGCAGCTTGTCACTCGTCATGTCCCCTGCTTTCAGATGTGGATTGTCACTTGCCATGTCACCTGCCACCAGATGCACATTATCCACTTGCCACATCACCTGCCACTAGATGCAGCTTGTCACTTGTCATGTCACCTGCCACCAGATGCGGATTGTCACTTGCCATGTAGCCCTCCACAGGATGTGGATTTGTCACTTGCCACCGCTGCCTGCCAACAGATTCAGCTTGTCACTTTCAAACATCACTTTCCACTTACCACCATCAACTGCCACCAGATGCAGCTTGTCGCCTGCCACCAGATGCAGCTTGTCACTTGCCATGTCACACGCCACCAGGTGTGGATTGTCACTTGTCATCAGTGCAATCACAGTGCAATCCATGCCCAATCAGTGCAATCACAATGCCCCATCAGTGCAATCACAGTGCCCCATCAGTGCAATCACTGTGCCATCAGTGCAATCACAGTGCCCTATCAGTGCAATCACAGTGCCATCTGTGCAATCACAGTGCCATCAGTGCCCCATCAGTGCAATCACAGTGCCCCTTGTGCCCAATCAGTGCTCAATCGTGCCCAATCACAGTGCCCTATCAGTTCAATCACAGTGCCCTTTGTGCCCCATCAGTGCAATCACAGTGCCATCAATGCCCCATCAGTGCAAACAGTGCCCCATCAGTGCAATCACAGTGCCTTATACGTGTAATAAAAGTGCCAGCTGTGCAATCACAGTGCCATCAGTGCCCCATCAGTGCAATCACAGTGCCATCAGTGCCCTATCAATGCAATCACAGTGCCATCTATGCAATTGCAGTGAAACTACAGTGCCCCATCAGTACAATCACAGTGCCATCAGTGCCCCATCAGTGCAATCACAGTGCCCCATCAATAGCATCACAGTGTCCCATCAGTGCCATCACAGTGCACCATCACAGGGTCCCATCAATGCCATCACCAGTAAATCTGACTTCTAGTTTTAATTATCATGAAAGAAGATAATGAATGTGGGGGCCTTTTGGTGGGCGTGATTTTTTTTTTTTTTTAGGGGGGGGGGGCAGCATTTTATTCTTGGACCCAGGCAGCACAATGTCTTGGGCCAGCCCTGCACCAGATGCAGCTTGTCACTTGCCACCATCACCTGCCACCAGATGCAGCTTGTCGCCTGGCACGTCGCCTGCCACCAGATGCAGCTTGTCACTTGTCATGTCCCCTGCTTTCAGATGAAGATTGTCACTTGCCATGTCAGCTGTCTTCAGATGTGGATTGTCACTTGCCACATCACCTGCCACCAGATGTGGACTGTCCTTGCCATGTCACCTGCCACCAGATACGCATTTTCACTTGCTACATCACCTGCCACTAGATGCACCTTGTCACTTGTCATGTCACCTGCCACCAGATGCAGATTGTCACTTGCCATGTCGCCTGCCACAGAATGTGGATTTGTCACTTGCCACATCACTAGCCACCAGATGCAGATTGTCATTTACCACGTCACCTGCTACCAGATGCGAATTGTCACTTGCCTTGTCACCTGCCACCTGATGGAGCTTGTCACTTGCAACCATCACTTGCCACTAGATGCAGATTGTCATTTGCCACGTCACCTGCCACCAGATGTGAATTGTTACTTGCCATGTCGCCTGCCACCAGATGCAGCTTGTCACTTGCCATGTCGCCTGCCACCAGATGCAGCTTGTCACTTGCCATGTCGCCTGCCACCAGATGCAGCTTGTCACTTGCCATGTCCCATGCCACCAGGTGTGGATTGTCACTTTTCACTTCAGAGATGGTACAAGGGGATGAGCAGTGGCTGCGGACATGGTGCTGGTGGTGGTCAGCTGCTGCAGAAATAGTGCAGGTGGTGGTCTGGTCAGAAGCAATGGACATGGTGCAGAGGGTGGTCAGAGGCTGTGGATATGGTGCAGGGGGTGGACAGAGGCTGCGGACATGGTGCAGGGGGTGGTCAGAGGCTGTGGACATGGTGCAGGGGGTGGTCAGAGGCTGTGGACATGGAGCAGGGGGTGGTCAGAGGCTGTGGACATGGTGCAGGGGGTGGTCAGAGGCTGTGGACATGGTGCAGGGGGTGGTCAGAGGCTGCGGACATGGTGCAGGTGGTGGTCAGAGGCTGCGGACATGGTGCAGGGGGTGGTCAGAGGCTGTGGACATGGTGCAGGGGGTGGTCAGAGGCTGTGGACATGGTTCGGGGGGTGGTCAGAGGCTGTGGACATGGTGCAGGGGGTGGTCAGAGGCTGTGGACATGGTGCAGGGGGTGGTCAGAGGCTGTGGACATGGTGCAGGGGGTGGTCAGAGGCTGTGGACATGGTGCAGGGGGTGATAAGAGGCTGTGGTGCATTGAGACCAGAAACACTTGTTTGGCCACCAGGGCCAGTATGGCTCCCACTTTGGGATGTATTTCCTTGGATTTCAGTAGGGGCAGCCTTTACTCCTCTCCATCATGCATCCGACCAATTAGGGATTAAAAAAAGAGCTCCAGATGGTGTGATACGGTTTAAAAGTATTTTATTTCCTATGTATATACCAAATTTAACACAGCGCTAGCATGAAACCAAAATACAAGGTGTCTACAAGAAAATATAAAATAGAGTAACAAATGTGCGCAATGTGAATATTGATAAAACCACATAAATATTTTTTAAATAAATATTAATTAATGTGATAAGGAAAGTCCAATATATAAAACCATAAAGTGCAAGGTGCTCCAGTGCAAATGAAAAAGATAAATGTGCTCCAGGTGACTGTGACCCCTCCAGGAACCCCACTCACCAGAACACAGGGTCAAGAAAGCCTGTAAACACTAGGATAGGGTAATGCACCAGGACTTCTCCTATATAATGCCAGGTTGTTCAAGGTGATTCTTTGTCAAAGGTGGTCCGAGATTCCTCTGTAGACCCAATACCAGAGACAAGAGACCATAGATAGTGAAGTACGTTTTTGATATTTTATTGATAAAGCCAAAAAAACATACTCACAAGCAAAATAGAAAGAGATGGCAGTAAAATCTATACAAAGCTGCCGCGAACACCGCGTATTTTGGTTCTGTTAAATTTGGTATATACATATTGTCTAGGTCTTTACTTAGTGTAACAGCAGCTGCACCACTTGCGTTTTCTTTATATATATATATATATATATTTTTTTTTTTTTTAGTGAGCGCGGGTTTATTTTGTTTCATAGTTTATTTTATTTCCTATGATTGGTTACATTTGAAGGAAACTCATGTTGGGCAGGAGTGGTTGCTGACTTGAAGAGTTCAGAACTGCTGTTGCAGTTAAACAGTCCCGACTTTTTGAAGATGACAACTTCCCCTGCCAACAGGTTTTTTTCAGGTTTTGCACCCTCACGGCTGTACAAAAATCCCCCATCGGCTATCCACAGTCTCCTCTGTACTCCTCCACACCATAAAGCGCTATAGGTAGCCCCTACACTTGTGGCTATACATAAATCACTTCTCACCCTTTACTATAGCAGCTGCACATTCACATTCATTTAACATCCAGATAAAAAACTGTGGTCCATTTGGCGCGAGGGATATACTTTCAGTATATTTAATCTCGCATGCGACTTAACCACTTGCCGACTACCTAACAACGTTTTACGTTGGCAGTCAGCCCCTCACAGGCAAAACGACGCAGGTCTACGACGCTAGCCTGTGAGGGTCTAGGGAGCGAGCGCCCCGCGCGAGTGACCGGCGGACCCGATGTTCGCCGGTCACTCGCGATCGTCGGTTACAGAGGGAGAAAGGCAGGCGGCTAATGTAAACAAAGCCGCCTGTCATTCTCCCCTGTGTAACAGCACAGATCATACGGTCCTGCTATGTAGGACCGTTGATCTCTGCTGTTACACACATAGCCACATCCAATCACAGTTAGAAGCACGTCCCTAGGGACACACATAACCCCTCCCTCTCAAATACAGTTAACCCCTTCACTGCCAGTGTCATTTTTACAGTAACAGTGCATATGTATAGCACTGATTACTGTAGTAATGTCACTGGTAACCCCAAAAGTGTCAAAAATGTCAGTCAAGGGTCCGATCTGTCCACCGCAATGTCGCAGTCCCGCAAAAAAATCGCAGATCGCCGCCATTACTCGTTAAAAAAAAAAAACAATATAAATGACAAAAATCTTTCCCTTAGTTAGTAAACGCAATAACTTTTGCACAAACCAATCAAAATACGCTTTTTGCGATTTTTTTTTACCAAACATATGTAGCATAAAACAAATTGGCCTAAAATGTTAAAAAATTTTGATTTTTACATTTTTTTTTGGGGGGGGGGGGGATTTCATATAAAAAAATGTGAAAATATTATTTTTGCAAAATTGTCGCTCTTTTTTTGTTTATAGCGCATGATCAAAAAATCGCACAGGTGATCAAATACCACCAAAAGAAAGCTCTGTTTGTGGGGAAAAAAAGGACATCAATTTCATTTGGGTACAGCATTGCATGACCGCACAATTGTCTGTTAAAGTCACGCAGTGCCGAATCGCAAAATAGGCCCTGGTCAGGAAGGGGGTAAAATCTTCCGGGCCTTAAGTGGTTAATACACTTCTTTCTGTGTGACAGCGTTGGTGCTTGGTCATTGGTCCATCAAACAGGGGGCAGAGAGAGCGTCCCTAAGTCGCAATCCTACAAAGGGCTCCTTCTCTTCACTTTTGACAGCTGGACGGAAAAATGAGAAGTGAAAGGAAGATGAGTATATGCAGATGGAGGAGAGGAGAACTTTTCATGAGTCATACAAATGTCACAATTTGTGCTATTTGCATTTGTAACCAAGAAATACTACAATCCTTTTTTGGTGTATGCAACTAACAAGGAACATTTCCTATTTGTTCTCTTTTCATCTTTTAAATATACAGTTGGAAGCATTTGTTTAATATCTGTTCAGCCATCACCAAATCAGCCATAAATCCAGAGAGCTTCCTGAGACATTGCTGCACTTTTATCAGTTACGTTGCTCACAGCTCACAGCGTGGTTCATGGAGAAGAGGAGACTGGGGAGGTATTCTGTAGTCCTGCCCTAGAGTAACAATATTCTTTATAATGCACCTGATGATAGTTCTCCAGAACAGTAAGGGAGGGTTGTTACCCTAGGAATGGAACTGTGTAACTGGCAGGATCAGGTGAACATAAAGGGGCAAAAAGCCTAAAAACAACCAATATATCCAAAGAATAGTTAGCTGAAATACTTATTTAACAATTTTAACCACTTTAAGACGAGAAGGATTTCTCCCCTTAATGGCCAGGCCCTATTTTGCGATTGGGCACTGCGTTAATTTAACGGACAATTGCGCGGTCGTGCAAAGCTGTACCCAAACAAAATTGACGTCCTTTTTTTTCCCACAAATAGCGCTTTCTTTTGGTGATATTTGATCACCTGTGCGATTTTTATTTTTTGCGCTAAAACAAAAAAAAGCAAAAAAAAATAAAAAAAAGGAATATTTTCACATTCTGCTATGACATTCCCAAAAACAAAAAATTAAAAATCAAAATTTTTTAACATTTTAGGCCAAATTTGTTTTCTGCTTCATATTTTTGGTAAAATAAAATCGCAATAAGTGTATTTTGATAGGTTTGTGCAAAAGTTATCGCGTCTAATAACTACGGGAAAGATTTATGTCATTTTTATTGTTTTTTTACTAGTAATGGCGGCGATCTGTGATTTTTTGCAGGACTGAGACATTGCGGTGGACAGATCAGACCCCTAACTGACATTTTTGACATTTTTGGGGGTACCAGTGACATTACTATAGTAATCAGTGCTAACAATATGCACTGTTACTGTAAAAATTACACTGACAGGGAAGGGGTTAACAGTATAGGTGATCAAGGGGTGACCCTAGGGGAGTGATTCTAACTGGGGGGGGGGGGGACGTGGCTTCTGAGATGACCATAGAGACATGTGATCCTATATAGAAGGATCACATGAGCTCTGTGATCATTTCAGGGAGAAGAACGGTCGGCTGTGTTTACAACAGCCGACCGTTCTTCTCTCTCGGCGGGGAGCGATCGCAGGTGTCAGACAGCAATCAGAGCCGCCTGTCACACGCATAGGCTTCTCTGCTCCCAAGTGGGGGCTGGAGCGCGGCGCCGGCGGCGCGTGCTCGCCCCCTAGCTGCCCCCAGGCGACCGACGTACCCATACATGGTTCTGCCTGGGGTAGCCACTCTGCCACCATATACATACAGTATGCAGTCGACAAGTGGTTAATAACATTACTCATCTGATCAATAAAATAAATAAAACTGTAGAACCCTCCTAGGTAGGCGCTAGTGAGATAGTAAAGTTTTGAGCTCTGTCTGCCTGCCAGAGGGGCTGCAGGTAAATCTATATTGTTCTCTGGCTACCAGAGAGCAGGATCTGATAGTGAGGTCCGCTCGTTGTGCTCAGTATGTGATTCATTCTGTCTAGAGACTGTTTCATGCTGGTCCAATAGGGAGACATGTTGGACAGTGGGAGGAAACCTGACGAATGGGTGGATAGGCTTTTGATACAGTCCTGGTGATTGGCAGAGGGCAGGTCACCTCAGTGCATGCTGGGATTCTGTAAAAAAGCCAGGAGCACATGTGCTGTGGAGTCTTTGGCTGGAGAGTAGAGTCCCAGAGGGAGGGGGGTGGCTACCTCCTCCTCTGTAGAGGTGCAATGCGGTCGCAGGAGGTCGTCCTGAAGGCCTGAGGAACAGTTGAGAGGAGCTGAACCCAGAGGTCCAGGAAAGCTGACTGAGAGGGGAGACACTAGAGACCCTGGGACCACAGTATCGTGAGTACAGGGACTCGTGTAAAGGGGCCTGACCTAAGGGGGGCCACCCCTGCATGTAGGATAGTCAGTGGATGGGTGTCAGCAGATTGAGAGAAAGAGGATGCAAGAGAGAGTGTCCTGAAGATAAATGTCTATTCACCGAGTTGTCTTGGGAGAACAGACTCAACTACAAATTCGTCCATCAAAATGGAGTATCCCACTATTTCCTTCTACTATCCCCAAATTATCAAATAAACAAAAACAACCACATACCCCTCGACTGATTATTGGAGCGAGCTGAAGAGGGAAAAATTGAGAACTTTATTTGCTAGGACTGTGTGCTGGTAACTCAGGGGGACCCGTAAAGTGAATATCTGGCAGTCCTTACGGGGGGCAGTGCTACAAAACAATTACATAATAAAAATACTGTAGATAAATAAAATAAATAAAAGTAGGCTGTAATACTAGTAAGCTCTAATAAAAGTAGGCTGTAAGACTAAAAATATATTTGTAATACTACTTTTTTTTGTTAGGAAATTAAATTTGGTAAAGGACAAAAGAGTGTTATTTGTATAAATTGATGGATTAAAGAAAAATTTCCCATTAGTTTAGGAAAGGGTTCAATAAAGACACAAAATCAGCAGGTATTTTCTTTACTTAAGACAATAGAATATTTCAGTTTATATAAAAACAATTAAAATGTTTAGCAGCGCTCCTTAATAGTGTCTAGATAACAGCACCTGACTTTTCAAACATGGAGTCCTAAACAGATTTCATCAGTCCATTCCATGTTGATTTCCTCCAAATGATTCAATCAATGAAAGTGCCTTCACCACACCTCATGTGCACCACTTCCCAATAGATATTGCACTCACCAGAAAACTGGTTAATTAAGCCTCGTATCAATCACCCCTCATGGGGAATATTCTGGTGATCACAAAACTGGAGTAAGGATCTCATCCTGTATTAATATTCCACCATTGGATATCGAGAGGTCTAGAGCAATAGAACTCAAAATCATATGGGAAGAAAAGAGGGGGCTACATAGCGTAATATAGTCATATAAGATTTATTTAATAGCCAAAAAAAAAAAAAAACCTTCAGAAATGCACTCACAGTGGATAAAATGTTTCAGAGCATATCAAAACGAACAAATTATATAACATGCTCCTTCTGTTCGGTCTCCTTCACCTGTACGCAATACAGTTTGGGACTCCTCCTGCATCCAAACAAAACTGTATTGAGGACTGGTGAAGGACTTCACATCTAGGGACTGATAAACTGTAATATAAAATACATGTTACATTTTACATTTTATTAAGCTGGCCCTACAGAAGTGGATTTTCGAATTAATATATGTATGAAAATCCATAGGAAAATTCTCATCAGTACATTTAATGACTTGATGAATGTCATTTGAAAGCACTTAAAAAAAGGTTTGCTCGTATATTATATAGATTTATTACACACAGAGTTATATATTTTAAGCATTTATTTCTTTTAATTTTGATGACTATGGCTTACAGCTAGTGAAAACCCAAATTTCAGTATTCAGAAAAGTAGAATATTGTGAAAAAGTTCAATATTGTAGACTCATGGTGTCACACTCTAATCAGCTAATTAACTCAAAACACGTGTAAAGGTTTCCTGAGCCTTGACAGTTGTCCAGAAGACACCCTCCACAAGGAGGGTAATTTACAAAAGGTAATTGCTAAAGAAGCTGGCTGTTCACAGAGTGCTGTATCCAAGCATATTAGTGGAAAGTTGAGTGGAAGGAAAAAGAGTGGTAGAAAAAGGTGCACAGGCAACAGGGAACTGCAGCCTTGAGAGGATTGTGAAGCAAAGCCCATTCAAGAATGTGGGGGAGATTCACAATGTGTGGACTAGGGCTGGTGTCAATGCTTCAAGAGCCACCACACACAGACGTATCCAGGACATGGGCTACAACTGTCACATTCCTCATGTCAAGCCACTCCTGAACCAGAGACAACATCAGAAGCATCTTACCTGGGCCAAAGAGAAAAAGGACGCGAGTGGACTGTTGCTCAGTGGTCCCAAGTCCTCTTTTCGGATGAAAGTAAATTTTGCATTTAATTTGGAAATAAAGGTCCCAGAGTCTGGAGGAAGAGTGGAGAGGCCAAGAATCCAAATTGCATGAGGTCCAGTGTGAAGTTTCCACAGTCAGTGATGATTTGGGGAGCCATGTCATCTGCTGGTGTTGGTGCACTGTGTTTTATCAAGTCCGAAGTCAGTGCAGCCCTCTACCAGGAAATTCTAGAGCACTTCATGCTTCCCTCTGCTTACCAGCTTTATGGAGATGCTGATTTTTTTTTTTCCAACAGGACTTGGCACCTGCCCACACTGCCAAAAATACTAATACCTGGTTTAATGATCATGGGAGGGTTTTAAACCCTGTCAGGTTTTTTTGTTCATCATCTGTGTCCCATTTTAGAGATTTCCCTTCATTTCCTGTCCCATAGCCAAACAGGAAGTGAGAGGAAATCTCCGCACATTAGAAAATCCCTAGGGGTACCAGAACTAATGTCCCCATTCAATGATTTCCTCTCTATTACTTTTCTGAGGACAACTCAAAATTTGGGATTTTCTTTTACTTTCACTTTCTGTTTCAACAATTTTTTTCAGTTTAACAAATAACTAACATGCTAAAATTCCGCCCACGCAGGGGATAGCGTTAACAGTGGTAACAAAAGTTAGCTTACAAAAGTAGACAAAATGCAGCATTATGAAAAAGAGAACCGATGGAACCACAGAAGATAGGCCTTTTCATAATGTTAGGAGGGCCAAGGGATACTAGGTAAGTTCCCTACTATAACAGGGTATCCGCTAGGCCCATCAATATCCATCCAATGGTGCAATTTATAGCCTATACAGAAGAAGAAAAAAAAAAATAGGTCAGAAACCATGAGTAAGGTAGGCAGAAAGATGGTGCTATGAAAAGAGAGAAGGCGCAACTGATGCATAGAGAGCCAGGGAGGGAATGGGGAAAGCTAGAGAGAAAGAGGGTCCTGATTTAGGGGCCTAGAGAGGAGAGAGAGGCAAGGGCCTGGGAACATCGAGGTCATCCGTCATAGACGACCCAAGCTGGTTGGAGGGAAGAGTAGGAAAGGCATAGGACAGCCATGGTTCCCAAACTTTCAGGAACTTAGCATGAGTGTCGCTGTGGCTGCTAGACATCTGTTTGTTAAGCATCAAATCGGTTATGCGATCTATTACCCCCGGAAGGGAACAGCTTCCTGCTCGCGACCGCCGTACATGTACGGCGATCTGTGCAGGAGGGAGCGGCTGCCTGCCGCAGTTCATCTGCGGCGGGAGGTCGTAAAGCGGTTAAAGTGGTGTTCAAGCTGTGAGAAAAAAATAATAAAAGTCAGCAGCAACAAATACGGTATCTGCTGACTTGTAATATATATACACTTACCTGTCCAGGGAGCCCGCAATGTCAGCACCTCAGCCGATTTTTGGATCGAGTGCTGCCGCCGCCATTCACTCTAAGGGGAAACTGGCAATCAATCATTTCAGCTTCACAGCCGATCCCCTACTGCGCATGCATGAAGCGCACTGCGCATTGTCATTGGCTCGGCGGCAGGGGAAAGAGAAAGGGGACGGAACTTCCAAAGGACGGCGCCACGGCGCTGCCTCCCGGAAGTGGGGAAGGGTACCTGTCAAAACAGGTACCAGTTCCCCCCCCCAAATGTGGCACCGGAGAGGGGGGAGGAAGCAAATAAGTGGAAGTTCCACTTTTGGGTGGAACTGCGCTTTAAGTCGCTATTTCAGCTGTTGTTTGTCAAAAAAATAACAACACTGTTTACACTGTGATAGGGAGAAGGAAGTAACATATTTTGTTTTGTTATATTTTTTATATTTATGACTTGAATTAAAAAAAACAAAAACACAAAAAAAACTGCTTTTATCCCAAAAATAAGCTTTGTTTATATATACTGTATATATCTATTAAGCAGGCCCAGAGCAGCATTGTAAAAAAAAATTCTGGTGCACAGGATGTTATTTGTGTGATATTTGTGGGACCTGAAGTGGTTAAATAGGAAGTGGTGTACATTAAGTGATTTGCTTTGAGGTATGGGTAATTTCTGATGTGTGATCTGGTATTTTTTTTATGATTCTTGTGGTGGTTTTGCTATATTTTTGTTCTATTGTGTTGCTTTTAGATTTTTATAAGACAAACATAGAATCACATGACCCTGACATCTATCAGGCTTGCCAGCTGACACATTTCAAGGGACAATCCCTCTTCTTCAGGCCCCATTCACACCTGAGAATATTGGAATCGCAGAATTGTGGTGCGGTTGTGATGCCATTATTTATTAATGGCACCCTAACATGTCGTGCGACAAAATGAACAAAAATTGTGCCAAAACACGCAACACCAAACGAGCCTGGCTCAGTGCCAACATTTTCTACATGAGCTTCTTTGGCACATTTTTGGAGCAGAGGGAGCAACGTTTAAAATGAATGGTGCTGCTCCAAACCAGCGTTAGAGTCTCCTCTCCGGCATCTATGTACCCCATTTAGTGTGTTCCACTGAGGGTGCAAGTCAGGGTAGGAGGGCACCCTGACTCCATGTAATGTACAGAACAAGTAGAGAGAAATCTTAGCCACCGCACACCATACAATCCAAGTATGTAATAGCTGATAGCACCTTTAGCCTAACTCCACCCAGGCCATGCTCCCAACAGGTTTCCTCCCACTTATGGGGTGTAGTGAGTGGGGAGAAACACGTCAGGGGCCTGGCCTGGATGGGGTTAGGCTGAGGCTGCTATCACCTATTACATGCTGGGCTTGTATGGTGTATGGAGATTTTTCTCTATTTGTTTTGTGCTGGTCCAAAAACACACTACAAAATCGCGCAAAAAAAAAAAAAGCGATGCAGCAGCATCTTTTCTCCTCTTTTAATAGAACATCTATTTATAACTCCTGCCATAAAGGGAGAGACCAATGCACAACAGACCCAGGGACCAGTCCCTAGAGTTTGGATCAGCAATAATACATACGGTATATTTCCCAATATTGAATAACTGACTCCCCTCTGAAAACCAGCATTCTTCAAGTTGTAAATACATAAAAATGAGATAATAATAATAATAATACCTAAATAGAACCATGTTCATAATAGACCCTCACACAGATTATAGATACATATGTTACTCATAACATGAAAATGCACACAATAGAGAGTCCCATCACATGCTCACTAGTTTTTGAAAGAGAAGATTGGAGTTTTTTGGGTTCTTTTTTTTTAGATTCATGCTTACCTAGATGGACGCTGCATCTGTCCCCTGCCTGGTCTAACACTGAGAACAGAGTGATCAAACACCGCCGATCACTCAGTTCTCAGAGCTCTGTGAGCAGAGAGTTGGTGACTGTCGGTCACCGCTCTCTGCTGTGCCCCCTCCCCCTCTCACTGGAATGCTGGGCTGTGGAGGGGGTGGCTCACTGAGAGGCTGAGCCAAGTGCCAGTCCAGGCATGTGGGCGGATCCCAACCATATGGCCATGATCTTTCCCGAGCCTGGACTGGCTCTGTGACGTCAGCTGACAGTGGGCTTCAGCCCGTTGTCTGCTGAAAATGGGTCAAAGGTGTGCAGAACAGACTGCACTCCAGTGATCCACAGGAGGAGTACAGCCATACGAGCTTTCCCCGTAATTTTCCTTTTAGTTCAATATGGAGTAATTTGAACCAAGAACTTGTGAGTAGACATGTGCGTTCATTTCGTTCCCAATTGAAATTCGGACAAATGTTTTGTTATTTGGAAACTCGCATGTATCCGAATTTCTGAATTATAATAGTACCAAATGTAAACAAATCCGAAATAACGAAACAAAATTTCAGGGGAAAATTTAATAGTTTTTGTATCTAATTTGAATAGTTTTTGAATCAAATTATTTTCAAATCAAACTCAAATCTTTTTCAAATCGAATTTGAATTTCAGAAGTGAATAAAATAAAATAGAAAATAAAGGAATAGATTAGAAAAGAAAAGAAAGTAAAAGAATAGAGTATAATAGAGTAAAACAGAACAGAATACAAAATAAAGGATAAGAAAAAAGTAGAATAGAAAAAATAGAATAGAAAATAAAAGAATAGAAAAAAAGGAATAGACTAAAATAGAATAGAATAAAAAATAGAATAGAATAAAATTGAAAGAATATAACCATCTTCTAAGATTCTAATTGCAAATAGAATACATTTGAACGAAATAGAAAAGAATAGAATTGAAAAGAATAGCATAAAATAGAATAGAATATAAATTTCTTTTGAAATTCAGAGAATAGAATAGAAAATAATACAATAGAAAATAAAAGAATAGAATTAAAAAAAACAATAAAATAGAATAAACTAGAATGAATATAACCATTTCCCAAAATTTTAATAAAATAAATTTGAATTCAAATAGAATAGAAAATAATAGAAAATAAAAAAATAGAATTGACTAGAATAGAAAAGAATAGAAAATAATAGATTAGAAAATATTCCTAAATTCAATTTTCGAAAAGAATAAATTCAAATTCAATTTTTGAATAGAATACATTTGAATATGAGTAGAATACAAAATATTAGAATATAATAGAAACAAATAGAATAGATAATAAAAAAATTGAATAGAAAAAAAAATGGAATAGAAAGAATATAACCATCTTTCAAAATTCTAATTTCTAATAGAATAAATTTGATTTAGAATGGAATTGAATTTGAATAGAATTCAAATGGAATTTGATTCGCATTTGAATCAATGCAAATTAAAAAAAAAAACAAAGCGAATTCCGAAAACGAATTAAACTAATTTAACTAAATAAATTCATGTAAATAACGAATCGAAACGAAACAAAACACATTTTTTTGTTCTGTACATGTCTACTTGTGAGCATCTGATGGGACTCAGTCTACTCTATTGTATGTATTTTCATGTTATGAGTAATATGTGTATCTGTGGCATCTATGATTTACGTAAGGATTTATAATGTGGTCCTATTATTATTTCAATTTTTTACGTTTTATCCTTCCATTGACTTGAATTAAAGTTTTTTTTATTTAAATAACAAACATACTTACCTGCTCTGTGCTGTTGGTTTTGCATAGAGCAGCCTCCATCCTCCTTTTCCCGGGCCCCTGGCCCCTCGCTCCTGCCCAGTGCCCCCAGAGCACACAGCTTGTAATGGGGGCAGCCAAGCAGGCTTGCTCAAGAGCCACAGCTCTGCATATCTATTTACACACAGAGCTGAGGCCTGGCCCTGTCCCCTCTCTCTCCTCATTGGCTTACTGGCTGTGAATGGCTCCTTCTTCTGTCTCAGCCAATGAGGAGGAAGAGTCCCTGGAGAGCTGAGGTTCTTGTGCACATCACTGGATCGTAATAGGGTTCAGGTAAGTTTTAGGGGGGCTGCTGCACTGAAGGTTTCTTTGCATAGAATGCATGAAGGTGAAAAACCTCAAGCCTTGAGACCCACTTTAAGACATTTGGCTATCTTTGAAAGTTGCCAACACCTGCCAAACGTTGCAGGCAAGATCAAAATCAACGTAACAATGCAAAGAGGTGCAAATGTGCTGTAAATTTTCAATGTGTACTACATGGTTTTCTCCCAGCATTAAGTAGAAGCATTGGCTTTGCAAGGCATTTTGAGAGCTTCACAATGCGACACAATTGCCCATGTTCCACGTTCTTTACACCTAAGGTAATAAGGCCTAATGGTTTATATTTAGCATAATAATAATATACAACAGGACAAAGTTTGGAGTTTCAGCGAAACCCTTTATTGGTTGACAACTTTTTGAAGGTGAAAGCTTTCAAAATGCATTAACCACTTAGGCATTCCTTATGATGATACCTAGCATGTATCAAAACCATGCATTTTTATAAACCTAATGTGTATCTCAATGCAAAACTCTAGTTTTAGATAGCGTTATGGAGGGTTAGACACTCAAGTTTTTCTGTTTGGGAGACTCATCCTTTCATTTGTCTAGGTGACTATTGTGACTGAGAAAGAAATTGAGGTCAGCTCCAAAATTTTAGAGTTGTTTGCAGAACAAGAGGTAAGGGGAAATCTTTTACCAACCATTCTGGAAATGTCTCCAATAGTGCACAGAGAGTGAAAAACAACCTGGCCAGAGTTGTAACACTTTCCTAATCTATCCAAAACTCCGGCAAAGGTCAGGCAATAAAGGTGGTCACGGGGTCTCCAAACTTTATACTCTGATTGATGGAAGATATGGTGAAACACCAGGAGTGCAAGAAGTAAAAAAGATACAGATGGAAAACCCAGGAGAGACTCTGATGATGTAATGCACATATGTCAAACGTAAGGCCCGTGGGCCTCTCCCCGACCCCCAGACCTCAGCATTAATTCACCATATTGCACTGCCTGATCTTTGAACTTAGGTCAGCTCACTTGGAAGGGCCAACAAGGGACCTTTAGGATAAGTCAGCCCCCTCACTATGAAAGAGTGAGATCCCAGCAGTGATATTGACAATGTGCTTCAGTTGTGAAAGGAAACCTCACACCTGGGATTTCACTGCTTTTTTAAGCTATAAACCCAACCAAACCCAACTCAAAGTGGTTCTAAAGCCTTAAGGTTTTTTTTTTATCTTAATGCATTTGTGACGGTATTCACCCTCACTGGGAGTGAAAGACAGATACTTAATAGTTTGAATCGCTTCAAATGGGACAGTAATATTTGTCAGCTGTTTGATTCTGAACATGTTCATTGAAAGAGCTAATCACATTGGCTTCTGTTCCATGTCCTTCAATGTCAGAGACAAGTTTGCCCTATTGTTTGTGAATTGAGATAATGTGTACTGTGTTAAGTCTGCCTGCTCCATTGTTACATTTTAATGACCTCACATTGTTCTGTCCAGATGGCTAGATAATTAGTTCAGGTTAATTCTGTTCCTGTATACAATTTCATCTGCATATGATAATGTAATCAGGCAACCTCTGACCTGTGTGTGGTAATATGATCAAGAGGGGGAGGTCCATGCTGTATATAAATTCTGTGTGACTGTTCAATAAAGAGTTCTACTTCACCCTCAATCTAGAGTCCTGTCTCTTATTGGGGGAATCTGCTACGAGGGATTGCTATGCTCTTCATTCTCCCTTGAATAAACACTAAGTTCTTGAAAGAACTTGTTCCTGTTCCTGCTTCACTCTCTGGGGAAAGAGAGGTTCACCCACTGGAACCTGGAGCCTTGTCGTAGGTCCAGGGTGGGTAGGAGACGGCGAGACCCCAACCAAGCTACAGCGGTTCGTGGTTATGTGAGGTGGTTACGGTATCTGGTGGAGTGCTTGGAGCCCTCGGGAAGCACTAGGAGCATCCGTCAATGGAGGTACCCAGTCAGGGTGCCAGTTGATCCATTACAGCATTCAATGTAATAAGTGTAGCACTACTACCATGGGAGCTGCTGAGTATGGATTCCCCTGGGTTACAATTAGCAACAGTAGAACATCCAGGCATGTTTCCAAGTGTTTTTACCTCAGACAAGGACCAGTCCAGTTTCTTTGGTTTTTGTGTTTTTTATTTGTAACTTGGATAGGAGAAGGGATGAGTGGGATACTCCAATAACTGAACTACGCACAAAAAGTCAGGGACTGTACAGAAAATGCTGATTGATGCTGCTTAACGCTGACTGATGCTGGTTAACACTGATTGAGCTAGCACAGCTAGGCCGCTTACTTTAGTTTACCCTTGACTGTGAAATAGTCCTGTTAGCTTCCTAAGGTACTCCTTTTCTGAGGTAGCTGACTTGTATTGTAGACTGCACTGCTGAGCAACTTTAGGGCCCTTCCTGGCGCCCCCTTTACCCCTAATCTTCAAGGCTTTACAACCTGGCACCCCCTTTACAGTAACACACTGGGTTAGATGGCTCCTTGATCCCCCTGACCTCTCTGGAGTGGTCCCCTCTCTTAGGCAGACCCCTGGGCAGATAATTAAGTGCTCACTGTTATATTCTCCGTGTTGTGAGAGACACAGGACTCTGATCTGGAACAATGGATGTTTATTCAGGACTCACTGTACACTCCAACATGCATTACAGGACAGCTCTGTATATCAATGCATCTCTTACATGTCTCCAAGATGGCCACTCTGCCCCTTGACCCTTGTCATCTCTCCTGGGTGGAGCCAGCCTTAAAGTAACAGTACATTTGAAACCCTTCAGGTATAACACCTTCCATCCATCCCTAAAAAAAAACAACAAAAAAAAAAAACACAACAAAACGAGAACAGGCATAAAACAGTAACTAATAATTGTCCAATACAGTCCTCCAAGCCTGGATGTGAGAACAACTTCCAGGGACGCTACGGGGAGAACATGGAGCGGATCACTTTCGGCGGGCCCGTCGAAAGTCTCGTAACCGGTCTTGCAGCTGAACCGGTCAGGAGGGCGACAGCATCATTGAGGATGGGCACCCAGGGCCTCGGGGCCGGAGGAAGCAGGGGTGGCTGGAATGTACACCGGCGGGGCCAAGAGGGGATCCCCTAGCTCAGAGGGTGAACAGACCTCTGGACTAGGGCTGGAGGGCTCTGTTGGAGCTGAGTTCAAAAGTTCAGAGTCCCCCCAAGCTTCAGTCTCAATGCCTTCTGATCCGGTAGGAGCAGATCCTTGAGACACTGGAGGTGCAGCCGATGTCAGGGATTCGGGCATCTGAGAACGAGGACGCAATTGGTCCACATGCCGTCTGCAAATGGAACCATCTTCCAGGCAGACACTATACATTTTGGGTCCCAAAGTCTCTGCGACGATAGCAGGAAGCCAACGAGTGTTGGAAGCGCCATAAGATCGAGCCCATACCTTTTGCTGGGCTGTAAACCGGGGATTCTCGTCGTGTTCGACCCTCTTGTCTTGGGACTGCTGTACATGTTCCTGGACCATTTGAGGATGGAGCATGTCCAAAACAGTCCATGGCTGCCGACCCAAAAGAAGTTCAGCTGGAGTTTTTCCAGTGGTTGCATGTGGTCTGGTTCTGTAAGCAGAAAGGAAGGAGTCCAGCTGCTGGGGGGACAGGGACTGTTGTTTACTTGTAGCCACAGTAGCTTTGAAATAGCGTTTGAAGGTCTGTACAAACCTTTCTGCTTGACCATTTGTAGCCGGGTGGTAAGGTGCGGTCAACTTGTGTTTGATGTTGTGGACAGTCAGGAAACTCTGAAACTCCTGGCTTGTGAATTGTGCACTGTTGTCTGTGACAATTTCTCTGGGGTATCCAAACGTAGCAGCGAGATGTAACAGTATGGAAATCGTCACCTTAGTCATTGGCTGGGTAACAGGAATGACCTCAGGCCACTTTGAATGGGCATCAATAATGATCAAAAAGGTGTGTCCTCTGATCGGGCCTGCAAAGTCCAAGTGTAGGCGAAACCAGGGAACCGTGGGCCAAGTCCAGGGCTGGACGCACACCTCGAGGAGGGTCTCTTACAGTTTGTGCACATCCAGCACACACATTCACATATGTCGTGATATCTGAGTCTAGGTTCGGCCACCACACATAGCCTCGGGCCTTTTGTTTCATACGTGTGCCCCAGGGATGACCAGTATGTAGCAAGTCCAGAATGTGTCTCCGGAGGGTCTGTGGAACGATCACTCGGTCTTCTCATAAAACACAGTTACCAGCCACAGTTAATTCCAGACGCCTACGGAAGTAAGGTTCATAATCCTGTGTGACAGTTGCAGGCCAACTGTACCGTACCCAGGAGAGTATTGTCTTAAGGAAGGTATCCTTGGCTGTATGGGCTGCTACCTCCCCAGAGGACAGACTGGTGTAACCACAACTCTTGACTGGTGGAGAAGAGTCTGTTAATGTCCTTGTCAGACGGGACATGGCGTCCGCATTAGCATTGGCATCATGGCTGCGATACTGGATTTTGTAGCTATATGCTCCCAAGAATAGGGCATAGCATTGAAGACGGGCCGCAGTCATCTGGGAGATGCCTTTGTCAGGGCTAAAGATCTGAAGGAGTGGTTTATGATCAGTCAGTATGGTGAATTCCCTTCCATACAGGTAAAGATGAAACTTCTTAATTGCCCATATGAGCGCTAGAGCCTCTTTGTCAATGTGAGAGTAATTGCTTTCTGCTTTTGTCAAGGACCTGGAGGCGAATGCCACTGGTTTCTCTGACCCATCTGGTAAAACGTGAGATAGCACAGCCCCTAGACCATAGGGTGAGGCATCACAAGCCAAGGTGAGAGGCCTTTGGAGGTCATAGTGCACGAGCATGCGTGACGCCAACAGCTTTCGCTTAGAAACTTCAAAAGCACGTTGGCATGCAGCCGACCAGTTCCATCTGGAGTGTTTCTCCAAAAGCTTGTTCAACGGGAAAAACGTGTGTGCTAGATCTGGCAGGAATTTGTGGTAATAGTTCAGCAAGCCCAGGTATGATCGCAGCTGTTGGACGTTGGTTGGGGCTGGAGCTTTTACTAAAGCATCAACTTTGGCTTCCGTGGTGTGAATACCCTCTGCATCCACAAGGTGGCCACAAAACTCCAATTTAGGTACCATGAATTGGCATTTCGCTAAGTTCACTTTTATACCCTGCTCTTGGAGTCTCGCCAACACAAGCTCCACGTTCCGCTTGTGTTCCTGGTCCGTCAGGCCCGTGATGAGCATGTCATCCAACAGGCACTGTGTGAAAGGAATATCTGCCAAAATCTCATCCATTTTGCGTTGCCAAATGGCGGGGACGGAGGCTACACCAAACACCATCCGATTGTATTCATACAGTCCCTTGTGAGTGTTGATGGTTAGAAACTTGCGGGATGAAGGGTGGACCTCAAACTGTAAATAAGCTTGCCTGAGATCAAGCTTGGTGAACTTTTGACCTCCTGCAAGAGAATTTAGTGCCATGCGGAAATCGCCACAAATGCGTATGTCCCCATTCGCTTTCTTTACTGGAACAACTGGTGATGCCCACTCGCTGTGCTCTACCTTTGAGATAACACCTTGTTCCTCCAGCCGGCTTAGTTCAGCTTCCACACCTGCTCGGAGTGCGAAAGGTACTGTCCGAGCTTTGAAGAACCTAGGCTGGGCATTGGGTTTCAGCCTGAGTCTCACACAGTCATGCTTTATTTTCCCCAAATGGTTATCAAAGACTTGTGGGAATCGCTGTTTCAGGGATTCCACCCATCCCTCTTTATCTCCTGATGGGATGGTTATGGTGTTGCAGGGATTTATGGCGATGTCTGGCATGCCAAAGTGAGCAATCCAGTCTCACCCAAAGAGAGGGGGTCCCCCATGTTCTAGGATATATAATGGCATTCTCTTCATCTGACCCTTGTAGGATATCTGTACTTTCACGTACCCCAGTGGGTGGAGTATCTGCTTTGAGTATGTCTGCAGTTTGATTGGTGTTGGATGGACAGTTGTTCGGATCAGAAGTTTTCTCCATTGTTTCTGGGTGATAACTGAAACTGCTGCTCCTGTGTCTACATCCATCTTGAGTTTCTTTCCCTCCACGGTTACCTCTACAGTCATTGCAGAGGGTGCTGAATGCATATGATGTATGTCCAATCCGTGGTGCACTTCCTCATCCTCCGATTCTGATGACGATGTATATCTTCCCACCATATATGCCTTTGTCCTGGTGTTCAGAGGTTGTTTATTTCGCACCTTCTTACTACGGCAGACTCGTTTCAGATGGCCTGCCTTACCACAATTATGACAGAGCTGATCCTTAAACCGGCAGACTTTGTGATCATGATCTGCATTCCCACAACAGTAGCAAGCCGACTCCCGGCTTGGTGAGGGTCTATATTTACAGTTTGCTGCTTTTGGCTTCAGTGCTGTTCTGAAAACTTCCTCTTTAACCTCTTCACTCCTGCTCTGGGTGTTCAATGCCTCTGTATCTTTCACAGCCATTTCCATCACTGAAGCTATCTCAATTGCCTTTGTAAGGGTAAGGTCTTTCTCTGTTAACAATTCAATTATAAGGGGGTGATGGTGCGCTTCAAGGATGAATAAAATAATTCAAATATATTAGGTGTAGGTGTAGTAAATGTGCTTCAATATAAATAGTGAAAAAACATTAAAAACGTGATAAAATCAATCTATACAAGTGCTTAGTGCTTTAAATTCTTTCAATCCCAAAATCTAATAAAATATTGGCAAATAAAGTAAATTCACTTTATTTGGCAATATTTTATTAGATTTTGGGATTGAAAGAATTTAAAGCACTAAGCACTTGTATAGATTGATTTTATCACGTTTTTAATGTTGTCCGTTAAAGTCACGCAGTGCCGAATAGCAAAAAAAACCCTGGTCGGAATGGGGGTAAAATCTTCCGGGGCTTAAGTGGTTAAGCATAAGAAAACAAATGATATCTCCTATCTAGCACCTGACTAGGAGGGTGCTAGATAAGGATCCCCCAGTTCCCCTTTACACTTACCTGAGCCCAATCTTGATCCAGTGATGTGCAGGAGAGCAGCAGCTCTCCTGGTTCTGTCTCTCCTCACTAGGATGATTGATAACAGCGGTAACCACTGGCTCCTGCCAATCAAATCCTATGACAAGGAAACGGGGGGGGGGGGGGCAGGGCCGGGCCCTGCTGTCTGTGTAAATAGATGCAGACAGCGAGGCTCAAGAGCGAGTCCGTACAAGTGCCCCCACAGACAGTGGCTTTATGAGGGAACAAAGAGCACCAGCAAGGGACCCAAAAAGAGGGGGATAGGGGCTGCTCTGTGCAAAACCACTGCACAGAGCAAGGAAATCTAACAACAAAAATTGTATAGTGTGTATCCAGCTTTAGACTGGAGGATGGGACTGGAGCTGGGAGACAGACTTTTCCGGGCACTTCCAATGGAATGGCACCATCCAGTTTTACACATGCACACTTTTTCACAGTTCATAAAGTATAAATAAAAATCTAAAATACACAGTATTGTTTCTACAATTTATATTTTCTCATAAAAACAGATTTATTAAGTTTTGTTGGATTTCAGACAAATGAAAAATGAAATAATAATAATAGCAACAAAAAAAAAAAACACTGTGATTCTTTTTTTTGGTGGTCATAATCAACAATTTTTTTTTTCATAATTTTCACTAAATTTTTTTCTTGAAAGTATATATATTTACTGAAAGTATGGTATAAAATTAAAGCACTATCTTTTCCTATAAAACAATATCAAAACTGACGAAAAAAAAAGAAAAAGAAGAAATTGTTAGGTAATTGCAAATGCTGATTGATCACATCAGGTGGATCTCTTGGTGCTTTTAGCTCTTCCATAGACACAGCCCAGGACCAGTAGAATGGCAACAATGAAGAATTTTACGCCGAAATATGCTGCTAATATTAATGTCTGTTGACTGTTACTGGACATCAGAGGGGGTTCTGTACATTTTTCTGTAAAACAATTAGGATGTATCATTATATTTTTTTAACCAAATACAATATATTCAGGTCATATTTAAATACAACTTTAAGTCCCGGTTCACACTGAGGCGACCTGTGAGGCGACCTGGTCGCCTCACAGGTCGCCTCCCATAGGGAAGCTGCGGACCCGTTCTAATAGGAGCGACACAAGTCGCTCCGACTTAGAAAAAGGGTCCGGAGCTTCTTTGGGGCGGACAGGAGGCGACCGCCATAGACTTCAATGTTATGAAGTCCGTGGCGGCCGCTCCTCGGAGGTCGCGGTGCGAAGTAGCGTCGCCCCTATGTGAACGGGGCCTAAAAAAAAAATGTAACACATACAATATAATTGCTACACACACTATTATGTAAATTAACCAGTACACCCTTAGGCTCGGTTCACACTAAGGCGACACGACTCCTTACTACTTCGGGGGCGACTTGTGCATTCCCATGCACCACGACTTCGGAGCAACTTGCATGGACTTCACATAATGGAAGTCTATGCAAGTCGCTCCGAGGTCGCCCCGAAGTAGTACAGGACCCTTTTTCTAAGTCGGAGTGACTTGTGTCGCTTCTATTAGAACGGGTCCTGTAGCGGTCAATGGACCGCGAGGGAGCGTGACTTGTCAGGCTGACAAGTCGTCTGACAAGTCGCGCTAGTGTGAATCGAGTCTTAAAGCGGAGTTCCAGGCACAGAAATCATTTTTCAACAAACATACCCCCGGGACAGTCAGGGCTAGTACATTCCACAATGGCTAGCCTCTGATCTGTCCCGGTTCGCACTTACCTTTTAGAAGAAATACTCACTTATAAAATTTCTTCCACAGCGTTTACATCTCTCTTGTGGGCAACTGAAGCCGACGCGGTCCTCTTCGGCATCTTCTTCCGCGTCTTCTTCTCCCAGAATGCGCCTTCACCGGCCCCTCTCGTCACTTCCGGTGCGGCGCCGCATTCCTCCACAGCTTCTGGGCATGCCCAGAAGCTGTTTAGCAGGGGAATGCGGCGTCGCCCGGAAGTGACGAGCGGGGCCGGTGCCGTCGCATTGATTCCTGGGAGCGATGACGTTCAGCTCCCAGGAATCAGTGCAAGCCCGGAAGTGACGGCGGAGCCGCGGCACAGAGGGAGGAAGTGAAGACTAGGTGAGTATATTCGATCTTCAATTACAAGGTGAGTAAATAAAAAAAAAAACCTAACTATCCAATTCCTTTTCAGGTGAAGGGGAACAAGCGGACGGGCACAAAAAAAATATCGATTTTGTGCCCGGAACTCCGCTTTAAAGTGATTGTAAACGATCACCATGTAAAACAACTCATTCATCAGTTTAAAATAGAAATGAAAGGCAAAACATTTGTGTATAGAGTTAAAAAAAAAATAAAAAACCTTTTTACCCCTTTTTTTTTATAAGCGAATACATTCCCTTTGTTCTCAGCTGCATAAGAGCTGGGGGAGGAGAAACAGCAGTACACTGAGCTTCCCTGTAAATGGCTGTACAGGGGAGGTGTGTGGCAGGGTCAAAGGTCATGGCCAGTATATTTCGGGCAGGATTTTCTTTTAAAAAAGCATTTTTTAAATTAGTATCAGTGTCAGTTAGTTTCAGTGGCAGTGTGTTTTAGACAGAAAAAAAATAAATAAAAAGAATGCACACTATTATTTCTGAGCCTACTACAGGTACATCTGTGCACAACTAACCTAAACATAAGTGGTATCGCTGTGATTGTCAGAGCAGAACTATTTATTTTGAGTTGTTCTTTGCTTGTTATTTAAGGTAGTAGAAAGACATATACAGCTACATTTTAAAAACATTGTTTTTTATTTTTGTTTTATTTTGGGACAGTTTTCCTTTGATAATAAAAAAAAATAAAAAATCAGAAGATACCCATTACTATTTACCACCAAATGAAAGATCAATTTTCCCTGAAAAAAACAACATACCACCTGGATGCAGAAAGTAATTGTGATGATATATACAGTTTTACTAACACAGAGGGCTTTTTTTTCAGGGGGAACGCAGTTCCGGCACCTTCAACACTGAATGTAAGTGTGTAAGTGCAAGGGGTGCTGGAGGTTCTATTGGTGATGGATTGTCGCTGGTAGGGATCTTTTTTTGCATGGGGGTCTGTTGTTGCTGATGGAGGATCTTTGTTTACATGGGGGTCTATTATTGCTGGTGGAGGATCTTTTCTTTGCATGGGGGGTCTATTGTTGCTGGCGGAGGATCTTTGTTTGCATGGGGGTCTGTTGTTGCTGGTGGAGGATCTTTTTTTTTTTTGCATGGGGGTCTATTGTTGCTGGTAGAGGATCTTTTTTTGCATGGGGGTCTATTGTTGCTGGTGGAGGATCTTTGTTTGCTTGGGGGTCTATTGCTGGTGGAGGATCTTTTTTTGCATGTGGGTCTATTGCTGCTTAAGGAGGATCTATTGTTGCTGGTAGGGGTCTTATATTTCTGGGGAGTCAGTAGTTTCTAGGTGGGATCTACTGTTGAGCGAGAGAGAGGTCTACTGTTGCTGGCTGCTGGGGAATCTGTTGTTGCTGTTGGAGATCTAGTGTCACTGGGGTGGATTTATTATTGCTGGGGTGTTATTTTTTTGTGGGGGGGCATTGTTGTGTGGGTGATCTATTTTTTTGGGGGGGGGGGCTATTGTTGCTGGCTCCAGGGGAGCTTTTCTTATTATAATTCACAAGCTCCATACAAATGACTGAGCATCACAGAATAATACTGGGTTCTGTTTTCTCTAAAAGGGGCGGTACTGGGGGTGGGGCCAAAGGATGTGTTTGGGGGTAGGTGGGCAGAGACAAGAGGCAACTCAGAAGGGGGGAGTTCCTGCACCTACTCTCTGAGAAAAAAGCCCTGCTAACACATGTCAAAGTTGCAAAATAGTGCTTAGGCATTTGGATTTGTTTTATTGGGAAGGGGTTAAAATTTTCACGCAGGATAGATAAAACATTTGCTACAATTTTATTTCCTAGGAGTCTTGTTTGTATCCCACTTTCTGATCATTACATCCCCTCTATGGTATATTCATTTTCCCTGCTGGATGGGCACCAGGCATAATTCATTATATGTTTATCAGATTTAAATATACTAACAAAGTGAAGCCAAGCTTCAGCTGTCACTTCATATCAATTACAGCATTTTTCCCCCCTTTTTGGGATAAAAGTTTTACAGCAGTGGCCAAAAGTTTTGAGAATTAAATAAATATGAATTTTCAAAAACTCTGCTGCTTCAGTCAAAAGAAGGAAACAGCCCAGTTGTAGGAACCAACTAGGCACAAAGGTGGACTTTACGGGAACATAATAGGATAGACTTGAAAATCAAAAGTTGTATAAAAAAGACATTTATTAAATTCCATTAAAGCGGAGTTCCGGGCACAGAATCGTTTTTTTTTTTTCAATCTCCCCCTAACAATCACCCTTACACATCGATACATCCGCTAATCCTGGTTAGAATGGTGAAATAATGAGTTTGCAAGAATAAAATCTTACTTTATATAATTTGTGATGTGCGGCGCCATCTTTGTTGTGGATTGCCGAATCCGTTGTGGGGAAATGTCTTCCCTTCTTCCTGATTCCAGTGGGCGTAGGCCTGTGAGTCAAGAAATGAGAACAGTGGTCGGCCGCCCATGTGACTGCAAAGTGCATCATGGGAGCGCCGAGGAAGAGCTCCCAGGACGCATTGCGGCACGGAAGTGACGAGGAGAGCCGAGGCGCAGGAGGGAGGAAGTCCTTTGAAAGGTGAGTATACAAACCTCTGTAAACAGGTAAGTGAAAAAAAAAACTATGGGAATATCCAATTCTGACTCAGCGGAAGGTAAGTAATACAATGCAGTAATTATTAGAAATTGAATTTTGTGCCCGGAACTCCGCTTTAAAAACATTGATATATATAAAAAGGAATGAACCTGACCCAAAAGGAGGCTCTAATTCTTCCCACATATAGATACATGTTTATGACCAAACAAATGCTCATACATGAACTTGAATTGCATATCAAACATTGCGTGAATATGAGAAAATACGTCTGCTCGAAAGTCAACGCGTTTCGTAGTTTGCTTCGTCAGGACCAGATGCAGACAAAATTGTTCTTCTCAATACAATGCAAGGCAACAGAATTGGCTTTGGGCGAACACAGGGAATAAGTAAGGCCAAAAACTCTGTAGGGAATTTTGTAAATCAGAGATAGATCTATCCCATTGAAGGCAATTACACCAAGGGCCAATGTATAGGGTCTGGTTCTTATTATTTGTAAGAATGCTATTTAGGGTAGTGTGGTAGGTTTACAATAAGAAATCCAAATAGCAGGTGTAGAATGTATCATGTGGTATCATCAGGTAGAAGGTATGAATACCACTTAGCATAAGAGAAGCCCAGAACAAGGACCGGCTGCTTCAGTGATTTTAGGTCTTTTTGTCAGATGTTACTATGGTATACTGAAGTATAATTACCAGCATTTCATATGTGTCAAAGGCTGTTATTACATGAAGTTTATGCAACCAGTCAATATTTGCAGTGTTGATTCTTTTTTAACTTTGAAATCTTTTTTAACCACTTGCCGACCGCCCGCCGCCTTTTCACTGCGGCAGGGCGGCTCTTCTGCATCCAGTCACGTAGTACTACGTGACTGGAGTGCATGTGGTTTCGGCGGCGCACGCGCGCCACCGGAGCCACGCTCCCGCTATGTTTAGACACAGCTGGAGGCGGGCCGTGGAAGGAGCTGCTACGATTGCCTCTGCCCTCCCGCGATTGTCCGGGAAACCGAAAGAAGACCCGCCTGCTTATGTAAACAAAGCAGGCAGATCTTCTTTCAGATAGGCAGGGACAGATCAGCAGTTTCAGCTAAGCTAGAAACCCCCCTCACACACACACAGTAAGTAAGCATAATAGGCATACATTAACCCCATTGATCACCCCCAGTATTAACCCCTTCCTTGCCAGTGTCATTTATACAGTAACAGTGCATATTATTTAGCACTGGTTACTGTATTAGTGTCCCTGGTCCCCAAAAAGTGTCAAAAATGTCAGTTAGAGGTCCGATCTGTCCGCCGCAATGTCACAGTCCCGCTAAAAATCGCTGATCGCCGCCATTACTAATAAAAAATAAATAAAAAGTCCAAAAATCTATCCCGTAGTTTGTAAATGCTATAATTTTCGTGCAAATCAATTAAAATACGCTTTTTGGGATTTTTATTTTTACCAAAAATATGTAGCAGAACACAAATTGGCCTAAACTGATAAAAAAAATAAAATGTTTTAATTTTTTTTATTGGGAATGCTTTATAGCAGAAAGTAAAAAATATGGAGTTTTTTTCAAAATTGTCGCTCTTTTTTTGTTTATAGCGCAAAATCTAAAAATCGCAGAGGTGATCAAATACCACTAAAAGAAATCTCTATTTGTGGGGAAAAAATGACATCAATTGTATTTGGGTACAGCGTCGCACTACCGTGCAATTTTCCGTTAAAGCAACGCAGTGCTGAATCGCAAAAAATGGTCTGGTCATTAACTCCCTTAGCGGTAACCCCGAGCGTGACTCGGGGTGGTTTTTCCATGCTACGATCGGTATCCCCGAGTCACGCTCGTGGTAGATGTGTAGAGCCTGCAGCGAGGTTCCTTACCTTCTCCTGGCTATCCAGCGATGATCTCCCATTGCTGTGATTGCCGCCGAGATCCCCACCGCTCGTCCGTCGCTCTGATGACTTCCTAGTTCCATTCCCTGCAGCAGCAATGGTGCATGGGAGCGGAACTGGGAGGGAAATTAAAATGTTGCACAAAACATAAACACATAAAAAGGAGGTGATACAGTGTAATCTGAGAGGATTACACTGTAGCACCTTAGTATCAGAAAAATATCAAATATTATAACTTGTAAATTATAAATTATATTATATATATATATATATATATGTATATATATATATATATATATATATATATATATATATATATATATATATTATATTATATATTATAATATATTTATTATTAATATAATATTTATATTTTATAATATATATATATATATATATATATATATATATATATATATATATATATATATATATATATATATATATATATATATATATATATATATATTATAAATTATAAATATCAAAAAATTGTACCGCTTTTGGTACATGATTCCTGACATAATCATACCGCCAGGGAGGTTAAGGGGGTAAAACTTTCCGGGGCTGAAGTGGTTAAGACCTCTGCAATTCTCCCTGGCATGCTGTCAATCAGCTACTGGGCCACATCCTGACTGATGGCCGCCCATTCTTCCATAATAAGTGCTTGGAGTTTGTCAGAATTTGGGAGTTTTTTTTGTTCACCTGCCTCTTGAGGATTGACCACAAGTTCAAGATCACAATGGAATTAAAGTAAGACTTGGGGTTTTTTTGGTTGTTGTTGTTAAAAAAAACAAACATGTTATACTTACCTGCACTGTGCAGTTAGTTTTGCACAGAGCAGCCTGGATCCTCCTCTTCTTGGGTCCCTCTTCTGCGCTCCTGCCCCCTCCCTCCTGTTGAGTGCCCCCACAGCAGGCCGCTTGCTATGGTGGCATCTGACCTGAGCTTTGGCCCCGTTTCTGAATAGACCCGATCCCGCCCCCTCTTTCCTCATTGGCTATCTGACTTTGATTGACAGCAGTGGGAGTTAATGGCGCTTCACTGCTGTCTCAGCCAATCAGGAGGGAGAATCTCGGGCGGCTGAGACACTCGTGGACATCGCTGGACAGAGAGGGACCTCAGGTTAGTATTAGGGGGGGGGGCTGGGGAGGCTGCTGCACATAGAAAGCTTTTTATCTTAATGCGTGGAATGTATTTGGATAAAAAAAAAAATTCCTGACTTTACAATCCCTTTAAGTTTATTTTCATGGCAAAGAAGGAATTTGCAATTAATTTCCATTCATCCGGTCACTCTTTACTACTATTCTGGAGTATATGCAAATTGCCATCATAAAAACGGAGGCAGCAGTCTTTGTGAAAATTAATATTTGTGTCATTCTCAAAAATTTTGGCCACAACTGTACATGAATACATAAAAGCTGATCATTGTTGGCACCCCTGTCAGTGTTATATGCTCTGTCTCATCCCTGTAACTGCCCCCTGCAAAAGAGCTTGTTCTTTTGAAAATCAACTGACTTACTGCCCTGGATCACCAGGTAAAAATAAGAGAAAGAAAGCCTAAAAAAGGAAACGAATGCAGCCACACGTTTTAATACTGCTTTAAATCTATAACAAAAAAAATCAATTAGAAACCAGCTAGGGAATTTGAGATTTTCATAAAAGCAGATGAGTCCATTTGAGAAAAGAAGACTACTTTGTTCAGTTCTCTGGCACCTACTAAAATCTATAAATGTATAAAACAATGCATGCGCTCAGCTCCAAACTAATAACAGGACTGCTGCAACCAAATTATCCCCAATACTGGATAGAATAAAGCATGGCTTTTTTTTCAGCGGGAACGTGGGGGAACGCAGTTCCGGCACCTCCAGCCCTGAATGTATGTAATGGCAGGGGGTGTGCTGTAGGGTCTACCGATTCTGGATACTGAGGGATTTATTGTTTGTTGCTGGGGAGGTCTTTTTTTGCTTCTTGGGGATCTATTGTTGCTGGTGGGGGGGGGGGGGGTCAATTGTTGCTGGAAGGGATCTACTGTTGAGGGAGGGATCGATTGCACCTAGCTGCTGGAGAGTGTATTGATGCTGGCTTTTGGGAGATCTGTTGTTGCTGCCAGGGGTCTATTGTTTCTGGGGTGATATATTGTTGCTAGGGGGCGGGGGGTATATTGCTGCTGAATGAAGGGGGGAATCTATTTTACAGCTTTTCTTGTTATCATTAACAAATTCCATACACATTACTTAGCACAACAAAATGATACTTGGCTCTGTATTCCCTAAATGAGGTGTTGCTTGGAGGTGGGTAGGGGGTGGAACCAAGGGATGGTGCTCAGAGGTGGGTAGGGGGTGGAACCAAGGATGGTGCTCAGAGGTGGGTAGGGGGTGAAACCAAGGGATGGTGCTCAGAGGTGGGTAGGGGGTGGAACCAAGGGATGGTGCTCAGAGGTGGGTAGGGGTGGAACCAAGGGATGGTGCTCGGAGGTGGGTAGGGGGTGAAACCAAGGGATGGTGCTCAGAGGTGGGTAGGGGTGGAACCAAGGGATGGTGCTCAGAGGTGGGTAGGGGGTGGAACCAAGGATGGTGCTCAGAGGTGGGTAGGGGGTGAAACCAAGGGATGGTGCTCAGAGGTGGGTAGGGGGTGGAACCAAGGGATGGTGCTCAGAGGTGGGTAGGGGTGGAACCAAGGGATGGTGCTCGGAGGTGGGTAGGGGGTGAAACCAAGGGATGGTGCTCAGAGGTGGGTAGGGGGTGGAACCAAGGGATGGTGCTCGGAGGTGGGTAGGGGTGGAACCAAGGGATGGTGCTCAGAGGTGGGTAGGGGGTGGAACCAAGGATGGTGCTCAGAGGTGGGTAGGGGGTGAAACCAAGGGATGGTGCTCAGAGGTGGGTAGGGGGTGGAACCAAGGGATGGTGCTCAGAGGTGGGTAGGGGTGGAACCAAGGGATGGTGCTCGGAGGTGGGTAGGGGGTGAAACCAAGGGATAGTGCTCAGAGGTGGGTAGGGGGTGGAACCAAGGGATGGTGCTCGGAGGTGGGTAGGGGTGGAACCAAGGGATGGTGCTCGGAGGTGGGTAGGGGTGGAACCAAGGGATGGTGCTCGGAGGTGGGTAGGGGCAAAGACACAAAGTGACTCAGAAGGGGGAGTTCCAGCACCTTTTCACTGAGAAAAAAAAGCCCTGGATTAAAGTGATATCAAAAACTTTTTTTTTTTATTAAAAAAAAAATATCAAACATGTATACTTACCTCCTCTGTGCAGTATGTTTTGCACAGAGCAGTCCAGATCCTCCTCTTCTCAGGTCCCTTGCCAGTGCTCCTGGCCCCTCCCTCCTGCTGGGTGCCTCCCATTCAGATCATGGCTTGGCCCTGCCCCTCCGTCTCCTGATTGGCTCACTGGCTGTGATTGACAGCAGTGGGAGCCAATGGCTCCCCCCTGTTGCCAAAAAGCCAATCAGGAGTGCAAGTTCCCGGAGAGACAAGGCTCTCCGGGACTTTTCTGGATAAAGAGGGGGCTCAGATAAGTATTAAGGGGGGAAGCTGCACACAGAAGCTTTTTTTACCTTCATGCATAGAATACATAAAGGTAAAAAACCTTGAGCCATTGCAACCACTTTAATTGTACACTATGGTATTAGTGTGCTGTCCTTTTCAATAATGTCTTGAACAAAGAATGAATTCCTGTGTGCAAACATGAGTGAAGTGATAAACTAATTTGTATAAACAACAAATCATACCACCAAAAGAAAGCTCTATTTGCTATTTGTAGTAAAAAAAGGACATCAATTTTATTTAGGTACAGTGTCGCACGACTGCGCAATTGTCAGTTAAAATAACGCAGTGCAGAATCGCAAAAAAATGGTCTGGTCATTAGGGGGTAAAACCTTCCGGTCCAGAAGTGGTTAAGCTGAAATGGATTCTTACCAGACATGGATGATCTTGATTTACAGAGATCAAAAGAGCTGGTTTATTCCAAGATAGAAATCGCCACTACCAGATCCTCAGAATAAAAACTCTCCTCCAAAGAGAATGCCTCATGCACAGCAAGCCTGTCACTACCTCCAGGCTGAATGGCGCTCACCCGCAATTACATATGAGAAACACAAATATGGAGAAGCCTCATAGTGCAGTATGTTAAACCTTCTCTTTAAAAAAATAAATTGTATACCACTTACATATAAATAGATGATAAATGCGATAAAACAGTAAGAACCGCCAAGACGCGGTGATCAGCCGATACGTGATGACGTCACATTCCAACTCTGCCCAATGTGTTTCCCCACAACTGGCGTCCTCTGGGATTGAACAGTGCGCCATTTACATAGTCATTGCATATCTATATGATTTGTTGTTTATACAAACTAGTTTATCACTTCACTCATGTTTGCACACAGGAATTCATTCTTTGTTCAAGATATTATTGAAAAGGACAGCACACTATTAACTTAGTACATCTACTAAAAACTGAAATATCAGTTTTGGTTGGATCAATGCTTACAAAGGAGTGTATAGTGGTTTATATATTTTCTAACATTATTTACTATAGTTGGGATTTAACAAAATGCATAAATACTTCAAAATATTGCCTGTGAATAGATTTCATTCTCATTTTTAGCCAGCAGGTGGAGATAAAGATTTCTTATACTTTCCAGACTCTACTTATCTGCTTTGATGAAAATGCCCGCTGTTCACAGACATCAATACCCCTAGCTGAAATGCACACACAGATAAATGAGTCAAAGGAGTAAATCGATCAACGTGAGTACAACCAGCCTGCAAATATTGTTAGAGGTTGTTATAGCCGTTGGTAATAATCACTGTGTTCTCCATGGGAGGATTCTCCCATCAATACTGACTGTGTTGATGGGGGAATCAAGCAATATAGTGACCCTTTGAATCTGAACTGCAGCTGAGAATACACGATTATCAGTATAAAGGTGCTTCCTGGCCTTTTCTGTTTAACGTTTGTTCCTCCATGTTTTTTCCCTTCCTCAATATGCCCCGAATTCTTTATGTATTATTGCACCTCTGTTTTATTACTATGGAGAAATGGCTTCCAGTCAATTAACCACTTGAGGACCGCCCTATGGAGATATGCTGCGGCAGGGCGGCCCTCCTGCGCGAACCAACGTACCTGTATGTCGGCTCGTGCTCTGGGTGTTGGGGCAGGCACGCGCGCCGTTCCATGCCTACTATGATTGGACACAGCGGGAGCCAATCAGCGGGTCTGGTGGACGTGATGTCCGCCGGGACCCACCGATCATTCCAAGGAGAGGCAGAATGGCCGTTTTGTCAGAGAGGAAGATAGAGATCTTGTGTTTCAGCCAATCAGGAAAACAGATCTCAGTCTTCCTCTAGTTAAGCCACCCCCCCACAGTTAGAAAGCACTCCCTAGGAGCACACTTAACCCTTTGAACGCCCCTGAAGTTAATCCCTTCCCTGCCAGTGTCATTAGTACAGTGAGAGAGTATTTTTTAACACTGATCACTGAATTGGTGTCACTGGTCACCAAAAAGTGTCAGATTTGACCACCGCAATGTGGCAGTCCCGGTAAAAAATCATTGATCGCCGCCATCACTATTAAAAATATAAAAATAAATTCCATGAATCTATCCCATAGTTTGTAGACTTGTTTATTTTGCACTATTGTTTTAACCAAAAATATGTAGCAGAATACATATTGGCCTAAACTCATAAATAAATTAGATTTTTTACATTTTTTTATTGAATGTGTTTTATGGCATAAAGTAGAAAATATTGTTTTTTTTTTCAAAACTGTCAATCTTTTTTTGTTTATAGCACAATAAATAAAAAAAACACACAGTTGATCAAATACCACCAAAAGAAAGCTCTATTTGTGGGAAAAAAAGGACATCAATTTTATTTGGGTACAGCGTCGCACGACCGCGCAATTGTCAGTTAACCACTTACCGCATATCGACGTAGGGCTACGTCGGTAAACTTTGCGGGCTTATACCGGGATGATGCCTCTAGCTAGAGACATCATCCCGGTACCGTGGTTTGAAGCCGACGGTCGGCTTTCCGTCGGTAACAACCCGAGCTCGATCGTTACCCGGGTGAGCGGGAGGGGACGTCCCCCCCCCTCCCGCCGCCTTCCGTGGCTTTGCTCGGGGCTCCCGTCCCACCGAGCACCCAGCCGGGACGTCCGCCGGCTGGATGGAGTCCCGATGAATGCCGGAAACGGCATCGATCGGGTCTCCGATGACGTAACCCGGAGTTACCATGACGTCACTTCCGGGTTACTGTGCTGCAAAAGGCGGCAGTTTTAAAAAACGGCTGTATGCAAAAATGCCGTTTTCGGCGTTTTGCATACAGGGAAGTGTAGTGGAGGGGTCTAGGGTCTTTTAGACCCTCGATCCCTCCATAAAGTGTACCTGTCACACATATTGCTGTCACAAGGGATGTTTACATTGCTTGTGACAGCAATAAAAGTGATCAGATTTTTTTTTTTTAAAAAAAACCTGTAATAAAGTTGAAAAAAAATAAAAAATAAATAGGAAAAAAAAAAAAAATTTAGCCATCCCCGTCACCGTTAGCTCGCGCACAAAAAAAAACGTATACGCAAGTCGAGCCGCGAATGAAATCGCTGTTCAAACCCCACATGTGAGGTATCGCCGCGATCGCCAGAGCGTGGGCAATAATTTAAAAAAAAGAGCTACACTCTACCTCTAAACTGGTAACCGTTAAATAAATTTAAAGCGTCGCAGATTGAGATCTCTATTGACCGTAGTTTGTCGCCATCCCACGGGGGGGCGCAATTTTAAACTGTAACATGTTGGGTATCTATTTACTCGGCGTGACATCATCTTTCACAATATACAAAATGGGCTAACTTTACTGTTTAGTATTTTTTAAATGCAGTGAAATGTGATTTTTCTAATTTTTTCCAAAAAAATGGCGTTTTAAAGACCGCTGCGCAAATACCGCGTGACAAAAAATTTTGCAATGACCGACATTTTATTCTCCAGAGTCTTTGCTAAAAAAATATATATATATATATATATATAATGTTTGGGGGTTCTAAGTAGTTTTCTAGGAAAAAATACTAGTTTTAACTTGTAAACAAAAAGTGTCCGAAATAGGGCTGGGGCTTAAGTGGTTAAAATAACGTGGTACCCTATCTCAAAAAATGACCTGGTTATTAAGGGGTAAACCCTTCCAGGGCTGAAGTAGTTTAATATCCACCATGCAGGATACTGATGGGAATGGTGATGGGTGAGGTCACTGCGACAGGTACAAACTCTGCGCCTCTTGGCCATCCACCCATATGGGAGCTGGGAGCGGAGAATGATCAGGATCCTGGAGTTCAGTTTTAATTCCTGGCATTAGATATACAATGAAATTATAAATATGGAGATAGGAGTCCCTTAATCTTACCTCTGATTAGTCTGGTTCCTCCTCCATACATAATTTCATCTTCATATTGGTTGTCACCTGCACACCATAGGATCACCACAAAGCAGTGAAATGAAGTGTCGTCTGCCTTTGTTACATCATTAATCATTAGATTAGTCATCCCTGTTATGGATGTCCGATGTCTATATGAAGAATGAACCATTTCCTGGTAGGGGTGGAAGGCGTACGGTCCGGTTACATTCCCCACTCTCCAGTATACATTGACCCGCACAACATCTCTCTCTGTATACCGACCACTAGGAAGGGTGTAGGAGCAGGGAAGGGTCACTGACTTTCCTTCTTGTACTGAAATCTCATTAGTTGGCTGATCCCAGGATGGTTGATATTCTAGAAGAAAAAGTTGAAGAAATAAGCCGATCCACATATTTGAAACAGTAAAATCCAGTCCTGGTTTTACCTAATGGAATCTAGTCTTTAGCTCATGTGTGCCCCCATATTCTAATCAGGACCCAATGTCCGCCGGTCACTCGCGATCATCGGTTACAGTAAACATGTAAACAAAGCCATCTGTCATTCTCCCCTGTGTAACAGCACAGATCATACGGTCCTGCTATGTAGGATCGCATATCTCTGTAGTTACACACACAGCCACATCCAATCACAGTTAGAATCACGCCCCTAGGGACACACTTAACCCCTCCCTCTCCAATAAAGTTAACCCCTTCCCCGCCAGTGTAATTTTACAGTAACAGTGCATATGTATAGCACTGATTACTGTAGTAATGTCACTGGTAACCCCAAAAGTGTCAAAAATGTCAGTCAAGGGTCCGATCTGTCTGCCGCAATGTCGCAGTCCCGCAAAAAAAAATCGCAGATCGCCGCCATTACTCATTAAAAAAAAAACAATAAAAATGACAATAATCTTTCCCCTAGTTAGTAAACGCAATAACTTTTGAGCAAACCAATCAAAATACGCTTTTTGCGATTTTTTTTTTACCAAACATATGTAGCAGGAAACAAATTGGCCTAAAATGTTAAAAAATTTTGATTTTTTACATTTTTTGGGGGGGAATTTCATATAATAAAAAATGTGAAAAATATTGTTATTTTTGCAAAATTGTCGCTCTTTTTTTGTTTATAGCGCATGATCAAAAAATCGCACAGGTGATCAAATACCACCAAAAGAAAGCTCTGTTTGTGGGGAAAAAAGGACATCAAATTAGTTTGGGTACAATTGTCCATTAAAATCACGCAGTGCCGAATCGCAAAATAGGCCCTGGTCAGGAAGGGGGTAAAATCTTCCGGGGCTTAAGTGGTTAAAGGAGAATTATAAAAATGGAAAAATGGTTAGTTAAACCCACAAGTTCTTTTTTTACCACTACTATTCCTTTATCTTTCAATCATTTTTATTGTATTTTCATAGTAACAAGTTTAGCAAATCACTGTGCCAAGGTGATACAAATCTAATCCTGGGAGAATTACATAATACAATGACACAAACTACCACGTGTATTATAGGAAGGACATTGTTAGGGACTGTTTCTTATCGTTATTTCTGAGAATAGAATATGTTTGCATAGCATTTGAGAAGTGTAAATAGTTTGTAACATATAGTCCTTTTCAACAAGTAAGATGGAGATTGAACCTAGTAAAAAGGTGAAAGCATTACTCAGGAGTCTTGGCTGAACAAGCCTATAGAGATATAATAGAATTCCTGCTAATGTCTCCAGAGAATTAATTTATCCTTGGCATCATAGGAGGAGAAATATTTTAACACTTGTAACAAGAGGTAACCGAGTTAAAGTAGAAAGAGTAAATGGATGAGTATAAAAGAAAGAAGTGAAAGAAGAAGAAACAGGACAGGTAGAGAAAAGCAGACTAAGGACACCTTACTCATTACTCTAATATCAGCATTTAATTTTATTTGTCTCATTTTAGTTTAATTTTACTAGCGCTGCTCTAATTCAGATTTAGAGAAAAGAGGAAATAGATTTCTACGAGGTTGGGTCTGTAATCCTTTACCTTGGAGGAAAAATTTCAGCGGAGAGGATAAAGATCAAATGGAAACTTTCATATACGTCGCCCAGGGTTGCCAGATATCTTCGAATTTTTCTTCGGTGTTCAAGAGGAAACTGACAATTTTCACTACAGTCAAGCCATCAGACAGTTCCAAATTAGTGGTCATGCTATCAGACAAGTTTTTCTTATGTTGGAAATTGTAGACGGAAACATTATTTGACACAATACACAGCAGATTGTGACCTACAAAATAATTATTACACAAATGTGTCATACACACCCCCCTCTACCCCCTCTACCATATCTTACAATATGGTGGGATTTTACTGTGGAAATTTAAAGATACAGAGCCCCAAATATTACACTTTAGGCTACAAATTTACATTTTTTTAAAAATGTTCAATGGGAGAAAAATAAAATCTCCCATTGGACCAATACATTTACAATGCAGATGTGTCATACACACCCCCCTCTACCATATCTTATAATATGGTGGGATTTTACTGTGGAGATTTAAAGATACAGACACAATCTCCACAGTAAAATCCCACCATATTGTAAGATATGGTAAAGGGGGGTGTGTATGACACATCTGCATTGTAAACGTATTGGTCCAATGGGAGATTTTATTTCTGACCCATTTTAAAGTATTGCGAAAATGTCAGTTTGTAGTCTAAGGGTTGATATTTGGGTGTCTGTATCTTTAAATCGCCACAGTAAAATCCAACCATATTGTAAGATATCGTAGAGGGGGGTGTGTACGACACATCTGCATTGTAAACATATTGGTCCAATGGGAGATTTTTCGTCTGACCCATTTTGAAGTATTGCGAAAATATCAACTTGTAGCCTAAGGGGTGATATTTGGGTGTCTGTGTCTTTAAATTTCCACAGTAAAATCCAACCATATTGTAAGATATGGTAGAGGGGGGTGTGTATGACACATTTGTGTAATAATTATTTCGTAGGTTTCGTATTGTGTCAAATAAGGTTTCCGTCTACAATTTCCAACACAAAAAAACTTGTCTGATAGCATGACCACTAATTTGGAACTGTCTGATGGCTTGACTTCAGTCAATTTTCTCCTGAGTTATGATCCACGAAATCTTGCGTTTGGCTATGTTTATGGAAACTGTGGGTTTCTTCCATTGACGAGCTATCATGATTTTTGCTCCCAGATTTTTGCTCCTGACTGACCAACCCCCAGGACCAACCCCCAGAGGATGTTAATTTTAATGAAACATGTAGGGGCGTGGTCTCCTGATGGCGTGTGATAACACAGCTCCCAGCTTGCGGCGATGAGAGGACTCCCTGCCTGCCCTGTCCCCGCCTATCCAGCTGGGGGATCCCGGACCTAGGAGGAACGACCCGCAGGAACGCTGCAGCGGTATACATTGTCATGCTGCTTTCTGTTATGCTGGTATATTGAACTGCTAAATGTGAGTGTTTCTTCTTTCACCATTTTAATAAAAGTTTGTACGGTGTTACACTATGGGAGCCTTCCCTTTGTTCTTTTTCCACACATACTGAGGAGGATTGTGTATGATGAGCTGGTGTCCCCTTGCTACTCTTTATTGATTCTTCTGGCTTCTGAGGGCTTACGAGGAGGATAAGACCATTTATCCCCAGACCATCTGGCTCTCTGTGAGATGCGTTTAGCCACCTATAACTTGGTGGCAAGGGGGATCCGGTAAGGAGCTATTTGAACCACTTTTGGGTGTAGCTTCTTCTGTGACCCTTTAACACACCTTACTCATTTTTCCTTTCTGGGAACCATCTGTTATTCCTGGCGGACTTTTATATGGAAGCTATTTGTGGTTATTTTATATTGGTTGTACATGATTTGACACATATTTTTATATAACCACCAATAACGCTATGGCTATTTAATAATTGTTGTACATTATATTAGATTTACTTCTATGATTAGCGCTGCACTATTTTGGTTTAAATATTGGTTTTGGAACTTGTACTATCGTTTCAAATGCTAGCAGCTTCTCACTAAGCGCAATGCTCTCTTTTGGATTATGTGCCGCACACTGTATCAAATTGGTCTGCATGGCTGTCATCCCAGAAGGAAGCATCTTCTAAAGATGATGCACAAGAAAGCCTGCAAACAGTTTGCTGAAGACAAGCAGACTAAGGACATAGATTACTGGAAACATGTCCTGTGGTCTGATGAGACCAAGATTGGTACAGATTGTGTCAAGCATTTGTGGCAGCAACCAGGTGAAGTATGGTGGTGGGAGTGTCATTGTCTGGGGCTGCATGAGTGCTGCTGGCAGCGGGGAGCTACAGTTCATTGAGGGAACCATGAATGCCAACATGAACTGTGACATACACAGAGCATGATTCCCTCGCTTCGGAGACTGGGCCGCAGGGCAGTATTCGACATGATAAAGACCCCCAAACACACCTCAAAGATGGACACTGCCTTGCTAAAGAAGCTGAGGATAAGGATGATGGACTGGCCAGGCATGTCTCCAGACCTAAACCCTATTGAGCATCTGTGGGGCATCCTCAAACAGAAGGTGGAGGAGCGTAAGGTCTCTAACATCCACCATCTCCATGATGTCGTCATGAAGGAGTGGAAGAGGACTCCAGTGGAAACCTGTGAAGCTCTGGTGAATTCCATGCCCAAGAAAGTAAAGGCAGTGCTGGAAAATAAAGGTGGCCACACAAAATATTGACACTTTGGATCCAATTTGGACATTTTAACTTAGGGGTGTACTCACTTTTGTTGGTATACAAGCTGTACAATCACTACTTTACATTGTAGCAAAGTGTCATTTCTTCAGTGTTGTCACATGAAAAGATATAATGAAATATTTACAAAAAATGTGAGGGGTGTACTCACTTTTGTGAGATACTGTATACACACTGCTCAAACAAATGAAAGGAACACTTTGAAAACACATCAGATGATCAATGAGGAAAAATCTCATGTTGGATATCTATACTGGTATGGACTGGGTAATGTGTTAGGAACAAAAGGATGCCACATCATTTGATGAAAATGATCAACCTACAGAGGGCTAAATTTAACGATACCCCCAACATCAAAGTGAAAAAATAATGCAGCAGGCTAGTCCATTAAATTTTATTGCAGCAACCCAAAATGGTACTCAGAAGTTTGTATGGTCCCCACATGTTTGTATGCATGCATGACAACGCTGGGGCATGCTCCTAATGAGACAATGGATGGTGTCCTGGGGTATGTACTCCCAGATCTGGACCAGGGCATCACTGAGCTCCTGAACAGACTGAGTTGCAACCTGTTGGTGTTGGATGGGCTGAAACATAATTTCCTAGAGGTGTTCAATTGAATTTAAGTCAGGCAAGCATTTCATTGGTATCAATTCCTTCATCCTCCAGGAACTGGCAGCATATTCTCGCCACATGAGGCCGGGCATTGCAGTGCACCAGGAGGAACCCAGGACCCACTGCACCAATGGGTCCAAAAGTGCCAATTTTGAAGGCTTATATGCAAGTAATTGGGCATACAATGGTTATGAAGGTTGTACATGATTTGACACATATTTTTATATAACCATATTTTTTATAAATTAAAAAAATGACATTTTCCCTGCAAGCTTTCTTCAGTTTGTAAACAACGGCTTGGGGAGCCAGTCTGTATCACAATGTAGTGCACTGGGAACAAGATTAGAGATTTTTTTGGATACATTCTGGTGTTTCTTTCGCAGACTTTGGATAGAAGTAAGAGGTGCAGAAAAATATATCTTTGGGTGTAAGAGGGGCCCTCACACCATAACCCTATAGAGGTATCTTGATGAAAGCAAGAATTGCCTTCCTGTCAAATACTGAAATGATATTCAGCTGTCAAACAGGTGCGAAAAAATTGGTCTTTGGATGTCAGAGGTGCCTTCACACCATAACCCTATAGAGGTAGTCTTGATGAAAGCAAGAATTGGCCTTGCTGTCAAAAATTGAAATGATATGCACCTGTCAAACAGGTGTGGAAAAATTAGCCTTTGGGTGGTAATTGTGCCCATAAAACCTACACCCAAAAATCTTTTCCAGATGACATCAACACCCACAGCAGCCTAGCAGTCCTGCAGAATTTCCACATCTCAAAAACACTTAATCAGCGACATCAGCATCAGGGACTACACAGCTGCTGGTAATCCAGAACTGATTTATTTTGATAAATGTCAATCGGACCACATAGTCTGTGGACAGACACATTTTTTTATCAGTAACAAAACCTCCAGCAGCACTGAATGCCAAATCGGAAAGCACGATGGATGCAGGGCAGCCCAGCAGCTCAATTACATACTGGGGAAGTTCCGGCCAGTGGTCTATTCTCATGACCTAGTAACCCATTGGATTGCCAACTGGAAAGCTCTTCATCTTTGTTTATATAGATAATCGTCTGCCATATGATACAGACCCAGCTGATGGGATGTGGAAACTAAAAGGCCCTGGGCGGCGAGAACTAAAAAAAAATTGTGAAATGCATCACTTAGGTGGCCCCCTTCTCCACGGCTCCTCTCTTGACCAACAGAAGCCTCAAAACTTTGCTTTCCATGACACTGTAACCTACCAGAGTCAGGAAAAGCATTAGATAAACTCCTCTTTAAGGTGTCCTCAAGAGATTTTATCTTCTGCACCCTCTGTGGGGACAGGATGAATTCAAAAATGTTCTCCTTGTTACGGTGGTAAAGGAGGGTTGCCAAGCAATGGTGATCCTTCTGCTTGATGCCAAGCAGAAGGTCCTTTTCAGGCTTTGAAGCATGAGGGAGTCCCTGCCCTGCAAGTGTGCAGAGGCATAAGAAGCAGACTCCTCAGGGTCACTGAGGATTACAGTATCTGGAGCTGCCTCCTCCCAGCCACATACTACTCCCAAGGGTTCTGGGGATAGAAAACCATCTCTTAACCACTTAAGCCCCGGAAGATTTTACCCCCTTCCTGACCAGGGGGTATTTTGCGATTCGGCACTGCGTGATTTTAACGGAGAATTGCGCGGTCGTGCGACGCTGTACCCAAATGAAATTTATGTCCTTTTTTCCCCACAAACAGAGCTTTCTTTTGGTGGTATTTGATTACCTGTGTGATTTTTTGATCATGTGCTATAAACAAAAAAAGAGCGACAATTTTGCAAAAATAACAATATTTTTCACATTTTTTATATGAAATTCCCCCCCCAAAAATTTAAAAATCTAAATTTTTTAACATTTTAGGCCAATTTGTTTTCTGCTTCATATGTTTGGTAAAAAAAAAATCGCAAAAAGCGTATTTTGATTGGTTTGCGCAAAAGTTATTGCGTTTACTAAGGGAAAGATTTTTGTAATTTTTGTTGTTTTTTTTTTTAACGAGTAATGGCGGCGATCTGCGATTTTTTTTTGCGGGACTGCGACATTGCGGTGGACAGATCGGACCCTTGACTGACATTTTTGACACTTTTGGGGGTACCAGTGACATTACTACAGTAATCAGTGCTATACATATGCACTGTTACTGTAAAAATAACACTGGAAGGGAAGGGGTTAACTTTATTGGAGAAGGAGGGGTTAACTGGTTAACTGTGTCTCTAGGGGCATGCTTCTAACTGTGCAGGGATGTGGCTGTTCATGTAACAGCAGAGATCTACGGTCCTACATAGCAGGACCGTATTTCTGCTGTTACACAAGGGAGAATGACAGGCGGCTTTGTTTACACTAGCCGCCTGCCTTTCTCCCTCTGTAACTGACGATTGCGAGTGACCAGCGGACATCGGGTGCGCCGGTCACACGCGCAGGGATCAGAGTGAGCGAGCGGGGCTGGGAGCGCGCCTCCGGCGGCGCGCGCTCGCCCCCTATTGGCTCGCAGGCGTGTGACGTACCGGTACGTCACTTTGCCTGCACGGGGATGACAGCCGCAATATATGTACCTGCGGCGGTCGGCAACCGGTTAAGGTTTGACGTATGTCTTCCTCTGCTTTAATGCCTTCAAAACTGCCAGAATCCTCTTCCTCCCTCTCCTCTTGTGTGTTCTGTGGTGCATGAAGAATGGTGTCTGCATAAAGTGGAAAGGAAGGAAAGGAAGTCCACCTTTTCCTCCCGCTGCTGTGCCTCCTGTGCCCTCTCCATAATGCCACGCAGAGTCTGCTCCAGCAGGAACACAACAGGTGTCAAATGGTGACAGTACAGTGCATGCATCCTTTATCAGCAGCCATTGGCGTGGAGAAAATAAGCTGAGCCGGCCTGAGCCTGTCATTGTGCCATATTCACACAAGTACTTGTTGATGGCCCTCTGCTGCATGTGCAGCCACTGCAGCATTGCCAAAGTTGAGTCCAACCTGGTGGGCATGTCACAGATCAGGCGGTTTACGGGCAGGTGGAATTCCTGCTTAATTTCAGCCAACCGAGCACTGGTTGTGTATGTCCACCTGAAATGGCTACAGATTCTTCTGGCCTACTTTAGCAGATCTTCCAACCCAGGGTACCTATTTAAAAAGATGTTGCACCACCAATTTGAGGAAATGTGCCAGGCATGGCACATGTGTCAACTTTCCCTGTCTAATGGCAGACAGAAGGTTTCTGACCTTATCGCACACTACCATTCCTGGCTCCAGCTGGCATGGCATTAACCACCTCTGGTTCTGCCCCTGCAGAGCTGCAAGAATCTATGCTCTGGTGTGGTTCCTGTCCCTTAGACACGCCAACTGAAGCACTGCATGGCACCTTTTAGCCTCATTGAATAGCTCTTTGAACATTTAGGGGTTCTTTTGGATCGTAGAACAATTTAGCAGAGGAGGACATGGAGGAGGAGGAGGAGGGGGGTAGAGCTGATAAATCTGCCATCATCACTATTAGCTGTATGGAGATGTGGCGGCACAATAAGCTGCAGCAATGAGCCCTGTCCTGCATCTGCCTGAATTACAAGCAGAGTTACCCAATGTGCTGCAAACTAAATATAGTGTTCCTGACCATGCCTGCTGGACCATGTGTCAGCAGTAACCTGGACTTTGCAGTTGACTGCCTTGCCCATCGATACCTTCACGTGATGATACAGAGCTGGAATGGCCTTACGTGAAAGCGACTGGGAACCTGCCATTGTGGTACAGCACATTTTGCAAATTCACGGAAGAGGGCAGAATCCACCAGCAGGAAAGGCAGAAGTAGTAAAGCCAGCAAATTTGACAAGCTTGCATTTAGACGCTGGGCATGTGGGTGGCAGCGACTGTATTTTTTATTTTTTTTCGCTGCAGCAGATGGGACAGATAATTGCATCCCTTTTGTGTGGCTTTCAGGTGCTATTGCCAGTGGGCTGTGTGGTGGGAGGATAAATGCCTTGTCAAGCATGTGCTACCCAAATGGCTGGTGTTTTTACCAGGCTTGATGTGCTTGAGACAAAATTTGCAAATTGTAACAGTGCGACCAGCTGCACATGTGCTAAAAAAGACCCAGACAGCTGAGCTGTGGGATATGAGCCAGGAGATAACAGCTCCACAATGTGATGGAATAGGGTGAATGCTCTCTACTCTTCCATGATGGCTGCCTCGTTGGGGTCGTGCCTCACCCTCACTTTCCTCCTGTGCTCTATCTGGCACCCAAGTCACATCAGTGACTTAATGTTCAGTAACGCACAGAAATATACTGCGTTAAAAATGCCCTAACGCACAGAAACATACTGCGTTAAATGTGCACTAACACACTGAAATATACTGTTTTAAACGTGCAGTAACACATAGAAATTTACTGTGTTAAATGGCATGTAATGCACAAAAATATACTGTGTTAAACGTGCACTAACACACTGAAATATACTGCGTTAAACTGCATGTAACACACTGAAATATACTGCGTTAAAAGTGCAGTAATGCACAGAAATATACTGTGTTAAACATCTTCTAATGCACTGAAATTTACTGCTTTAAACAGCATGTAACGCACTGAAACATACTGCGTTAAACATACACTAATGCAGAGAAATATACTGGGTTAAATGGGCACTAATGCACTAAAATATAATGCATTAAATGGAACATAAAGCACTGAAATATACTGCGTTAAACATGCAGTAACGCACAGAAATATACTGTGTTAAACGTGCACTAAGCTTTACTCCGTTAAATGGCACTAACGCACAGATATATATTGTGTTAAACGTGCAGTAATGCACAGAAGTATACTGCGTTAAACGTGCAGAAATGCACTGAAATATACTGCGTTAAACATGCACTAACACACTGAAATATACTGCGTTAAACAACCCATAATGCACTGAAATATACTGTGTTAAACGGCACGTAACGCACTGTAATATACTGCGTTATATGGCACGTAACGCACTGAAATATACTGCGTTAAACGTGCACTAACAGACTCAAATATACTTCGTTAAACGTGCACTAATGCACTGAACTATACTGCAGTAAACCTGCCCTGACAAAATAAACTAACAACAATGTAAAAATGAGTGGTTACTACACTCACACTGACTGAACTATCACTCTATTCACACTAAATTGATATTCTACACTGACAATAGAATCAGAATAGCAAACTATAGCACACTAACTCTCTAGTAGCACTGAACAGAGCCCTGTTCTATCTCTCTCCGCGCCAATTTCACACTACAAATGGCCGCTATTGAAATATTTTGCTCCTCCCACTGGGTGAGCTTCTGCAGATGCCCAGTGAGAGGGGTGAAATGCGTCAATCAGGGAAGAGATAGGGACGCCAAACTGACAGCAGATACGAATGCTGTGGCGGCAGTTCTCATGGTTCACATGCCTGGACATTTTAACACTGTTGTAAGTGCAATTATGCCTTAATATTTCAAAAAAGTAAACAGTATTATGCTATGATCGTCTCTCTCTTTATTGAAATGTATACCATCCTTATGCTGAGAGCCTTGTATACTATCAAAGAGGGAAGGAGATAGATCCATTTATCTATGCATACACCATGCTGATTTTGATCTTATTGCTGAACATCTTTGTGCTGAGAGCCTTGTACACTGCTTAAAGAGTGAAGCTGAGTGGGGACTCAGGAGGGAAGCATGGAGTGTCACCTGAATCCTATTTGAAAAGACATCACTAGCACTTTGCACCATAATATTATTAAAGGGCTTTTGCCTGTCTGATTGCATTGGTACTTTATGTATTATTGATTGTATTTACAGGTTATGTAATGCTCACATGTTTATTGATTTAAGGAAGCAGCGCTATTTTAACCTTTTCTGATTTTTGTTTCAGGTTCCATTACCTTTCATAATAGCAGCAGCTCCTTTTCATTTCTATTTATTTATTCTAATTTTATTAGATTGTAGCACTGCCCCCTAGAGGGCTGCTGGATATTACACTTTATGGATTCCCCTAGGTTACCCGTAGCAACTGTTTGCAGAAACTTAACACTTTAAGTTCTTGGCTCAGTCAAAGATCAGTCCAGGGGTTGGTGTTGTTTTTGTGGTTTTATTTAAATTGGGATGGGAGAAGGGATGAGTGGGATACTCCAACTGTTAACTATTCACAATGCTGAGGACTTCTAATTTGAGAATGCGGCAAGGCTGCTACTTTATTCTGCCACTTGAATGAAGATGAGGTAAGTGTTCCTATAGTATTTCTCTTTAGGGTACTCCCCTAGTACCCCCTTTCTCTCTCTGGGCTAGCTGACACCCATCCACTGACTCTACACTCCAGAGTGGTCCCCTTCCTGGGCAGACCCCTGGGCAAGTTCCTCTTTACTCACGACCCTGTTTTTCTAGATTCTCAAATGCCCCAACTCCTGTAGTCAGCTCTCCTGGACCTCTGGGTTCAGCCTCACACCACCGGTACACCAGACCGACTTCCTGTGACCACCATCAACTGCTGCAGATGAGGAGGCAGCCACCACCCTCCTTCTGGGACTCTGCTTCCCGCCAAAGACCTCTACCTCATGTGCCAGTGGCTTTTTACACCCTTCCCCATAATGCACCACTCTCTGTGCCAACCCCTGGGAGAGTACCAAAAGCCTATGTGTCATTGGTCATGTTTCCTTCAGCATCCAACGTGCCTCCCCTTTGGATCAGCTGGTGACACTCCCTGAGACCAGATGAATCACACACTGGGCACACTGAGTAGACCTAACTACAAATCCTGCTCCCCGATAAGCAGAGTGCACAAATATTTAGCCTTCTGCTCTTCTGGTAAGCAGAGAGAGACAAAACTACACTCTCATACCGAGCACCTGACTAGGAGGGTGCTACAAGATTTTTTATGCACTTGTATTTCTTGTCTATAAGTGGTAATCATACACGTAAAGTTTTATAAACACTTTAATTGATAGTGCACTAATCAAAAATTCCATAGCGCAGGTTATGCTGCCTTTTTTTACAGATATGTAAGAATATAGGAAAATCTTTATGCCTCTATTATATACACCTGTTTATTAATTACGATTATACAATTTCAAAACATGTTGGCTATGTTTTATGTCATACACAAAAAAAAATGATCCCTGTTTTCCAAATGATTGGAGTTTCCAAGACTTTCTATTCATACATGGCACTTATTACCTACCTCCTCAGCTTATTATAAAAGTGTCCCTTGGTTATGTTTGCCCCTAGGCAAAAAGTTGCCTGTCCTTCACTGGAAGCATTAGGCACTAATGGCTTCTGAGGGTGGCAGAAGGTCCTTTCAAATATCCTTGTGGCAAAAAAATTAACCACTTTCCCTTAAGAAATACTACTGACTACGCTGTTATATTTACCTACTGGCTTTACAGTGGTTGTAAAGGCTCATAGTGTTTTACCTTCATGCATTTTATATATGAAGATAAAAAAAACCTTCTGTGTACAACAGTTACCCCAGCCCCCACTAACACTTACCTGCAGCCCTATCTCGATCCAACAATGTGCATGAGAGCCTCTGCTCTCCCAGGTCTCTCCCTCCTCGTTGTCTGAGACAGCAGTGGTAGCCATTGGATCCATCTAATATCAATCACAGCCAGTGAGCCAATGAGGAGAGAGGAGTGGTGGGGCTGAGCCACCCTCCATGTGTGAAAGGACACACAGAGCAACGGTTCAGGAGCGAGCCTGCCCGGGTGCCCCCATAGAAGCTGTTTGTTATGGGGGCAGGAGGGAGGAACCTGGAGCACCAGAGGGACCCAAGAAGAAGAAGATTGGGCCTGCTCTGTGCAAAACCATTACACAGAGTAGGTACCGGGCACTTTAACCTCTTCCTGCCCAGGCCAATTTTCAGCTTTCAATTAGGCAGTCATGCAACTCTTTACCCAAATGACATTTTAATACGTGTTTTTCCACGCAAATAGAGCTTTCTTTTGGTGGTATGTATTCACCGCTGGTTTTTTACTTTTTGCTATAAAAACGAAAAAAGACTGAAAGTTTTGAAAAAAAAAAGTTTCTTTGTTTATGTCAGAAATGTTTGTAAATAAAACATTTTTCTCCTTCACTGATATGCGCTGATGAGGCGGCACTGATGGGCACAGAGGAGGCGGCACTAAAGAGCACTGATTAGGTGGCACGTATGTGCCACACTGATTGACACTAATATGCAGCACTGAAAAGCAATGATAGGCGGCACTGATGGGCACTGATAGCTGGCACTGATAGGCAGCACTAATGGGCACTGATAGCTGGCACTGATAGGCACTGAAGGGCAGCACTGATGGGTGGCACTGATGAGCAGGCACTGATGGGCACTAAAAGCAGCACTGATTGGTGTCACTAATGAGCACTGATTGGTGTCACTGATGGGCACTAATTGGTGTCACTGATGGGCACAGACTGGCATCACTTTCTGGGCACTGTTGGGGCTGCACTATAATTAAGGCACTGATGATTAGTGCCCTGGTCACCTGTACAGTCTCCCCTGCAAAGAGATGCTGCCAAGGGACATGGTGTGCCCATGATCACTGCATCGGGCGCCCACAATCGACACACTGCACGCCCTCGTGGCTGTGCGAGAGTGGTGACACTGGAGCGACGAAATATGACATAATCTCAGAACAAGAGGAGATCCCGCTCACTGCCATTTCCTTATACAATGGGCAGGAAATGGTTAGAGAATACAAAACTTTAATTGTCACTTTACGTCTTGATTTAAAGGCATTTAGATTAAGACTTCTGACTTTCCTGACCTGCCTACTTGTTTGAGTCAGTGACTTAGAAAACACTGAGAGCAATGGGTGAACATATTAGCAAGAATTCTCAGAAGGAGCTCAGGAATGGCAGGTTCCATATTTCTTTCAGTATGCCTTAAAGTGGTTGTAAAATCAGAAACTTTTTTATATCTTAATGCATTCTATGCATTAAAAATAAAGAGCCTGTGTGTAGCAGCCCCCCTCAGCACCCCTAATACTTACCTGTGCCTCCTCTCTGTCCAGCCGTGTCCACAAGTGCCTCAACCATCCGGGACTCTCCCTCCTGATTGGCTGAGACACAGCAGTGGTGCCATTGCTTCCCACTGCTGGTAATCAAAGTCAGTTAGCCAATGAGGAGAGAGAGGGGTCAGGGCTAAACTGTGGCTCCGTGTCTGAATGGATACACGCTGCTTGCTGTGGGGGCACTCAACAGGAGGGAGGGGCCGGGAGAGCCGAAGAGGGACCCAACAAGAGGAGGATCCGGGCTGCTCTGTGCAAAACCAACTGCATAGAGGAGGTAAGTATAACATGTTTGGTATTTTCATAGAAAAAAAAGAGAATTTACAATAACTTTAACCACTTGCTGCACGCCCATCGCCAAATAACGGTGGAGTGGTGCAGCTCTCGTTCTGGGACGACGTCACATGATGTCGCCGCAGAACGGGCATCCTCGCAGGGGCGCACAATGCAGCGATTGCGGCTCGGCTGTGTTCCTAGGACAGGATCGTGAACCCGATCTTGGTAAAGACCAATCAAGGTCCATAACATGGACATACATGGATGAGTGAGTTTGGGGTGGAGGAACTTAACTGACCTACACAGAGTCCTGACCTCAACCTGATAGAACACCTTTAGGATGAATTAGAGCGGAGACTGTAAGCAAGGCCTTCTCATCCAACATCAGTGCCTGACCTCACAAATGCACTTCTGGAAGAATGGTCAAACATTACCATAGACACTCCTAAACCTTGTGGACAGACTTCCCAGAAGAGTTGAAGCTGTTATAGCTGCAAAAGAACTAAGACTGGGATGCCATTAAAGTTCATGTGTGTGTATAAGGCAGGCGTCCCAATACTTTTGACAATATAGTGTACATTTTGAGTAATCTGACAGCGGTTCTATTTTTTTATTATTTGTTTGTGTTTTTTTTTTCGTTCTGTATTAGTGTTGAGCGAACACGGACTGTATTATTCGTGTTCGTACCGAATAATTGGATTTTTTGTACCCGAACACGGACACGGACACTTTACTGTATGTTCGGGTAAAAATCCGTGTTCGGTCGTTTTATTTCCGGGTTTTGCATGCTTTGGCGCTCTTTTCATGGCGGGCTTTCAACAGCCAATCAACAATCGTTTAACTGGTGTGCCTTAAGCCATCCCAGCCATGCCTGCAAATGTCTCAGTAGCTGTGATTGGCCGTCTGAAGCATGTGACCAAGTCTTTATAAGTTCGAGGCAGCCGCAGCGGCGTCATTATGCTGCTTAGATTCAGGGACAGAGCACACATCAACGTGCTGGCTGCTGATTAGGGAAAGATAGGCAGGAAAAAACCATTTGTGTCCGGATAGAATTGAGGGACAGGTCAGAGTGTTTAGGCAGGGCGAGTTGTAGGCATTTTAGGGATAGAGTCTGCTGAATTATAGGGTCAGTGTCTTCTACAAACTACAATCGATATTGCTGTGTGGGGGGTGGGGTCTGCACTCAATCCTGATCTACGATCTCTTCTCAATCCTGTTAGGGACAGAGTCTGCTGAATTTTAGGGAAACTGTGTTCTATAAACTACAATCGATATTGCTGTGTGGTGTGGGATTGGAGATAGGCAGGTGTCAGTGATCCACATCCATTTTTCTGTGTGTGAGCTGCAGTGAACACAATCTTTTTGGGCTGCAGTGAACACAATCTTTTTGGGCTGCAGTGAACACAATCTTTTTGGGCTGCAGTGAACACAATCTTTTTGGGCTGCAGTGAACACAATCTTTTTGGGGTGCAGTGAACAAAATCTTTTTGGGGTGCAGTGAACACAATCATTTTTGGTGTGCAGTGAACACAATCTTTGTGGGGTGCAGTGAACAAAATCCTTTGTGGGGTGCAGTGAACACAATCTTTTTGGGGTGCAGTGAACAAAATCCTTTTTGGGGTGCAGTGAACAACATCCTTTTTGGGGTGCAGTGAACACAATCTTTTTGGGGTGCAGTGAACAAAATCCTTTGTGGGGTGCAGTGAACACAATCTTTTTGGGGTGCAGTGAACACAATCTTTTTGGGGTGGAGTGAACAACATCCTTTTTGGGGTGCAGTGAACAAAATCCTTTTTGGGGTGCAGTGAACAAAATCATTTTTGGGGTGCAGTGAACACAATCTTTTTGGGGTGCAGTGAACACAATCTTTGTGGGGTGCAGTGAACACAATCTTTTTGGGGTGGAGTGAACAACATCCTTTTTGGGGTGCAGTGAACAACATCCTTTTTGGGGTGCAGTGAACACAATCTTTTTGGGGTGCAGTGAACACAATCTTTGTGGGGTACAGTGAACAGAATCTTTGTGGGGTGCAGTGAACACAATCTTTGGGGGGTACAGTGAACACAATCTTTGTGAGGTGCAGTGAACACAATCTTTGTGGGGTGCAGTGAACACAATCATTGTGGGGTGCAGTGAACTCAATCTTTGTGGGGTACAGTGAACACAATCTCATACTTCTGAAGGTTTGAGGGTGCTGCCTGTTCCATACTCCCCCTACTCCTCATCTAGCCTTTTAGGGGTACAAACAATAGTAATTGGGGCCTAGTGTGGTTGTGTACGTGTGATATACATACACTTTTTTGGGATCATATTTTCTATTCCGCTATTTAATCAAAAACCTTTGGGGATCAGTTAAATTGGGGGATAGTCTGTGTTGGTACGTGTGAGAGAGATCCACCTTTCCAAGTTGTTGGGGTTCATCTCATACTTCTGAAGGTTTGAGGGTGCTGCCTGTTCCATACTCCCCCTACTCCTAGCCTTTTAGGGGTACAAACAATAGTAATTGGGGCCTAGTGTGGTTGTGTACGTGTGATATACATACACTTTTTTGGGATCATATTTTCTATTCCGCTATTTAATCAAAAACCTTTGGGGATCAGTTAAATTGGGGGATAGTCTGTGTTGGTACGTGTGAGAGAGATCCACCTTTCCAAGTTGTTGGGGTTCATCTCATACTTCTGAAGGTTTGAGGGTGCTGCCTGTTCCATACTCCCCCTACTCCTAGCCTTTTAGGGGTACAAACAATAGTAATTGGGGCCTAGTGTGGTTGTGTACGTGTGATATACATACACTTTTTTGGGATCATATTTTCTATTCCGCTATTTAATCAAAAACCTTTGGGGATCAGTTAAATTGGGGGATAGTCTGTGTTGGTACGTGTGAGAGAGATCCACCTTTCCAAGTTGTTGGGGTTCATCTCATACTTCTGAAGGTTTGAGGGTGCTGCCTGTTCCATACTCCCCCTACTCCTAGCCTTTTAGGGGTACAAACAATAGTAATTGGGGCCTAGTGTGGTTGTGTACGTGTGATATACATACACTTTTTTGGGATCATATTTTCTATTCCGCTATTTAATCAAAAACCTTTGGGGATCAGTTAAATTGGGGGATAGTCTGTGTTGGTACGTGTGAGAGAGATCCACCTTTCCAAGTTGTTGGGGTTCATCTCATACTTCTGAAGGTTTGAGGGTGCTGCCTGTTCCATACTCCCCCTACTCCTCATCTAGCCTTTTAGGGGTACAAACAATAGTAATTGGGGCCTAGTGTGGTTGTGTACGTGCGAGATACATACACTTTTTTTGATCATATTTCCTATTCCGCTATTCAATAAAAACCTTTGAGGATCAATTGAATTGCGGGATAGTCTGTGTCGGTACGTGTGAGAGAGATCCACCTTTCCAAGTTGTTGGGGTTCATCTCATACTTCTGAAGGTTTGAGGGTGCTGCCTGTTCCATACTCCCCCTACTCCTCATCTAGCCTTTTAGGGGTACAAACAATAGTAATTGGGGCCTAGTGTGGTTGTGTACGTGTGATATACATACACTTTTTTTGGATCATATTTTCTATTCCGCTATTTAATCAAAAACCTTTGGGGATCAGTTAAATTGGGGGATAGTCTGTGTTGGTACGTGTGAGAGAGATCCACCTTTCCAAGTTGTTGGGGTTCATCTCATACTTCTGAAGGTTTGAGGGTGCTGCCTGTTCCATACTCCCCCTACTCCTCATCTAGCCTTTTAGGGGTACAAACAATAGTAATTGGGGCCTAGTGTGGTTGTGTACGTGCGAGATACATACACTTTTTTTGATCATATTTCCTATTCCGCTATTCAATAAAAACCTTTGAGGATCAATTGAATTGCGGGATAGTCTGTGTCGGTACGTGTGAGAGAGATCCACCTTTCCAAGTTGTTGGGGTTCATCTCATACTTCTGAAGGTTTGAGGGTGCTGCCTGTTCCATACCCCCCCTACTCCTCATCTAGCCTTTTAGGGGTACAAACAATAGTAATTGGGGCCTAGTGTGGTTGTGTACGTGCGAGATACATACACTTTTTTTGATCATATTTCCTATTCCGCTATTCAATAAAAACCTTTGAGGATCAATTGAATTGCGGGATAGTCTGTGTCGGTACGTGTGAGAGAGATCCACCTTTCCAAGTTGTTGGGGTTCATCTCATACTTCTGAAGGTTTGAGGGTGCTGCCTGTTCCATACCCCCCCTACTCCTCATCTAGCCTTTTAGGGGTACAAACAATAGTAATTGGGGCCTAGTGTGGTTGTGTACGTGCGAGATACATACACTTTTTTTGATCATATTTCCTATTCCGCTATTCAATAAAAACCTTTGAGGATCAATTGAATTGCGGGATAGTCTGTGTCGGTACGTGTGAGAGAGATCCACCTTTCCAAGTTGTTGGGGTTCATCTCATACTTCTGAAGGTTTGAGGGTGCTGCCTGTTCCATACTCCCCCTACTCCTCATCTAGCCTTTTAGGGGTACAAACAATAGTAATTGGGGCCTAGTGTGGTTGTGTACGTGCGAGATACATACACTTTTTTTGATCATATTTCCTATTCCGCTATTCAATAAAAACCTTTGAGGATCAATTGAATTGCGGGATAGTCTGTGTCGGTACGTGTGAGAGAGATCCACCTTTCCAAGTTGTTGGGGTTCATCTCATACTTCTGAAGGTTTGAGGGTGCTGCCTGTTCCATACCCCCCTACTCCTCATCTAGCCTTTTAGGGGTACAAACAATAGTAATTGGGGCCTAGTGTGGTTGTGTACGTGCGAGATACATACACTTTTTTTGATCATATTTCCTATTCCGCTATTCAATAAAAACCTTTGAGGATCAATTGAATTGCGGGATAGTCTGTGTCGGTACGTGTGAGAGAGATCCACCTTTCCAAGTTGTTGGGGTTCATCTCATACTTCTGAAGGTTTGAGGGTGCTGCCTGTTCCATACCCCCCCTACTCCTCATCTAGCCTTTTAGGGGTACAAACAATAGTAATTGGGGCCTAGTGTGGTTGTGTACGTGCGAGATACATACACTTTTTTTGATCATATTTCCTATTCCGCTATTCAATAAAAACCTTTGAGGATCAATTGAATTGCGGGATAGTCTGTGTCGGTACGTGTGAGAGAGATCCACCTTTCCAAGTTGTTGGGGTTCATCTCATACTTCTGAAGGTTTGAGGGTGCTGCCTGTTCCATACCCCCCCTACTCCTCATCTAGCCTTTTAGGGGTACAAACAATAGTAATTGGGGCCTAGTGTGGTTGTGTACGTGCGAGATACATACACTTTTTTTGATCATATTTCCTATTCCGCTATTCAATAAAAACCTTTGAGGATCAATTGAATTGCGGGATAGTCTGTGTCGGTACGTGTGAGAGAGATCCACCTTTCCAAGTTGTTGGGGTTCATCTCATACTTCTGAAGGTTTGAGGGTGCTGCCTGTTCCATACCCCCCCTACTCCTCATCTAGCCTTTTAGGGGTACAAACAATAGTAATTGGGGCCTAGTGTGGTTGTGTACGTGCGAGATACATACACTTTTTTTGATCATATTTCCTATTCCGCTATTCAATAAAAACCTTTGAGGATCAATTGAATTGCGGGATAGTCTGTGTCGGTACGTGTGAGAGAGATCCACCTTTCCAAGTTGTTGGGGTTCATCTCATACTTCTGAAGGTTTGAGGGTGCTGCCTGTTCCATACTCCCCCTACTCCTCATCTAGCCTTTTAGGGGTACAAACAATAGTAATTGGGGCCTAGTGTGGTTGTGTACGTGTGATATACATACACTTTTTTTGATCATATTTCCTATTCCGCTATTCAATAAAAACCTTTGAGGATCAATTGAATTGCGGGATAGTCTGTGTCGGTACGTGTGAGAGAGATCCACCTTTCCAAGTTGTTGGGGTTCATCTCATACTTCTGAAGGTTTGAGGGTGCTGCCTGTTCCATACCCCCCCTACTCCTCATCTAGCCTTTTAGGGGTACAAACAATAGTAATTGGGGCCTAGTGTGGTTGTGTACGTGCGAGATACATACACTTTTTTTGATCATATTTCCTATTCCGCTATTCAATAAAAACCTTTGAGGATCAATTGAATTGCGGGATAGTCTGTGTCGGTACGTGTGAGAGAGATCCACCTTTCCAAGTTGTTGGGGTTCATCTCATACTTCTGAAGGTTTGAGGGTGCTGCCTGTTCCATACCCCCCCTACTCCTCATCTAGCCTTTTAGGGGTACAAACAATAGTAATTGGGGCCTAGTGTGGTTGTGTACGTGCGAGATACATACACTTTTTTTGATCATATTTCCTATTCCGCTATTCAATAAAAACCTTTGAGGATCAATTGAATTGCGGGATAGTCTGTGTCGGTACGTGTGAGAGAGATCCACCTTTCCAAGTTGTTGGGGTTCATCTCATACTTCTGAAGGTTTGAGGGTGCTGCCTGTTCCATACTCCCCCTACTCCTCATCTAGCCTTTTAGGGGTACAAACAATAGTAATTGGGGCCTAGTGTGGTTGTGTACGTGTGATATACATACACTTTTTTTGGATCATATTTTCTATTCCGCTATTCAATAAAAACCTTTCTAGGGCAAGATCTTAAATTACAGAAATATGAGGAGACCGTCAAATAAGGGCCGTGGCCTGGGTCGTGGTGCTGCTGGTAGAGCTCCTGTTGCAAGGAGAGGACATGGTCGATCTGTGCCAGCTACACGCACAAGTGAAACACCTTCCTCAAGTGTGAGTAGGCGACAGAACCTGCATCAGTATTTGGTAGGGCATCAAACGCCCCTAGAAGTGATGAGGCCAGAACAAGTTGAGGCGATAGTAGATTGGTTTGCTGCTGACAGTGCCTCCAGTTCCTTCACATTGTCTCCCACCCAGTCTACTGCAGAAAGGTCAGAGTTGGCACCTGCAGCCAATGTCCAACCGTCTTTCACCTCACCCCCTTGCAAATCAGGCCAGCAGTCTGAGCCCCAAGCCATACAGCAGTCTCTTATTCTTTTTGAGGACTCTGTCAGCAGGGTTTCCCAGGGCCATCCACCTAGCCCTGCCCCAGAAGTGGAAGAGATTGAGTGCAGCGATGCCCAACCACTTATTTCTCAAGATGAGTACATGCAAGGATCATCGCAGCACGTCTCCGATGATGACGAAACGCAGGTGCCAACTGCTGCGGCGTTCAGCATTGTGGAGACCGACAAGGAGGGCAGGGGTGAAGACTGGGTGGAAGATGATGTGGAGGACGATGAGGTCCTCGACCCCACATGGAATGAACGTCATGCAGGTGACCTGAGTAGTTTGGAGGAAGAGGCGGTGGTCGCACAGAGCCACCAGCACAGCAGAAGAGGGAGCAGGGTGCAGAAGCGGAGCGGCCGTGCCCTAGACACTACGCCCGCTACTGCCCAACGCAGCAAGGGAACGAGCGCACCAAAGTCAGCTCAAAGGAGTTCTCTAGCGTGGAAGTTCTTTAGAAAATGTGCTGATGACAGGACACGAGTGGTTTGCACCCTGTGCAATCAGAGCTTGAAGCGAGGCATGAACCTTCTCAACCTGAGCACAACCTGCATGATCAGGCATCTAAGTGCAAAGCACGAGCTGCAGTGGAGTACACACCTTCAAAACCAAGAAACGTCTCTGGCTCATCCTGCTTCCTCTTCTGCTGCAGTCTCGGCCGCTCCAGCCACATCTGTAGTGATACCGGCACCTGCCACCCCGCAAACAGACGATCTGTCAGCAACACCACCACCTGGGTCACCAACAACCATCTCCACAATGTCCCGTGGAAGCGTTCAGCTTTCCATCTCCCAAACACTTGAGAGGAAGAGGAAGTACCCCCCTGCCCACCCGCGATCCCTGGCCCTGAATGCCAGCATTTCAAAATTATTGGCCTTTGAAATGCTGTCATTCCGTCTGGTGGAGACGCACAGTTTTAAAAACCTTATGTCGGTGGCTGTCCCACAGTACGTCGTGCCCAGCCGCCACTACTTTTCCAGGCAAGCCATCCCTTCCCTGCACAACCAAGTGGGGGAAAATATCAGGTGTGCACTGCGCAACGCCATCTGTGCCAAGGTCCACCTAACTACGGATACGTGGACCAGTAAGCACGGTCAGGGGCGTTATATCTCCCTAACGGCACACTGGGTAAATGCAGTGGCGGATGGGCCTGAGGCGGATAGCAATTTGGCGCATGTCCTTCCACCACCGAGGATTGCAGGGCGCTTCAGTTTGCCTCCTGTTCGTAACTCCTCCTACTCCGCTTCCTCATCCTCTACCGCCTCCTCATCCGGACAGCGTAACACCTTCACCACCAACTTCAGCACGGCCAGGGGTAAACGACAGCAGGCAGTTTTACAACTTGCCTGTTTGGGGGACAAACCACACACCGCGCAGGAGTTGTGGAGGAGCATGGAACAGCAGACAAATGAGTGGTTGCTGCCAGCGAGCCTCAAGCCCGGCCTGGTGGTGTGTGATAACGGGCGAAATCTCATAGCAGCTCTGGGCCTAGCCGGTTTGACGCACATCCCTTGCCTGGCGCATGTGCTGAATTTGGTGGTGCAGAGGTTCCTTAAAAACTACCCCGATATGTCAGAGCTGCTGCAGAAAGTGCGGGCCGTTTGTGCGCACTTTCGGCGTTCTCACCCTGCTGCTGCTCGCCTGGCAGCGCTGCAGCGTAACTTCGGCCTTCCCGCTCACCGCCTCATATGTGACGTGCCCACAAGGTGGAACTCCACCTTGCACATGCTGGAAAGACTGTGCGAGCAGCAGCAGGCCATAGTGGAGTTTCAGCTGCAGCACGCACGCGTGAGTCGCTCTGCGGAACAGCACCACTTCACCACCAATAACTGGGCCTCCATGCGAGACCTGTGTGCCTTGTTGCGCTGTTTTGAGTACTCCACCAACATGGCCAGTGGCAATGACGCCGTTCTCAGCTTAACTATCCCACTTCTATGCCTCCTTGAAAAAACAATTCGGGCGATGATGGAAGAGGATGTGGCACAGGATGAGGAGGAGGAGGAGGATGAAGAGGTAACATTTCCAAGGCTTTCAGGGCAGTCATTCGCAAGGGGCTCCGAGGGTGGGTTCCTGCACACGCAAACGCCAGGGACGCAATTGTCCAGCAGGGGCACAGTTCTGGAGGATGAGGAGGATGAGGAGGAGGAGGAGCTGGAGGAGGAGATGGAACCATGTTCACAGCAGGGTGGCACCCAGGCCAGCTCATGGCCATCACTGGTGCGTGGCTGGGGGGATACAGAGGACACGGACGATACACCTCCCACAGAGGACAGCCTTTCGTCGCCTCTGGGCAGCCTGGCACACATGAGCGATTACATGCTGCAGTGTCTCCACAACGACCGCCGAGTTGCCCACATTCTAACTTGTGCTGATTACTGGGTGGCCACGCTGCTGGATCCCCGTTACAAGGACAACGTACCGTCCTTAATTCACTCACTGGAGCGCGATCGCAAGATGCGCGAGTACAAGCGCACGCTGGTAGACGCCATGCTGCTGGCATTCCCATCTGACAGCGGGGCCACAGTGGAAGCACAAGGCAGAGGAGGAGGAGGAGGAGGTCGCCAACGCAACCAGGGCACCGCCAGCACCTCAGAAGGCAGGGTTAGCATGGCCGAAATGTGGAAAAGCTTTGTCAGCACGCCACAACAAACAGCAGCACCAGCAGCTCAGATGGAACGTCTTAGCAGGAGGCAGCATTTTACCAACATGGTGGAGCAGTATGTGTGCACACGCCTACATGTAGTGAATGACGGGTCTGCCCCCTTCAACTTCTGGGTCTCCAAATTGGGCACATGGCCTGAGCTTGCCCTTTACGCCTTGGAGGTGCTGGCGTGCCCTGCAGCCAGTGTATTATCTGAACGGGTATTTAGCACGGCTGGGGGCGTTATAACAGACAAGCGCAGCCGCCTGTCCAGAGACAATGTGGACAAGCTCACGTTCATTAAAATGAACCAGGCATGGATCCCACGGGACTTTTCCGTACCTTATGCAGAATAGCAATGGATACCGACCTTACCCACCCATTGTTCCATTTTTGCTCTTTCTCACTCTTTTGGGGTGTACCCTCATTTAAAATTTTTGAAAAGAAGCAGTGTTGGCTACCTCGTCCTCCTCCTCAGGGCCAGATTAATGTAGGGGCTATTGGAGCTGCAGCTCCAGGCCCCTACCTTTTATATAGGCCCCGGGTTGGCCATATTCACTGTTACCGCTCTTCTGTCACTTGTAAACACAGAAGTCTGGCTTCTATGCTCGCTTCCCCAGGCAGCACCCTCAGAACCTCCCCACACAGCGTGAAGGCCGGACAAGGAGGGACAGTTGGCGATGCATGGATGTGTTTATGGGCTTCAGAGACAGCATCCCATGTTGAATTAGGCATGCATGGCTGCACCCTTCCTCCTCTGGGTGCATGGCAAGGCACGGCCCTTAAGGCCCTTCAAAATCCTCAGCACCAAGCCCATGATGCTGTTAATCCGGCCCTGGTCCTCCTCCACCGCCGCTTCCACCTACACCGCCCATAGGTGTGCGCAGCCTATTGCATTAAGGTGTGCACCCCAAAGTTGAAATACACATGCATGTGTTTGCCAGCAGGGAGAGTAATGTATCGGGGCCATGTACCTGTAGGCAAGGAGAAATAGAGCAGAGCAGGTCCCAGGGAGATCTTTCCCATCTCCTCACTGGCAATGCTATGTGCCCTAGGTGATTAGGGTGTGCCCAGGCACACCCAGCACACCCTGTGCGCACGCCTATGTCACCGCCACATCCACCACCACCTCAACCTCCCTCCTACTCCATATGGGCCTCGTCCTTCAGAGATGAAGAAGAACATTGTTTTATTTTTCTGTTTTTTTTTTGTTGTTTTAAGTTATTTCCCTATCCACATTTGTTTGCAGAGCACTTGCCATGCTCTTAATTACGTTTTGCTGCCATTTGCAGCACTCTAGCCCTTTCCTTTGGTGTTTTAGAGCCATTTTAGTGCCTTAAGTTCGGGTCCCCATTGACTTCAATGGGGTTCGGTGTCCGGGAAAAGTTTGGTAAAAGTCCGGGACACGGACCCGGACTTTTTTTTAAAGTTCGGCCGAACCCGTCGAACACGGACATCTAGGTGTTCGCTCAACCCTATTCTGTATAGGTATTTGTGATGTGCTTTGTTTGTATGTGTAAGAAAAAAAACAAACGTTAAACTCAATAAAAAGTATTTAATTAAAAGAAAGGCTGCATTCACATGTCAGCTTATAATCGCGGGCAGAACCGCCGCGGTTCCGCCCGCGATTCGGAGATTTATTGCAAATCGCGGGACGCCTAGCGTTGCCCGTTGATTTGCAATAGCCCCCCAAACGCCGAGCGATGTTGCCGCGATTTACGCCCGCCGAATCGCGGCAACATCGCGCAAACAAAATCGCGGGACGCAATACGCTCCAAAGAAGCTCTTGTACTTTTTTGGAGCTTATTGCGTCCCGCGATTTTGTTTGCGCGATGTTGCCGCGATTCGGCGGGCGTAAATCGCGGCAACATCGCTCGGCGTTTGGGGGGCTATTGCAAATCAACGGGCAACGCTAGGCGTCCCGCGATTTGCAATAAATCTCCGAATCGCGGGCGGAACCGCGGCGGTTCTGCCCGCGATTATAAGCTGACATGTGAATGCAGCCAAAGGCATTTATAATTCTGTTTAAGTTCATGTTGCAGAATCCTCCCTCACTTATTGCTTGGTAAAATGTCCTCAGCTAGAGAGGGAGCGAGAGGAAATTTTTCTAACTGAAAATAAAAACCTGACAAGGGTTCTATTTCTTCCCCATCCTATTCAAAACTAAAAACAAAAAAAAAAAGTTTTGGCTGAGAATAAACTTTAACCCCTTCTGGAATGCCCCCACATATATACTGCAGCAGGGCAGCCCTTTAGCACAAAAATCACATACCTGTACATAATTTCTTTCTTCAGGTAGGGGGCGCGCATGCGCGTCACCAGCGACCCGCTCCCACTGTGATTGGACACAGCGGGAGCCAATCAGCCGGTCTGGCAGTCCCAATATCCGCTGGGACCTGCTGATCGTTCCCAAGGCAGACAGAATGGCAGTCTGTCTATGTAAACAAGGGGAGAGGGGAAGATCTTGTGTTTATGGTAAGCAGGAACACTGATCTGTCTTCCCTCATTCAAATCACCTCCCGCAAACAGTTAGAAAGGACTCCCAGGGAACACATTTAACCCTTTGATCGCCCCTGATGTTAACCCCTTCCCTGCCAGTGTCATTAATACAGTGACAGTGCATGTTTTAGTACAGATAACTGTATTGTGTAACCGGTCCCCAAAATGTGTCACTGGGTGTCCAATTTGTCTGCCGCTATATCGCAGTCTTGCTAAAAATCACGAATTGCCACCATTACTAGTAAAAAAACGAATAATAAAAATTCCATAAATCTGTACTATAGTTTTGTAGACGCGATAACTTTTGCGCAAACCAATCTATATATGCTTATTGGGATTTTTTTTACCAAAAATATGTAGCAGAATACATGTTGACATAAATTTATTAAAAAATTTTGATTTTTCCCATTTTTTTTATTGGGTATGTTTTATAGCAGAATGTAAAAAATATATATTTTTAAATTGTCGGTCTTTTTCTGTTTATAGCACAAAAAATAAAAACCGCAGAGGTGATCAATACCACCAAAAGAAAGCTCTATTTGTGGGGAAAAGGAAATCAATTTTATTTGGGTACAGCGTCGCACGACTGCGCAATTGTCTGTTAAAGTAACGCAGTGCCGAATCGCAAAAAATGTCCTGGTCATGAAGGGGTGTGGGGGGCTGAAGTGGTTAATCAAAGATTAGGAAGAAAAGAATAGTGTTCTGTATTTGTACCTGCAACAACCAGACTTGTAAATTGTTTGCTTTTGAGTATTTCGTCTGCAGAAGAGGTGAAGATGACACAGCAAAAACTTCTCTCATCTAATCTGTCAATATTATGAATGCGCAGCGAGACGTCTTGAGTGAAATTGACCAAAGAGTACCGACCATATTGGTATTTATTACTCCATTCGTGTAGCGGTGTATGAGTACAGTATTGACTTTCTTTGTTTGCATAAAACCAGGAGACCTCTGTAAGAGTCGATGAATCCTTGGAGTGATAACACGGGATGATGGCATCTTCTCCGGAAACAGCCATCACTTCATCCAGCTGAGTGATATAATCTGTATACAGACAAATAAAATGTGTTAGAGTGTATATACAGTATATGTATGTATAGGATGGATGTATACGGGTCTGTACAGAGAGGAATACATTGTTGTAGAGAGCAGAGTCTATCCAGGGATTCTTGAATGATTATGGACTCTGAGTCCTGGGATTGGAACCTGGGGATGAGAGCAGCCAGATCCACCTTCCCCTTATCCATTCCCAGGAGAGAAGGCAGGAGGTGGACACATCTATGGTGACAGGGTAAATCTATTCACTTTCATTAAATTCCTGTCCTAAAAGAGGGAGCATGCTTAACTTTTTGGTGGCCTATTTGTTGAAATGTTGAATTTATCACTGGGTCAAATGCCTGTTTTCCCACTTGCAACGGTTCCTGTGGTGATGTACAAGCTGACAGAGGAAACCACGCCTTGCGGTGGAAGAATAGGTATAACGGGTATAAGCAGCTGAAAGCCAGCAAGAGGGAGAGGGGGAGAAACCGGCTTTCAGCTGGCAGAGGAAGAAGCACACAATGCATCCTTCTGTCATTGATCCCCCTTCCCACCAATCCTCCCGCTGTCTGGGCCCCCCTGTGTGCCTGGGCCCCATACAGGAGTATCAGTAGTACCCCCCTGATGGCGGCCCTGGGTGGAAGAATAGGTATTACAGGTATTCTATACACTGGGAAGTGTGGAATACATGCAAGAACCACAGGGGAAGCAAAGTGGTAGCATTTCAGAAATGGGCCACTGGAAAAGGTAAGTGTATTCTCCCTTCTTTTATTATAGGTATTTCATTCTGTAAAAGTGACCCTGTGCTGACAGGAAGAATTAAAAATGTGAGGGTATGAAGCATTTCTATTGGAAGCGGCCTACCTGAGATTTGGTGCAGCCTGGGGCCTTGGTGTTCCTCTACATACTGAGATAGATAGATAGATAGATAGATAGATAGATAGATAGATAGATAGATAGATAGATAGATAGATAGATAGATAGATAGATAGATAGATAGATAGATAGATAGATAGATAGATAGATAGATAGATAGATAGATAGATAGATAGATAGATAGATAGATAGATATAGACACCCTGTCCTACACAGGAGCTACTAGCCAAATTTAGTTCTGCTGGGTGGTTAAAAAAATGGAACTGATTTATAGTTTACTTGTTCATTTGGTTTTCCCCTAAATCTAGTGCAGCTGTGGCTTCTCTCTTCTGCCAGTAGATGTCACTGCTACCTCTGGTATTAGTACAGTCCCTGCAGTAGAACTGATTTATTAAAGCGGAGTTCCACCCAATAGTAGAACTTCTGCTTTAAAGCGGAGTTCCGGGCACAGATGTCATTTTTTAATGAACATACCCCCGGGACAGTCAGGGCTAGCACATTCCACAATGGCTAGCCTCTGATCTGTCCCGGTTCGCACTTACCTTTTAGAAGAAATACTCACTTATAAAATTTCTTCCACAGTGTTTCCATCTCTCTTGTGGGCAGCTGAAGCCGGCGCGGTCCTCTTCTGCGTCTTCTTCCGCGTCTTCTTCTCCCAGAATGCGCCGCACCGGCCCCTTTCGTCACTTCCGGCGCGGCGCCGCATTCCTAAACAGCTTCTGGGCGTCGCCCGGAAGTGACGAGCGGGGCCGGTGCCGTCGCATTGATTCCTGGGAGCGATGAGGTTTAGCTCCCAGGAATCATCGCAGCGCAGGAAGTGACGGGGTGAGCCGCGGCTCCGAGGGAGGAAGTACCCTGAGGTGAGTATTTACGATCGTCAATTACAAGGTGAGTTTTTAAAAAAAAAAAAAGATCTAACTATCCAATTCCTTTTCAGGTTAGGCTGAACTAGCGGACGGGCACAAAAAAAAAATATAGTTTTTGTGCCCAGAACTCCGCTTTAAGGACTCCTGACCCCCTGACATGCCACATTTTGCAAGTCATTTTTTTTTTTTGGGGGGGAGCGGGTACCTAGTTTTGACAGGTACCCGCTGCCACTTTCGCTCTGGCTGCCTAGAACAGAAGTTCTCCTCTCCCCCTCCGTCCCTGCAATTTACTGGAACACGTCACAGGTCCCAGAAGATTTCCCGGCCATTCAGGACACCCATCGTGATGCACGCATGCGCGGTTCGCACCCGGCTGTTAAGCCGCAAGCTGTCACAGCTGGGTGCCCACACTAGTGATGCCAGAGCAGGGACGAGCCGAGGGAGAGAACCGAGGGTTTGGGTGGCCGCATCGCTGGATCGTGGGACAGGTGAGTGTGTGTTTGTTAAAAGACAGCAGATACATTTTTGTAGCTGCTACCTTCTAATAAACACAGAGGTGACTGAAACTTTTACTATTCATGCTTCCCCTAGCCAACCAATAGCAGTTTCCTGGCCACTGGTGTGCTGGGGGGGGGGGGAGTTTATATATTTAGGGAAGGGAGTAATTAAGCCCAAAGCCTGAGGCCTATACATGTGCTTGAGGCCCCTTTCACACTTGCGGACCGTTCAGATCCACCTGTCAGTTTGTCAGGTGGATCTGAACGGATGCCCCATGCATACCACCCAACTTTTGAACTTCAGAATGAGGGACACTTGAGGGAGAAAGTGACCGACGATGCCAGTGGCGGCTGTTGCTCAAAATTTTTGGGGGGCATTGCTTTGCGGCAAAAAACTCTGTAAAAAATTGCGTGACTTTGAGGTCACAAAAGTGTGAAAGGGGCCTTCAGTAATCAAGGTATAGTGTGCACCATTCAATGCAGAGTGACCAGCGTGCCCCCTTTCCATGCAGAGTGACCAGCATGCCCCCTTTCCATGCAGAGTGACCAGCGTGCCCCCTTTCCATGCAGAGTGACCACAGCGTGCCCCTTTCAATTCAGAGTGACCAGCGTGCCCCCTTTCCATGCAGAGTGACCACAGCGTGCCCCCTCCAATTCAGAGTGACCACAGCTTCCCCCCATCAATGCAGAGTGACCACACCGTGCCCCCTTTCAATGCAGAGTGACCACAGCGTGCCCCCTTTCAATGCAGAGTGACCACAGCGTGCCCCCTTTCAATGCAGAGTGACCACAGCGTGCCCCCTTTCAATGCAGAGTGACCAGCGCTAGCCCCCTGTCAATGCAGAGTGACCGCAGCGTGCCCCCTTCAATGCAGAGTGACCACAGTGTGCCCCCTGTCAATGCAGAGTGACCACAGCGTGCCCCCTTCAATGCAGAGTGACCACAGCGTTCCCCCTTTCAATGCAGACTGACCACAGCGTGCCCCCTTTCAATGCAGAGTGACCACAGCGTGCCCCCTTTCAATGCAGAGTGACCACAGCGTGCCCCCTTTCAATGCAGACTGACCACAGCGTGCCCCCTTTCAAAGCAGACTGACCACTGCATGCCCCCTTTCAATGCAGAGTGCCCACAGCATGCCCCCTTCAATGCAGAGTGCCCACAGCGTGCCCCCTTTCAATGCAGACTGACCACAGCGTGCCCCCTTTCAATGCAAACTGACCACAGCGTGCCCCCTTTCAATGCAGAAAGACCACAGCGTGCCCCCTTTCAATGCAGACTGACCACAGCGTGCCCCCTTTCAATGCAGACTGACCACAGCGTGCCCCCTTTCAATGTAGACTGACCACAGCGTGCACCCTTTCAATGCAAACTGACCACAGCGTGGCCCCTTTCAATGTAGACTGACCACAGCGTGCCCCCTTTTAATGCAAACTGACCACAGCGTGGCCGCTTTCAATGCAGAGTGACCAGCCTCTGGCTCTAATCAGGTGATTTAGAAAAAAAACCCCCATTGAAATCCATGCGTCCGGTGCCCCGCATGTAGATTAGGGGGCCGAATGCATGGATAGGGGGCGGCGCCCCTGCATCCCCAATGCACCGGCTGCCACTGGACGATGCGCTATGTACAGAGTATAGGGTTCTGGTATGAACACGCTGCAGTCAACCAGTCCAGCACTTGTCCCAACTCTAGTGCAGAGCAGGGAAGCTGATGAAAGAGGCGTGAGAGAGATGTTACTTTCATTTTCAACTAGTGAAGTGCAAGGCTAACTGAGGCTGAGAAAACCCCTGAGGAGGGAAATAGACAACTGATCCTGACCCTTTGCAACTTTGTCCTAGCGCTCTATTCTTATACACTGGTTGCCTGAAAAGGGGGGGCGGGTCTGGGTAGCAGTCCCGCCCATACCCGACATCACAGTTTGGATTTGACAGCTGAAGTCTGTTATCGTGGCTGTACAGGGCACACCTCGCTGGCTTGTCCACCAATCCCACCCTATGTTTGATGTTCACACTGCTGCCTGCAGGTCCTATTGAGGTAAAAGTTACAATCAACAGAATTAATGCGGGACGACACGCCTGTACAGCGGGACACAAGTCTGAATGCAGGAAAGTCCCACCCAATCCGGGACTGTTGGGAGGTATGCCCATGCATCTCTATGGGGCAGTGGATGTTAGCGGAGACATATCCGCTGAAATCCGATCCGATCCAGTCTGTCATTTCGTGACGGATGGAAACCCTATTTTCCATTCGTCCGGCGGATCGGAAATGATGGGATCGGATGAGAACAGACAGGCGGTCCATTCTTATCCGATTCCCCCATAGAGAAGAGAAGGGGTTCTGACAGCGCGGAGACAGAGCTGCCATCCGCCTGCTCAGCGGGGGATCGGCGGATCGATCCCCCGCTGAGAGAAATGGAGTCCTGCCGACGGAGCGACAAGTGTGAAAGGGGCCTTAGGGTCTGTGATCTGGGAGGACAACAAGGAAACTGATGAGGCCTGAGATGAAGTACCAGAGATCACTCTGCCACATGATAGATAATTTACCTGGAAACTGCAGAAGAGTGCCACGTTCACTATACTTGAATGTGTCATATCTAATATCATATATTAGGCAGCAAAATCTAGGCCCATCTGTTGGTTTCAGTCCTGTAATTGTGATAGATTCTGTCCAATTTCTGTTGGGATCCTTCTTTCTGTAGAGTCTTCCCTCATATTTCTCTGTAATATTTTCAGAAGATGACATGATTGCGTCCTTAGCAGATAAGCACAATTCTCCATGTGTCTCCCCCCATATGACCCATATATCTTCATCTGGTTCCCCAGGGTCGGAGTAGGAACATTGAATGGTAACAGAACCTCCAGACTGCGCTGTTCGAATTTTCACCTGATAAACACAACTGGGAGATCCTGTGATCCCTAAAATACACAGAAAAGGTGAGATTTAATATTACTACTTTGAAATATTTTTTCCAGTGATTTCTTAGACATCCTAGAAGAGATAAGCTTGATATAAATGATCTTATTGTTGTTAATGTATAAAACCCTACACAGCGGGAAGTTATGTTTACTCACTAAATACTCAGGATTTACTACCTGCTTGCAATGTTACACAATGACTGTTTTACTTCTCCTTCTTCAGGGCTAAAACTATAGATCATGTGATCCCAAAGCAACAGTTTAATGTGCCCCTCCCTGGCAAGCTGGCAGAGCCAGTTGTCATGGATATTAACAAAAAGGACCAGCGTGCATTTAAGTTGTTAGGGAAGAGCAGCAGCACAGGAAAATTTTACACTTAACTTAAAGTGTTTCTTACCCTTAAAAAAAAAAAAAAAAATGGATCCTGTTGCCTTAAAGCATGTTATACAGCACAGTGCTTGTCCTATGTCATTTGCCCCCCCCCCCCGTATCACCTGAAATACCTGGCTGATCCTGCCTGGTTCTGCCCTCCTCTCTGTAAACTGACCACAGTTTATCATGGCTGCTGAGCCCTGATACCGTGGTCAGCTTACGTCCTTCCATCATCCACAGCTATCTGCAGCTCTCCTCTATCTCTCTCTGTTCTCCTCCCCCCTCCCCTCCCTGCCTGTCAGCTCTCACTAGCGCCACTCTGCTCTGCTTCCCCTCCCTGCTGCTACAAAACGATGTGATCTTTATACCATCCCCATTGTTAGATAAGAACCTGTGTCTGTGCTTTATAAAAAAAAAAAAAAAGCAGATTTCTACCTGATTTCACAGCGCCTCCTGGTGCTCACGTGACTCCTCGGCTCTCTCTTTCCACCTCCCCACCTCCCTGGCTGATGTCATTGAGAGTTCTCAGCCCCACCCAATGGAGCTGTCAGATGGGGAGAGGAGAGAGCCAGGAATCATGTGAGCGCCAGGAGGTGCTGTGAAATCAGGTAGAAATCAGCTTTTTTTTTTATAAAGCACAGACACGATCTTAGGTCATTTATTAAAAATTTAAATATAAAAGCTCATATACTTAGCTGCTCTGTGCAATGATATTGTACAGAGCGGCCATGATCCTTTTCTTTGGCAGGCCTCATTTGACAGGCCTCCTTCTTAACAAGCCTGCTGCTATTGAGCTCCTGTGCCCCTGCACTCCTGAGCCAGGCTGTGTGTGTCCATAGACACACACAGTCCTACGCTCCCTCCTCTCAGGAGTTTCATTGACAGCAGAAGGACCCCATGGCTCCAGCTGTTCTTAGTGTCTTCTGTGAGACCAAGAAGCGAGGGGAGTGCTGCAGCCAGGACAGAGGTAAGTGTTTAGGGATGGGAGAGTAGAACAGATAGTGGGGCAAAATGTTTTGACTTTGGAACCACTTTAAAGCAATGGTTTTTAGTTTAGCAAATTGAGCACAGTAGAATAAACACTTCCCAGTAAACTATTTGGTAAAATTCTTACCCCAGCACTTACAGTTTACAACTTTTAATGCTGCTTGCTCCTGCTCTCTCTGTGCTACTTCCCTGAACTTCTGATCTTCACAGGAAAGATATAACAGTGTATAGTTATAGTGTAGTGCAGGGCAGTGCCTTGCCATCCCAGGCTTTTGTGGCTGTGTGTTTCTATTGATGCACACAGAGTAGGGACACAAGACTTATAGTTGTCAGGGTCCGGACTGGTAGCAGGAGCGATGCAGGGAGTGGATCCGCTGTGTCAGTGAGGGATTGGCGTGGACCGTACCAGAGGATCGGTTCTAAGTAGTTACTGGTTTTCACCAGAGCCCGCCGCAAGGCGGGATGGGCTTGCTGCAGCGGTAACTACCAGGTCGTGTCCTCTGGTAGCGGCTCAACCTCACCGACTGCTGATATAGGCGTAGTACAAAAGGGACAGGCAGAGGCGTAGTCAGACGTAGCAAAGGTCAGGGCAGGCAGCACAGGTTCAGAGGCGATAGTCGTTCCGAGATATTCTCCTCTGGCTCCCAGGATCTCTCTTCAGGACCGCAGCCCTCCCAGTCCACCAAAAAATATCTTCTCCCCCTGATCAATTTAGAGGCCAATATCTCCTGAATGGAGAAGACATCCGAGGTACCGGATACAGGCGTGGGAGGAAGATTCTTGGGGGAAAAGCGATTAAAGACCGCAGGCTTGAGGAGGGAGACATGAAAACAGTTGGGAATTTTAAGGGAGGGAGGGAGATGGAGTTGGTAACACACAGGATTGATCCTCTTCTTGACCTTGTAGGGTCCCAAATAACGAGGACCAAGCTTGTAACTAGGAACCCTGAAGCGGACGTACTTGGAGGAGATCCAAACTCTGTCCCCAGGAACCAGGACAGGAGGAGACCGACGTTTCTTGTCCGCTTGGATTTTCATGCGGGATGAGGCCTGTAAGAGGGACAGGCGCGTCTCACGCCAGATGGCAGAAAAGTCTTGCACCAGGTCATCCACTGCAGGTACACCGGAGGAGGAGGATAACGGCAGAGGAGGCAGAGGATGACGACCGTAAACCACGAAGAAGGGAGACTTGTTGGTGGCGGAAGAGTCTTTGTGGTTATAGGAGAACTCCGCCCACGGGAGGAGGTCGACCCAATCGTCTTGACGGGAGGAAACGAAGTGGCGAAGGTAGTCGCCCAAGATTTGATTGACCCGCTCTACTTGTCCGTTGGTTTGGGGGTGGTATGAAGAAGAGAAATCCAGCTTGATTTTAAGCCGTCCACAGAGAGCCCTCCAGAACTTGGACACAAACTGGACTCCTCTATCGGAGACAATATGTGAAGGCAGGCCGTGTAACCGGAAGATGTGTCGGAGGAAATGCTTGGCCAACTGAGGTGCGGATGGTAAGGCTGGCAACGGGATGAAGTGCGCCATCTTCGAGAAGCGATCTACGACGACCCAAATTATCGTTTTTCCGTGAGATGGTGGTAGGTCCGTAACAAAGTCCATTGCGATATTGGACCAAGGGGTCTCTGGTATGGGAAGTGGCTGGAGAAAGCCGGCGGGTCTTTGGCGAGGGGTTTTGTCTCTGGCACATACAGAGCAGGACTGTACAAATTCAGAGATGTCCTTCTCCAAGGATGGCCACCAATATCTCCTGGAGATAAGTTGTAGAGTCTTTCGGACGCCAGGATGTCCTGCGAGAAGAGAAGAATGTCCCCACTTAAGAACCTTTAGGCGAAGACGGGGAGAAACATAGGTCTTTCCGGGAGGGAGGTTACGCAAGTCTATAGGTGCCACGGTGACCAGACATTCCGGGGGCACAATGTGCTGTGGCTTGACTTCCTCTCCTGTGACATCAGACGAGCGAGAGAGGGCATCGGCCCTGAGGTTCTTGCTCGCTGGACGAAAGTGGATCCGGAAGTTAAATCTGGCAAAAAATAGAGACCAGCGAGCTTGGCGGGGATTTAGTCTCTGAGCAGACTGGAGGTAAGATAAATTTTTATGATCCGTGTAGATGTTCACGGGATGTACCGATCCTTCCAGTAAATGCCGCCACTCTTCCAAGGCCAGCTTGATGGCGAGTAATTCTCTATCCCCAATAGAATAATTTCTTTCAGCGGGAGAGAAAGTCTTAGAGAAAAACCCGCAAGTAACCGACTTGCCTCTCGTAGTCTTTTGCATGAGCAAAGCACCAGCACCAACAGAGGAAGTGTCTACTTCCAGGTAGAACGGCTTAGTAGGATCCGGTCTGGACAGAACTGGGGCGGTGGCAAAGGCAGACTTAAGAGCGCTGAAGGCCTTCTCGGCCTGGGGCGGCCAAGATTTCGGGTTAGCCCCCTTCTTGGTTAGGGCTACAATTGGTGCCACAAGGGTGGAGTAATGCGGGATGAACTGTCTATAATAGTTTGCGAATCCGAGGAATCGCTGGATGGCCTTAAGGCCAGAGGGACGAGGCCAGTCCAGGATGGCAGACAGTTTGGCAGGATCCATTTGTAGTCCCTTGGCAGAAATGATGTAGCCCAGGAAGGGAAGGCTGGTACGGTCGAACAAACACTTTTCAAATTTAGCGTAGAGACGGTTCTTTCTGAGACGGGAGAGTACTAAGCGGACATGAGCACGGTGTTGATCCAAGTTAGTAGAGAAGATGAGGATGTCATCCAAATAGACCACGACACAGGTATAGAGCAGGTCTCGGAAAATGTCGTTAACGAACTCCTGGAAGACCGCTGGAGCGTTACAGAGCCCGAAAGGCATGACTAAGTACTCAAAATGCCAGTCTCGGGTGTTAAAAGCCGTCTTCCACTCGTCACCCTCTCGGATGCGAATAAGGTTATAGGCCCCTCTGAGATCCAACTTGGTGAAGTACTTGGCGCCTTGTAACCGGTCAAAGAGTTCCGTAATCAGGGGAAGAGGGTAACGGTTCTTTACAGTAATGCTGTTGAGACCCCGAAAGTCTATGCAAGGCCTAAGGGTACCGTCCTTCTTCGCAACAAAGAAGAATCCTGCTCCGGCAGGAGAAGAGGATTTCCTGATAAACCCTCTCTGCAGGTTCTCCTGGATATACTCTGACATGGCTAGAGTCTCTGGAGGGGAGAGAGGATAGATTCTTCCCCTAGGCGGCGTAGTGCCAGGTTGCAAGTCAATGGGGCAGTCATATGGCCTATGTGGAGGCAACACCTCCGCCTGTTTCTTGCAAAAAACGTCTGGAAAATCCGCATATGGTTCAGGCAGACCGGGAGGAGGAGAAATAACAGGTGCAGACTTGACTCGTACCGACTTGAGACATCTGCCGAAACAAGCCGAACCCCAGCTTCGAACCTCTCCGGAGGTCCAATCCAGAACGGGACAATGGCGCTGGAGTCAGGGCAGACCCAAGAGGAGTTCTGAGGTGCAATGGGGTAACACAAAAAACTCCAATCGCTCAGAATGCAGGACTCCGATGTCCATCTGGAGGGGTTCTGTACGGAACTGCACCATACCGTCGAGTCTCTCTCCATTAACTGTGGAGATGAAGATGGGCTTCAGTAAACGAACCACAGGGATGTGGAACTTGTTCACCAGCGAGGCGTCGCTGAAGTTACCGGCTGAACCGGAATCCAGAAAGGCAGAGGCAGCAAAGGAGATCTTGGCGGACACGGAAATCCGCACGGGTACCGTAATGCGCGGAGAGGAGGTATTCACACCTAGCAACGCCTCTCCCACGTTGACTAGGTGCGAGCGTTTCCCTGACGCGGTGGACAGAGAGGACAGTCCTTTAGAAAGTGCTCAGTACTGGCGCAGTACAAACAGAGGTTCTCGTCTCTACGGCGGTTCCTTTCTTGCGTTCAGGCGAGACCGATCCACCTGCATGGCTTCCTCGGCGGGAGGCCCAGAAGAGGGTTGCGGTGGAGGCTGGAAGATAGGCGCCAGACGAGGAAAGCGTCTGGGACGAGCACTTCCCTTTTCCTGTAGCAGTTCCTCTCGTCGCTCAGCAAAACGCAGGTCAATCCTGGTGGCCAAATGGATGAGGTCACTCAGGTTGGTAGGGACTTCTCGTGCGGCCAGGACATCCTTTATGGCGCTGGACAAGCCTTTCTTAAAGGTAGCACAGAGCGCCTCGTTATTCCAGGAGAGTTCCGAAGCCAGGGTGCGGAAACTCCCCTGGGACAAGTTCAATAACGCAGTCTCTGCTGAGGCAGCCCGGGCTGGCTCCTCAAAAACACTCCGGAATTCCACAAAGAAACTCTGGACACTGGCAGTGGCAGGATCGTTGCAGTCCCAAAGTGGTGTAGCCCAGGCCAGGGCCTTCCCCGAAAGCAGGCTAACGACAAATGCCACCTTGGCTCGTTCCGAGGGGAACTGGTCAGCCGACATCTCCAGGTGAAGGGAGCATTGGGATAAGAATCCGCGGCACAATTTGGGATCACCGTCGTACTTGGCCGGCATGGACAGACGGACTATAGAAGTGGCGGCGGCCACAGGCTGCGGTGGTGAAGCAGATGCAGGTGGTGGAGGCGGCTGCTGCTGTGCTGGAAGAAGCTGCTGCAGCATGGCGGTCAACTGTGCCAGCTGTTGACCTTGCTGAGCGATCTGCTGCGACTGCTGGGCCACAACTGTAGTATGGTCTGCCATACTAGGCAGAGGCACATCAGCGGGATCCATGGCCGGATCTTACTGTCAGGGTCCGGACTGGTAGCAGGAGCGATGCAGGGAGTGGATCCGCTGTGTCAGTGAGGGATTGGCGTGGACCGTACCGGAGGATCGGTTCTAAGTAGTTACTGGTTTTCACCAGAGCCCGCCGCAAGGCGGGATGGGCTTGCTGCGGCGGTAACTACCAGGTCGTGTCCTCTGGTAGCGGCTCAACCTCACCGACTGCTGATATAGGCGTAGTACAAAAGGGACAGGCAGAGGCGTAGTCAGACGTAGCAAAGGTCAGGGCAGGCAGCACAGGTTCAGAGGCGATAGTCGTTAGCAAAGGGTTCGGCAACAGGCAAAGGATTACACAAATAACGCTTTCACTAAGGCAACAAGGCAACAAAGATCCGGCAATGGCTGGAAGGGGCAGGTCACTTATATAGGAAACAGGAAACAGGTCACAGGAAACAGGTCACAGGAAACGAGTCACAGGAAACAGGAAACCGGTCACAGGTCACAGGAAACAGAAAACAGGTCACAGGAAACAGGAAGGGAGGTTTGGACCAGGCACCAATTACTGGTGAACAGGCCCCTTAAATTTCAAACGACCTGCGCGCGCGCGCCCTATGGTGCAGGGGCGCGTGCTCCGGGAACCATGTGAGCGGGGAGCGGAGGAGGGAGCCGGAGCGGGCACAGGTGAGTGGATCTGGAACGAACGCTGCGAGCGCTCCGGTCCAGAAGCAGGGACCGGAGCGCTCAGCGTTACAATAGTATTCTGCAAGAGAAAAAAGTCACCCTGAAAAGGGAAACCTGGGGCAATGGTCATGGCACCAACCTAAACTGGAACAAGGATTAAAAATAAAGAAGCTGCATACTCAGTGATTAAATCATCAGTTGAAATTGCTTAAAAAATAAGGTTTATTATCACTTTAGGAAGTTGTGCTAATAACAATCAGAATTTTCAAATATGATTAAAGTGGTATTAAAACCATTTTTTGGTTTTATTTACTCAGTTGAAGACCCGGCATTTTTTGGCACTTTTTGTTTACATGTGAAAGTCTTTTTTTTTGCTAGATCCTGAAGCTTTCTTGTATGTAAAGATTGGACTTTTAAAGGAAAGACCACATACAGCGCTTGCTAACTATAGGTTAAATAAATAAATATGTGAAGATGTCCAATATTAGTGAAACCAAATACATAAATGATTCAATAAAAAGATACCAGATAAATATAAAATCCACAGCAAAACCAATAAAAATTTGTAAAAATTAAAATATTATATATCGTGACAAAGTGACGATGTGCTCAAATTATATCCCTTTGTGCATGAGTGGCTGTGACATAAATATAAATATATCAAACAATAAATATTTGCATGTGCAGTATACGTAATATTGCAGTACAAAATTAATTAAAATAAAGCAGTCCAAGGTTAAATAGTGACTTAGTGCTCAGGAATAAATATTGTCCTTAGTGAGAGTGGTTCTTCACGATTGGAAGGTGCAACTGCTGTGATTTGATTGACTACGGTGTCGATTCCTTCTCCCAAGTAAATGTAAGAATTGGATCACTTACCGAATGTAGTGGGTCTCATATGCCATATGACATTAAGACCTTTCACAGTTTGGTGGCCTCCTGGGCCAAAAGGGTTCCCCTTTAGGCGGTCCTATGGAATGGTATAGCTCCTATGGACTCCGGGGTACAACAACCCAGTGCAAATAAGGAGGAGAAGAAAGAAAGCTCCCAATAGCGTAATAAAGTCTGTATTAAAGTTTATTACCCATATTTAGGGTTCCGACAATGAAGGCAAAGTAAAAAACACTCCCTGGTGGCCAGTGGTGCGGGCTGCGCGTCCTCCTCGCGGAATCAACCGGCTTACTTCCGGCTTACTTCCGGCTTGCGTTCCACTCAGGGTAGCGTGATGACGCTATGCGGTCCAAGCTGACGCGTTTCGTCACATCTGGTGACGTCTTCAGAGCTACGCTCCCTCCTCTCAGGAGTTTCAAGCTCTGAAGACGTCACCGGATGTGACCAGTGTTAATTTTGGCAGCAAATTTCAATTTAGTTTTAGTCTTAGTGTTAGGACTAAAATGGCATTTTAGTTTTAGTCCCATTTTAGTCTTCTGCAAGTGTTTTAGTTTTAGTCATATTTAGTCAAACTAAAACTCCAGTACATTTTAGTCTACTAAAACGTCCTACATTTTAGTCGACTAAAACTCATTTTAGTCATCTATAATGGAATGGGTGTAGTTCAATTGTAATTTGTAATGCATTATTTAAGCATTTCTCTACAATTTCCAAACTCATTATTTACTACTGCTGGTCCTGGAGTGAAAAATCGAATATGTTATTATTTATGGTATTAAGCTTTGAGCATGCACCAGTGTTAATTTTGGCAGCAAATTTCGATTTAGTTTTAGTTATAGTCTTTTGACTAAAATGCCATTTTAGTTTTAGTCGTATTTTAGTCTTAAGACTAAAATGCCATTCTAGTTTTAGTCGTATTTTAGTCATCTGAATTGTTTTAGTTTTAGTCGTATTTTAGTCGACTAAAATTGTGTTAATTTAGTCGACGAAAACGTTTTAGTCGGTTTTAGTCAACGAAATTAACACTGGATGTGACGAAACGCATGAGTTTGGACCGCATAGCGTCATCATGCTACCCTGAGTGGAACACAAGCTGGAAATAAGCCCGTTGATTTCGCGAGGAGGACGCACAGCCCGCACCGCTGACCACCAGGAAGTGTTTTTTACTTTGTCTTCATTGTCGGAACCCTAAATATGGGTAATAAACTTTAATACAGACTTTATTACGCTATTGGGAGCTTTCTTTCTTCTCCTCCTTATTTGCACTGGGTTGCTGTACCCTGGAGTCCATAGGAGCTATACCATTCCATAGGACCGCCTAAAGGGGAACCCTTTTGGCCCAGGAGGCCACCAAAGCGTGAAAGCTCTTAATGTCATATGGCATATGAGACCCACTACATTCGGTAAGTGATCCAATTCTTACATTCACTTGGGAGAAGGAATCGACACTGTAGTCAATCAAATCACAGCAGTTGCACCTTCCAATCGTGAAGAACCACTCTCACTAAGGACAATATTTATTCCTGAGCACTAAGTCACTATTTAACCTTGGACTGCTTTATTTTAATTAATTTTGTACTGCAATATTACGTATACTGCACATGCAAATATTTATTGTCTGATATATTTATATTTATATCACAGCCACTCATGCACAAAGGGATATAATTTGAGCACATTGTCACTTTGTCACGATATATAAAATTTTAATTTTTACAAATTTTTATTGGTTTTGCTGTGGATTTTATATTTATCTGGTATCTTTTTATTGAGTCATTTATGTATTTGGTTTCACTAATATTGGACATCTTCACATATTTATTTATTTAACCTATAGTTAGCAAGCGCTGTATGTGGTCTTTCCTTTAAAAGTCCAATTTTTACATACATCTTTTATTGTACAGCAGCTGCTTTTCTCTTAATTTCTCCTAAATACATTCATCTGGTAATTTATTTATTTATTTATTTATCCATCTGGAACCCTACCTTTGGCGCGTGGTATTTACTTTGTATATATATTTTTTCCTGAAGTTTTTTTACCTTGATTTATGGTAAAAAAAAAAGCTTTGAGGCTTTAGAACCACTTTAAATTGGTGTTAGTGCTCCTGCACACAATTCCTCTATATCCCAAATACAAACCTGCTAAAACTTTTTTTGCAGCACTACACATCTCACTTGTCCTCAGGTTTAACCCCAAGAGCCATTGGATTTTTTGAGCAGTTAATGGAAAAACTGCCTTAGGCATACAGTGATAATTTCAGAGTGGATGGGCTGTAATAGAAGCCCAGAGGGTAATAAATCTACACTGCTAAGACTGCTAAACAAACTCTTTCAACTACAAAGGGGGTCTGTGACTAGAGGTTAGCCTGAAGACTTGTAGACTGCAGCCTTGGAGACAACATCCTCTCTAGTGGGGCCCCCTCTCACTCCTAGGCACCATAGCAGCCATGTGGACTGCTATGACTATAGTTAACCACTTGCTGTCCTCTCACAGTACTTTTACTCTGGGCTGGTGGCACAGCTAGGCCAGGCGATGCACTGGGGCACACAGTGGTGTGATCTAGTGACTGCTGTGTCCAACGGATCACGGCACTCAATACCTGGCCGCTACAATGTAAGCAAACTGTGATGAATGGCTTTCCATTCATAGATAAACATAATTTTTTTGCTAGCATACACTGGATCTTGGTGTGCTGGCGTACATGTATATTTATCTGTGATAGATCCGGTGTCCAGCTGGTGATCGCTGCAGCACCCCTTATAGATGTGCCTAAACCTAGGAAGGTGTGCAATGGAAATATGAACTATTCTGGCTTTCCATTCATGACAGCTTGATTACTGTTGTGATGCTGTGATTGACCCACAGCTATCACATGGTACCTGGCTATCTGTACGATGTGATTACCTGTAGTCAATCACAGCATGTCTATTAAAAAAGAATAGTGCAACCATGCAAAAGAAATGGCTATCAAATATGGAGACAATCCATAAATAAAAATGGGGGTTTAGTCCCACCATATGGCCATATCGTGCTCAAGCCCACCACTGCGTCAAAGTACCCCATTATCAGTGGGTCCTACACTATCCATAAAAAAGGGGTGAATCCAGCCTCTCTTACCCTTGGAGACAACACTCCTTGCTGGGAAGGTGTGCTAATGCACTGCAGGGGACTCCTCCTATATCTACTTGATAGAGGACACCAATAGAGTACAGGTGTATGTGGGGGATGGGATGCTCAACCCCATAAGTCTGGTCAGACCGAATACATAATAAACAAGCAAAAAATTGGGGGAGCAAACCCTGAACATGTATATCTAAAGCCGGTGCAGCTATGGACCAAGCAACATGTATATTAAAAAAGAATGTTCAGGAGTCCCCTGCAGTGCATTAGCACACCTTCCCAGCAAGGAGTGTTGTCTCCAAGGGTAAGAGAGGCTGGATTCACCCCTTTTTTATGGATAGTGTAGGACCCACTGATAATGGGGTACTTTGACGCAGTGGTGGGCTTGAGCACGATATGGCCATATGGTGGGACTAAACCCCCATTTTTATTTATGGATTGTCTCCATATTTGATAGTCATTTCTTTTGCATGGTTGCGCTATTCTTTTTTAATATACATGTTGCTTGGTCCATAGCTGCACCGGCTTTAGATATACATGTTCAGGGTTTGCTCCCCCAATTTTTTGCTTGTTAATCACAGCATGTCCACAGTGCGAAATCACTGAATGGAATAAATGGAAAGCCATGCATGACAGCCTAAAATATTGCTTATAAAAGTATTTTATAAGCAATAAAAGTGTAAAAAAATTCCTGATCACCTCCTCTTTCCCCAGAGTAGTACATTGTCACTATAGTAACACTTAACAACTCACATGAAAGTATGTAAAAAAAAATCATACCAGTTATATGATAACGCTGTACTGCACTGGCGATCAGTGATGCGGTGTGTCACTCTGACACACCACATCTCCGATCTCGGTAAAGAGCCTACTGATTTACCATGTCACCAGCTGTGTCCAATCACAGCTGGTCACATAGTAAATAGGAAGTGCTGTTGATCTGCTTTCCTCAGTTCCTGCCTGACAGGCACGAATAGAGGAGAGCCAATCTGCGGCTCTCCTGACAGGGGGGGGGGTCTGCACTGGTAATCAGAGCATTCATTACCAGTGCAGACCCTTGGGGGGGTGCCACTAGAACCACCAGGGATGCCCACCCATGACCCCAGGGATGCTCTCCCCATCAGTGCTGCCTGCCAGTGCCCTCCCCATCAGTGCTGCCCACCAGTGCCCATCATTGCCATCTATAAGTGCCGCCCAACAGTGCCCATTATTGCCCACTTGTGCCGCCTATCAGTGCCCATTAGTGCCGCCCATCAGTGCTGATCAGTGCCGCTTATCAGTGCCCATCAGTGCCACCTATCAGTGCCTATCAGTGCCGCCTATCAGTGCCCATCAGTTCTGCCTATTAGTGCCCATCGGTGCCGCCTATCAGTGCCCACCAATTCTGCATATCAGTGCTATCTATCAGTGCCACATATCAGTGCCCATCAGTGCTGCATATCAGTACTGCCTATCAGTGCCACCCCATCAGTGCCAGCCCATCAGTGCCTCCTCATCAGTGCCTGTCAGAGTGGCCTCATCAGTGCTCATCGGTGCAGGAAAAAACTTATATTTTTACAAAATTTTATAACATAAACAAAAAACTTTTTTTTTTTTTAAACTTTTTAGTCTTTTTTTATTTGTTTAGCAAAAAAGAAAAAAACCTTATGGTGATCAAATACCCCCAAAAGAAAGCTCTATTTGTGGGAAAAAATTGACATAAATTTGGTTTAGGTACAGTGTTGCATGACCGCGCAATTGTCATTTAAAATGCATCGGCGCTAAAAGCTATAAATTGGCCTGGGTGGGAAGGGGGAAAAGTGCCCGGTATTGAAGTGGTTAATTTCCTCCAAAAATTGTGAAAAAAATTACAACTTCAAAAAACTCACCATGCCTCTTACTAAATACCTTGGACTGTCTGCTTTCCAAAAAGGGGTCATTTGGGGGGTAATTGTACATCAGGATTGATCAGTTTTCAGATATACAGTATATCATTTTTTTAGACAAAAAGAGCTTTCTTTTGGTGGTATTTAATCACCACTGGGTCTTTTATTTTTTGCTATATCAATACAAATTCCAATATTTTTTTTTTTTTTTTAAAGCCCACATTTTTCTTTGTATGTGTCATGAAATTTTGCATATAAATAATCTTACACAAAATGTATTCTTCTGCATTTCTTTGGTAAAAATAACCCTGGTCAGTATATATTATTTAGTGTGTGTGAAAGTTATAGAGTCTACAGATAGTACAAATGACCCCCAAATGAACCTTTTTTAGAAAGTAGACACCCTAAGGTATTTAACCACTTGCTGACCACACTATTGCTAAATAATGGCTACAGCGCGGACAACTAGATCTGAGAGGCCATCATATGGCGTGAGCATACAACCGTGTGTCGCGAGCGGAGGACACTGCTGATCACAGATTGAGGTAAAGAGCCAATAAGCGGCTCTTTATCACGTAATTAGCTGTGTCCAATCACAACTGATCATGGATGTAAATAGCAACAGGTTATTGGCACTCCTTTCAACTGACAACATGAGGAAGGGAGAAGAGAGCTGATAACCGGCTTCTCTAAAAAGAAACATGTAAACTGATAATCAGGGTACAGATTATCAGTGTCCTGATTATCAGTGTTGTCCCAACAGTGCCATCCAGTGCTGTCAATCAGTGCCTCCTCATCAGTTTCACCCATCAGTTCCGCCTAACAGTGCCCATCAGTGCCACCTACCAATGCTCATCAGCGCTGCCTACCAGTGCCCATCAGTGCCATCTAACAGTGCCACCTATCAGTGCATATTAGTGCCCATCAGTTCAGCCTATCAGTGCCCATCAGTACTGCCTCATCAGTGCCACCTATCAGTGCCTTTTAGTGCCACCCATCAGTGCCACCCCATCAGTGCCCATCAGTACAGCCTATCAGTGCCCATTCATGCCCATCGGTGCCACTTATTAGTGCCTTTTAGGGCCACCTATCAGTGCCCATCAGTGCCACCTTTCAGTATCCATCAGCGTTGCCTCATCAGTGCCCACCAATGCCACCTCATAAGCGCAGCCTATCAATGCCCATCGATGTAGCCTCATCAGCGAAGGAGAAAAATGACCCGCTTGCAAAAACTTTTTAAAACAAACTATGTAAAAGTTTTTTTTTTTTTTTAAATAGTCGGTCCTTTTTTTTTGTTTGTTTACCAAAAAATAAAAACCCCAGTGGGGATTAAATACCAGCAAAAGAAAGCTCTATTTGAGTGAAAAAAATAATATACATTTTGTTTGGGTACAGTGTTGCATGACCGCGCAATAGTCATTTAAAGTGTGAAAGCTGAACATTGGCCTGTTCAGGTAGGGGATAAAAGTCAAAGCAAGTGGTTAATGAGAGGCATGGTGAGTTTTTTTTAAGTCATATTTTTTTTAACAAAATTTTTGGAAAACGAAAATAAAAACTTGCTTTATTTTCACATATTTTTATGTGGTGATCAGGGATGTAAAAAATAAAATATATATATTTTTTTTATTTTTTTAAAATCATTTTATCTCTTTATTGCTTTTTTTGTTATATACAGTGACCAGAGCAGTGCAGTGTTACCATTGTGACACAGTATTACTCTGGGGAGGTGATCAGGATTTTTTTTCTTTTAACACTCTGATTGCTTATAACAGTTATGATCAATGTTATAAGCAATCACTTTTATGAATGCCATCCTTTCATTCACAGGATGTACTATTGGGAGAGCTGTGATTGGCCACAGTTATCACATGGTACATATCAATGTGATTGATTAATCACAGAGATAATTGCAATAGTACACAATGAATGGCTATGAATGAAAGATAGAGTTATTGGCTATCTTATAAATGGCCCTTTCAGTAACCTTAGCAGCTTCAATGACAAATTAGAGATTTCATGAGCTGCAGAAGCAGCCATATTTTCTAGTCCCAAAGGGGGGCATTTACATAAATTACATGACCAGTCAAGGGGTCAGAGGAATGTGCTGAGGGGGTTTTGAGGTGTTTTATGATCAACCAACTCTACCTTGATGCCAGTTTTTTTGACTCTATCAATATTTTCAGATGACTATGTTTTAGAGTCTGACAACAAATTTATCCTCCTACCAGTGGTAGGGGCTGAAGCCCGTGACATCACACATCAGCAACTTGTGTCAGCGTGGTGAGCTGATTGAATGCATGATTTTTATATACTGTATCCCTGTGAGTGTTTTTAATTCCCTTTTGGTTTTAATAAATGTTTGGATACAGAGAGCACTATGGTCTTTCCGTTTTATTTCATGTCAGGATATACTGATGACCATGGATTAAGGAAAGAGGTGAAGTAGTGTGATGGAACAGGAGATGTGTTCCTGTACTATCCAGAGTTGGAATTGATGTAAGGCCAATATGACTCTGTAGTGGGCAGGGGCATACTGACCATACGGGCATTTAGGGCACTGCCCGGGGGCCTGGCACCCACATGTCAAGATACTTCAATTCATTTGTTATCACCTGATGGACTTTGATTTTGTTGTGAATCACAGTTTTGGACATTATAGTCTCTTCAGCTGTTTGCAATTGTTTATTTTGATTTTGTCACATTTCACACACCTTTTATGTAGTGTATATCAACATATTTGTTGTCCTACACATTTTGTTTAGCGCACCAACCCATTTTTCACATATTATTTTGCTAGGTACAGCTTCTTGGTTGCAGCTTTACACGTCAATAATTATCAGCGCACTTCCACATATTCCAATATTGGCACAAAACCTTCAGGCTTCTGCTAGAAAGCTGAACATGATGAGGACCCAAAGCATACATCCAAATCAACAAGGGAATGACTTCACCAGAAGCAGATTAAAGTTTTGGAATGGCCCAGCCAGAGCCCAAACCTGAATCTGATTGAAAATCTGTGGGGTGATCTGAAGATGGCTGTGCATAGAAGATGCCCACACAATCTGACAGATTTGGAGTGTTTTTGCAAAGAAGATTGGGCAAATATTGCCAAGTAGTGATGAGCCCAACACCCCACTGTTCAGTTCGCACTAGAACATCTCGAACAGGGGATATGTTCTAGTGAACATGCAAACTCCCTTAAAGTCTATGGTAGATGAACATGAAAAATCAAAAGTCCTAATTTTAAAGGCTTAAATGCAAGTTATTGGCCCAAAAAAGTGTATGGGGACCCGGGTACTGCCCTGGGGGACATAAATCACTGCAAAAAAAAAATGTATTTAAAGAATCGTTTTTATAGGAGCAGTGATTTTAATAATGCTTAAAGTGAAACAATAAAAATGAAAAATTCCTTTAAATATTGTGCCTGGGGGGCCCCCTTAATGTGTCTGTAAAGTGGCGCATTTATGCGATGTTTGTAGCCTGCTGCAGCAATACTGACATCTCTAAAGGAAAAAATTTAGTTTAAACTTGCTCATGGCTGTAATGTATTGTCGGCTCCTGGCAATACAGATATTAAAAAAAAAAAAAAACGGCATGGGGTCTCCCCAAAATCCATACCAGGCCCCTTGGGTCTGGTATGGATTTTAAGGGGAACCCCTCGTCAAAATAAAAAAACTAAAAAAAGACTCTTCCCACGCTCAGGTGCAGTGAATACATTTCTGACGTCATGAAATGTATTCACTGCACCTGAGCAGTGCATTATGGGGCGCTCATGACATCAGAACCCTTTAAAACAGCTGTCAAACTCAAACAGCTCATTAGCGCGGGAAGCGTCTGAAGAGGCAGGAGCTTCTTTTTTCTATTTTTCAGGTGGGCAGGCTGGCAACTGATCATCGGGGGACACTATTTTTTTTATTTTTATTTTTTAATAAAGGACTTGTCCAAAACTGGCTTTTGTCTTTAATTTTTTTGTACACTTTTTTGGTGAATGGGTAGGGGTATGATGTACCCGATATCCATTCACGTGGGGGGGTGGGATCTGGGGGCCCCCTTGTTAAAGGGGGCTTCCAGATTCTGATAAGCCTCTCCCCGCTGACCCCCACAACCAGAGCCCATGGTTTTCGGGAAGAGACCCCTGTCCCCATCAACATGAGGGCAAAGTTCTTTGGGCCGGGGGTTTGCAGAGCCCCCCCTGCCCCAAAGCACCCACCCCCCCCCCCACGTTGAGGGCATGTGGCCTGGTATTGTTCAGGAGGGGGGCGCTCGCTCGTCCAACCCCCACCCTGGCCAGCCAGGCTGTGTACATAAACTGAAGTGCCTATATATATATATATATATATATATATATATATACAGTAAAACCTTGGATTGCGAGCATAATTTGTTCTGGAAACATGCTTGTAATCCAAAGCACTCTTATATCAAAGCGAATTTCCCCATAAGAAATAATGGAAATTCAGATGATTCGTTCCACAAGTCCTTCAGTTTATAGTCTATATACAAAGATTATAGCAATGTGATAGGTTGTGTAACCATAAAATGTCCATCCACAATATGCAGCCTTCCCAAGGGGATTAGAAGCAAAATCTAGCAGAGCTACAGAATATAAGAGAGATAAGAGGCGCCTCTAAGTGTAGCAATATGGTTACATTTAATGAAGGTTCAACATTTAGCAACTCACATGGTTGATGATTAAAATAGGCACACCTAGTATGCAGGCATCTGGGGTAAAGCTGTCCACATAGACCATCTTTTGAACCACCGGCTCTCACCACTGTCAGTCTGCAATCGTGACCGGGAAGAATAGCCTTTAGTAGAGTGATCTGAAAGTGAGGCTTTTAATCACTCGTGGAGTGCAGCGGGGAAGGGATGATGAAGATGGCTGTGCAGAGGATGATCTATGTGGACAGCTTTACCCCAGATGCCTGCATACTTAGATGTGCCTGTTTTAATCATCAACCATGTGAGTTGCTAAATATTGAACCTTCATTAAATGTAACCATATTGCTACACCTCTCTTCTCTTTTATACATGGCGCTACTTGTATATCAAGACATCGCTTGTATATCAAGTCAAAATTAATTTTAAAAATTTGACAAACTGTAAAAAGCAAAAATCTCATTCCCTGCCAGCAATGTATTATTAACTATATAATTCCACTTATAAACCACCCACTTTCCAAAGGATTCAAACTCACAACCTCGAAATTGCAAGCCTGGTATTCTACCACCTACACCACTATCAAGCCTGCTCAGGCTGGACTCACTCTCCCTGTGTAGCTAACGAACTTCTATCTCACCCTACACACAGTGGGTGAGATAGAAGTTAGTTAGTTAGGCAGGGAGAGTGTGTTCATCCTAAGCAGGCTTGACATTGGCGTAGGTGGTAGAATACCAGGCTTGCAATTGAGATCGTTGTGGGTTTGAATACCTTGGCAAGCAGGTGATTTATAAGGGAATCAGAGGGTCAGAGTCCATGCTTTGGCCAATCACATAATGCACTGCAAGTGCACAGTGCGTTATGGATGCGGGAACTGGAAGTTCAAGCAAAAAAGCCCATTTGTTCGCCATTTGGCAAACGGGCTGTGTTCGAGTCAAACTTAGGTTCGACTCAAACACAAAGCCCATCCCTATTGCCAAGTCAAGATGCGCCATGCTGATAGACTCATACTCAAAAAGACTGAGTGCTGTAAAAAAATCAAAAGGTGCCTCAACAAAGTATTCGTTTAAGGGTGTCCATATTATTTTGGTTTTTTATTTTTACTTCCCTACACCTAAAAGATTTCAGTTTGTTTTTCAACTGAGTCGTACAGTTTATAGGTCACATTGAAGGTGGAAAAAGTTCTGAAATGATTTATCTTTGTCTCATTTTTTTACATCACAGAAACCTGACATTTTACCAGGGATGTGTAGACGTTTTATATCCACTGTATATCACAGCGCACGCATGGGTGAAAACCAATCAGTGCCCAAAAATATATATTATTCCAAGGACAAAATATCAAAAACAGTTAATTCCATCTTAAATCTTGTTCATAGTATTATTTTGTGGTAAATAATTAATAAGTAAAGTGCTGTTGTGTCCTCCATCTATCCATTATAATAGATGTGCTCCCACTGTAGATATTCTTTAAAATTAGGGTCTGCAGATATCAGGGTGCCTTGCCGGGGTCTGCAGCTTACGCATGTATTTGCAAATGTGTGCATACTGTTAGACAGGCTTATTCGGTTGGTCACTGGCTGGATGGTAAGTAGTGACTGGAAATCCCCTTGCTTCTTTGACCTGCTGTGGATATCATTCGTTTCTCACCCGGACGCACATGAACTTTATTGGCATCCCAGTCTTAGTCCACAGGGTTAAATATTGAATTGAACCACCCTTTGCAGCTATAACAGCTTCAACTCTTCTGGCAAGGCTGACCACAAGGTTTAGGAGTGTGTCTATAGGAATGTTTGACCATTCTTCCAGAAGTGCATTTGTGAGGTCAGGCACTGATGTTGGATGGGAAGGCCTGGCTCACAGTCTCTTCTCTAATTCATCTCAAATGTTTTCTTTAAGGTTAAGGTCAGGACTGTGTGCAGGCCAGTCAAGTTCTTCCACACCAAACGCTCATCCATGTCTTTATAGACCTTGCTTTGTGCACTGGTCCAAATCATTTGGTGGAAGGGGGATTATGTTGTGGGGTTGTTCTTCAGGGGTTGGGCTTGGCCCGTAAGTTCCAGTGAAGGGAACCCTTAAGACGTCAACATACCAAGACATTTTGGACAATTTCATGCTCCCAACTTTGTGGGAACAGTTTGGAGATGGCCCTTCCTGTTCCTATATGACTGTGCACCAGTGCACAAAGCAAGGTCCATAAAGACATGGATGAGCAAGTTTGGGGTCGAGGAAATTGACTGTCCTGACCTCAACCCGATAGAACACCTTTGGGATGAATTAGAGCAGAGACTGCGAGCCAGGCCTTCTTGTCCAACATCAATGCCTGACCTCACAAATGCGCTTCTGGAAGAATGGTCAAACATTCCCATAGACACACTCCTAAACCTTGTGGGCAGCCTTCCCAGAAGAATTGAAGCTGTTATAGCTGCAAAAGGTGGGCCAACTCAATATTGAACACTACGGACTAAGACTGGGATGCCATTAAAGTTCATGTGTGTGTAAAGGCAGGCGTCCCAATACTTTTGACAGTATAGTGTATGTATCTTTTTTACTTTACTGTAAGTGTTAAACTCATGCTTTCATCCTTTTTGCAAGATTATATCTCTTTCTTCAGTTTTTGTTTTTCTGTATCTTCCCTTGCAGTTCAGCTCACTTCCTTTTTCTTTACATCAACACACATCCCCCCAGATAATATCCCAGTGACCGCACAGTCTTTACAGTCTGTCCTAAAAGCAAACTTGAGGTTTTTATTCCAGTTTTTCTTTTGCTTTCAAGGTAAGTAGCAAAACAAGGCTTGCATTATTATTAATTGTATTTATTTTGTAGTATAGTCTTTTATGAAGGTGGAAGTAAAAGAAGGTCCCCTAAAGTGTAGCAGAAGTTGGCACAAAATTAGCTTTACCAAATTGGATGTTATGCAAAGCTTACAAGCTAAATTAAAAGAGAAGTATTGGTTTCCTTTTTTTAGCCTTGACCTATTTCCTGTGAACAACTAATACATAGAAATCTTTCCAGCCCTCTAAGAAGTGCATGTGTTCGTGTTTCGCCGCTTCCACAGGCGGTCATCAAAGACAGGAAGTCCTGGTTTCTAGGTTACATGTATAACCAACGGGGGGGAGTCCCTTCCCTTCTGTTGGCAGTGGTAAATCTCAACTTGTTTACATCACTTCCTGAAGGTGTCCCGACTTCATTCCAATATCAGTGTCTGTCACTTCATACACCTGTCCTAATTCATATATTGCCATATTTGAAACTATCTCCATCAATTGTATAAACTCATACAAATCGAATAATAATGAACAAATAACAATTAACAATCAATCATAATCACATTATAGGATCAAAAAAAAAATAAATGAAAATATAAAATATAAATTGCGATCAAAATAGAAATAAAAAGAAAAATACAATCAAATAAAAAAAGTTAACCACACTTCAGAGAGCTAAAACAGAAGCAGGTATGGCACTTCCTAATATATACAGATACTATCTCGCTGGACAACTTAAACATCTCACAGGATGGATAGTACCAATAACACTACAGATGGTAGAATCACACCTGGCTCATGTTTTACAAATCGATAATTTACTTATAGCCCTAGAAGCACCTTTGAATAAATTAAAATATAAGCAAATACCAATGTTAACATTAGCTCGTACAATATGGCGAGAGGCAAAATGTATAGAGGGAAACACACAAATAAACATGGATCTCCCACTATGGCGAAACCCAATGTTTAATCAACTGAAACAATTGGTAGAATATCAGTTCTGGGAACAAAAAGGGATATCAGTCATTGCAGACGTATATGACATAATACATATGTACTCTTTTTCAGATATACAACTGAAATATGATATACCACATACCTCATTATATAGATACCTACATTTGCGACATGCGTTACAAGCGCAATTTGGAGTTTTGGGACCTGGGATCTCTAGATATCCAATGATTGGTATCCTTAGGTCCCAGGGCCCTAAAGGATTAATCTCTAAAATATATGCACATTTAACCAGGGTTAATTCAGGAATGAATCCCTTGGCAATAAGAACAAAATGGCAGGAAATAATTCCCAATTTAACTGACGAAGATTGGAAAGAAGCCTGTTCATCCCATTTATATGTATCGCCAGCAGCAAACAATAGGTTAATACAATTATATATGCTACATCAATCATATCTCTCTCCAAGTAGACTTTATGCAATGCAAAGCATTGCATCTCCTAAATGTTTGAGATGCAGTGCTAAGAGGGCAGACTTTATACATATTATGTGGTTTTGTCCAGTGATATCAAGATTCTGGCAGGAAATAATTTGAATATTATCCTCTGTCCTGAATATGCCTGTACCTTTGACCCCAGAAACCTGTTTTCTGGGTATATTAGATGAAATAACATGATCTAGATATCACAAGATAATGCTTAGAGAAACGCTGTTTATGGCAAGGAAAACAATCACAGTTAAGTGGATTCAAGTGAAGCCCCCTGCTGTTAAGAACTTGATAAGAGCGGTAAATCAGATTTTACCATTTAAAAAAGTATTGTATATGCATAGAGGATGCTCAACAAAATATAATAAAATTTGGGATAATTGGTGTCAATCAACTTTAACCAATGGTTGAATATAAGGAGATAACCAAGAGGATATAGAGGGATGCACATAGTATGATGAGGAAATAAATCTATGAATGCAATGGAGCAAGGGGTTGGGGCACACCAGGAAAACAGCGATCAATTAAACTAAATGGATATACCTTGGCATAAAGAGATTATGAATACTAAGTAAACAGATAATTATTTGGATATTTTATAATTTTTTTATTTTATATTGTTTTGTCCCTTTGTTGAAAGGACGTTTGGAATGTTCTTTTTATGCACATATTGAAATAAAAAGAATTAAAAAAAAAAGTAAAAATAAACATAAAATTAAAAAATTAAAAATGAAATAAAAATAAAAATAAAAAGATAGAAAAGGTAAATAATATATATATATATATATATATATATATATATATATATATATATATATATATATATATATATATATATACTGAACAAAATGATAAACGCAACACTTGTTTTTGCCCCCGCATAGTTTGTTGTACAATTTTCCAAACAGGTCATTTTTCTCCTTCGTTTATGTGCGCTGATGAGGCTGCGCTGATGAGGCTGCACTGATGGGCAAGGATAGGCTGTACTGATGAGCACTGATAGGCAATGATAAGGTGGCACTGATGGGCACTGATAGGTGCCACTAATAGGTGCCACTGAAGGGCACTGATAGGTGGCACTTATAGGCAACACTGATGGACACTGATAGGTGGCACTGATGGGCACTGATAGGTGGCACTGATGGGCACTGATAGGTGGTACTGATGGGGGGCACTGTTGATGAAGCACTGATGGGCACTGATTGGCAGCACTGATAGGCACAGATAGGTGGCACTGATTAGCAGTACTGAGGGGCACTGGTAGGTGTCACTGGTGGGCTCTGGTAGGTGGCACTGATGGGCACTGGTTAGCAGCACTGGTGGGGACAGTGTGGGACCGATGTCCCTCTTACAGAAGCCGGTGATCAACTCTTTTTTTCTCCTCACACTGTCAGCATGAGGGGAAAAAAGAGCCGATGACTGGCTTCTGTTTACATCACATGATCATCTGTTATTGGCTGACAGCTGATTACATGGTAAAGGCCTGGGATCTGTGATCAGCCAAGTTCCAAGGCGTGAGAATGGGAGGACATCCAGGTACGTCCTCCCGGGACGTACCACGCTGTAGCCGTCGGCGTGAAGTGGTTGGGAGATATGCTTCTAATGAGTTTAACCACTTGCCGACTGCTACAGAGTGGCCGGTTAGTTCTGAGAGGGTGTCATATGACGTACTCCCGTGATTACAACCACCGCGGCCGCTGTGGTATGCTCTGTGATCACTGTGTCCTCGGGAAAAGGAGCCAATCGGCAGCTCTTTACCATGTGATCAGCTGTGTCCAGTGACAGCTGATCACTATGTAAACACAAGCCAGTTATCGGCATTCCTTTCCTCATGCTGTCAGCGTGAGGAAAGGAATGCAGATAACCGGCTTGTGTGAAAGGGACATCTAAGCGAATATTCAGGGCACTGATGATCAGTGTCCTGCTTATCAATGCAGTCCCAACAGTGCCCACCAATCCTGCCAATCAGTGCCCTCCAGTGCTGCCAATCAGTGCCCACCAGTGCTGCCAATCAGTGACCATCAGTGCTGACATTCAGTGCCCATCAGTGCCTCCTCATCAGTGTCAACTATAAGTGCCACCTACCAGTACCCATATGTGCCACCTATCAGTGCCCATTAGTGCCACCAATCAGTGCCCAACAGCGCTGTCTATCAGTGCAGCCCCATCAGTGCCTCTTCATCAGTGCAACCTATCAGTGGCCATCAGTGCAGCCTCATCAGCACACATCAGTGAAGGAGAAAAATTACCTGTTATGTTTTTTTTTTTTTTAATATTGGATATATTTTATAGCAGAAAGTAAAAAAATATTGTTTTTTTTTTTTTTAAATTTTCAGTCTTTTTTGTTTATTTACAAAAAAAAAAAAAAAAACAGCGGTGATTAATAGGGATGGCTGAACGGTTTGGCTCGAGCATGAGTTTGGGCCGAACATTGACTGTTCGCCCGTTCGCCGAACACCTGAATTATCATCACATTCGACTGTTTTTGTTTAGCTCGCCGAATTACCACAATGCACTGCGCCACTGCACAGTGCATTGGAAGCCCTGATTGACTGAAGCAAAAAAAGTTTTGCCCAATCAGGGCACAGAGGACTCTCTGAGCAATGATTGGAAAAAGTAATAATGACTCTATCCAGTCATGGCTCACTGCTCTTAGTCCCACCCCACACTATAAAAGTATTCTTTCAATATCGGCCATTTGTAGTGTGATATTTTCGTAGAGAGAGAGAGAACATGACTCTGTTCAGTGCTACTAGAGAGTTAGTGTGCTATAGTGTGCTATTCTGATTCTATTGTCAGTGTATGTTATCAGTTTAGTGTGAATCTACTGATAGTTCAGTCAGTGTGAGTGTAGTAAAGTTCATTTTTACTTTAGTACCAGCTTCTTTTGTCAGAGCAGGTTTACTGCATTATAGTTCAGTGAGTTAGTGCCCATGTAACGCAGTAGATTTCAGTGTGTTAGGTTCCGTTTAATGCAGTATATTTCTGCATGCCCTCCTCTGCTGAATTGTCCTACGAACCACAAGTACCCCCTAAGCGTTCAAGGAGCTAGTCAATGAGTTAGGCTAAAAGGTGCCATGCAGTGCTTCAGTTGGTGTATCTATGGGAAAGGAACCGCACCGTAGCAGAGATTCTTGCAGCTCTGCGGGGACAGGCCCAGAGGGGGTTCACGCCACGCCAGCTGGAGCCAGGAATGGTGGTGTGCGTTAATGGCACAAACCTCCTGTCCGCCCTTAGACAGGGTAAGGTGACACATGTGCCATGCCTGGTACATGTCCTCAATTTGGTGGTGCAGCGTTTCCTAAATAGGTATCCAGGGTTGGAAGATTTGCTAAAGCAGGCCAGAAGAGTCTGTAGCCATTTCAGGCAGTCATACACAGCCAGTGCTCAGTTAGCTGAAATTTAGTGGGAATTCAACCTGCCTGTAAATTGCCTGATTTGTGAGGTGCCCACCACATGGAACTCAACTTTGGCAATGCTGCAGCAGCTGCACATGCAGCAGAGGGCAGTTCCAGATACTGTAATTCTCAGACACCCCAAGGAATTTGCTTCTTATGCCCCTGCAAAGTTGCAGTACATGGGCTCCCTCATGCTTCCAAGCCTGCAAAAGGACCCAAGAATAGGTGGTATTAAGGAGAAGGATCACTATTGGTTGGCAACCCTTCTTTACCATCGTTACAAGGGGAAAGTCTCAGAACTCATCCCATCCCCACAGAGTGTGCAGACAATTAAATCTCTTGAACACACTTTAAAGAGGAGTTTACCTAATGCTTTTCCTAACTGTGGTAGGTTACAGTGTCATGGAAAACATAGTTTTGAGGCTTTTGTTGGTCAAGAGAGGAGCGTTGTAGAAGGGGGCGGCCTAAGTAATGCATTTCACAATTTGTTTAGTCCTCGCCACCCAGGGCTCTAAGCTTCCACATTCCATTGGCAGCGTCTGCATCATATGCTGGACGATTATCTAGGGGCAAAAACAGAGATGGAGAGCTTTCCCGTTGACGATCCACTGGGTTACTGGATCATGAGAATAGACCACTGGCCGGAACTTGCCCAGTATGCAATTGAACTGCTGGGCTGCCCTGCCCTGCATCAAGCGTGCTTTCCGAACGGGTATTTAGTGCTGCTGGAGGTTTTGTTACTGATAATAGTAGAACGCGTCTATCCACAGATTCCGTGTACCGTCTGACATTTATAAAAATGAATCAGTCCTGTATTGCCAGCAGCTATGAAGACCCTGATGCCGATGTCACTGATTAGGTGTTTTTGGGATGTGGAATCTCTACAAGACTTCTAGGCTGCCTAGTGTTATGGGTGATGATTTCATCTGGAAGAATTTTTTTTGTGTAGGTTTCATGGGCACAATTAACATCCTTTAACATCCATTAACAGACCAAATTTTCTGCACATGTTTGACAGTTAGACTGGTACATATGATTTTAATTTTTGACAGCAAGGCTAATTCTTGCTTTCATCATTAGCACCTCTATAGAATTATGGTGTGAAGGCACCACAGACACACAAAGACCAATTTTATTCACACCTGTTCGACAGGTGCATATCATTTCAATTTTTGACAGCAAGGCCCATTTTTGCTTTCATCAAGACTACCTTTATAGGGTTATGGTGTGAAGGCACCTCAGATGCCCAAAGACCAATTTTTATGCACCTGTTTGACAGGTGCATATCATTTTAATTTTTGACAGCATGGCCGATTCTTGCTTTCATCAAGAGTACCTCTATATGGTTACAATGTAAAGGTGCCCCCGACACTCAAAGACCAATTTTTTCGCACCTATTACTTCTATCCAAAGTCTGTGGAAAAGACACCAGAATTTATCCAAAAAATCTCCAATCTTGTTCCCAGTGCACTACATTGTGGCTTCATCATACAAACTGGCTCCCCAAGCCATTGTTTACACAAAAAAGAAAGCTTGCAGAGACAATGTCATTTTTTTGGCTTTATAAATGCTATTATTTCTGCAGCAGCTTCTATACACAGTACAGATTTGCCACTTTACAGGTAGACTAAAGGGACCCCCCAGGCACTATATTAAAAGGAATTTATTATTTGTATTGTTATTTCTCATTTTTATACTTTTACTTTAAGCATCAGTAAATCACTGCTCATTTAAAAATGAAGTTTTTTTCTACAATTTTTTTTCATTGATACATGTCCCCCAGAGCAGTAACCGGTCCCCCAAAACCATTGTATGCCATCTTACTTGCACATAAGCCTTCAAAATGGGCACTCTTGATTTCCAATAGACTTCAATGGGGTTCTTTATTTTCTTCCGAACTTTGCGATGTTCGAACGTTCTGGAGTGAACCGAACAGGGGGTCGTTTGACCCATCCCTAGTGATTAAATACCACCAAAAGAAAGCTCCATTTGTATGAAAAAAATGTAATGTGACTTCAATAGTGCATGACTGCGCAATTGTCATTCAAAGTGTGACAGCGCTGAAAGCTGAAAATTTAACTGGTCAGGAAGGGGATAAAAGTGCCCAGTAGGTAAGTGGTTAAAAAGTGAGGCCTGTGCCTTGTCAAAGATGTTGTGACTGGAATTCTGTAATTTGATTGATGACATTCTGCTTTGTGTCTGAAGCTGACTGTTTAACTTGGTAATTCTTTTGCCAACTTGTGAGTTGTGGAGGAAGAGGTGGCCCTGTGTTCAGTATGGCTCCCTATTTTCTTTACTCAGTTTGGGGTTCACCAGCCATCATTAGAGTTAGAATACAAGCAGTCATGATAAAGTATGGTGTACTGGCATATTCCACGGCAACCATTGCAGTAAAAATGTGAGCACATGTATGTCTACAGGAAGTTTAAAGCATCTACGGGGATAACAAAAAAGGAAAACTGTGTTTTTAAATTAAACTTGTCTACTCCTATTTCATTTACATACAGTAGCTCTACAAAACGAATCCTCCGTAATGTGAGTGTAATTTTCTGTGCGTTTAGTTCTGCTTCAGTGTGAATATGAGCTTTGTTCATGCAGGAATTACTTCTCCCTTTATTTCCCTTTCCATTTTTATTTTGGATAAAAAAAAAAATACTGAAACTTTACCTATGCAATATTATTATTATTTTTTTTAAATAAATTAACGTTTTGGGGCTGTATTGCACTTCTGGCAGCTCACACTTCTAGGAAGATGAGAAATTTGCAAAAACTGTTGACAACTTCTTATTATTGGCTGCAAATCCTGAATTCTGCCAATAATGATCCCTCCGGTGTACAAACTGACCACACATTTGCTAGTAATAATAAATTCCATAAGGGAATGTAGATAGTTTTATCACTTACCTAGAAAGGACAGACTGATCACGATGAAGAGTCTCATCTCTCCTTACAGGGTGCAGTAGCTGGATGGCAAAGGATGTGTTGTCACTGGTTTATGGTCTGCATATATTTTAGTTTATAGGAAGAGGAAGTGAAGAAATAACATTTTTTGAACCACTTCAGCTCCGGAAGGTTTTACCTCCTTAATGACCAGGCCATTTTTTACGATTCGGCACTGCGTTATTTTAACGAAAAATTGCGCGGTCGTGCGACGCTGTACCCAAATACAATTGATGTTCCCACAAATAGAGCTTTCTTTTGGTGGTATTTGATCACCTCTGTGGTTTTTAGATTTTGCGCTATAGACAAAAAAAGAGCAAGAATTTTGAAAAAAAAAAATGCAATATTTCTTACTTTCTGCTACAAAACATTCCCAATAAAAAACATTTAAAAATCTAATTTTTTTTATTAGTTTAGACCAATTTGTATTCTACTACACATTGTTGGTAAAAAAAAAATCCCAAAAAGCATATAATAATTGGTTTGCACAAAAGTTATAGCGTTTACAAACTACGGGATAGATTTTTGGAATTTTTCTTTTTTTCTTTTTATTAGTAATGGAGGTGATCAGCATTTTTTAGCGGAACTGCGACATTGTGGCGGACAGATCGGACCCCTAACTGACATTTTTTACACTTTTTGGGTACCAGTGACATTAATACAGTAATCAGTGCTAAATATTATGCACTGTTACTGTATAAATGACACTTGCAGGGAAGGGGTTTACACTGGGGATGATCAAAGGGGTTAATGAGTGCCTAAATATGCTTGCTGACTGTGTGGGGAAATGCTTCTGTGACAGGCACAGAGAGATCGGGGTTTCAGCTTAGCTGAAACTTCTGATCTCTCCCTGCCTGTCTGACAGAAGACTCACCTGCTTCATTTACATAAGCAGGTGGGTCTTCTGTCAGTTTCTCTGACGATCGGGGGAGGTCGGCGGCAATCGCCACCACTCCACCCACGGCCCGCCTCCCGCTGTGTCTAAACACAGACCTCGTGCACGAAATCACGTACTACTATGTGATATTGTGCAGCCGAACCGCCCTGCCACAGTAATACTATGGTGGGCGGTCCGCAAGAGGTTAATAGATTTAAAGTGTTACTAAACCCAGGAGCCTGCATTCACTATATCTGGTCTCCCACAGTACACAGAACATGGAAATGCATTTATTTTAGTAAATATAAAATGATAAATATATTTTCTCATCAGCCGTATATAGCAGTTAGAGCAATCTTGTGACTTGTATCAGTGAGTACTGAAAGGATTGAAGGAGCAGTTTTAATTTCTCCCACGATTGTCCTATCAGGATTCAAGACCCCTAACCCTTCGTCTGGACATGTCTGGACAGTGCTGATTGGCCCTGTGCTGATCGCACGCACCCTCCCAAGAAAAGGAAAAAACTCTCTAGCAATACACACCAAACTGTGCAGCCTTACTCCATAGACTGTAAATATTAGGTTATTTTTTGTAGTCTGTAGAAGAAGGAGATGATCAGAGAAGACAGGATGGAACAGCCTTTTTATACAATGCAAAGGACTAATCCCTTAGGATCCACACTAAATAGCATAACAAGCATGTTTTTCTGCATATACAGACTGATTTTTCTGTTGTGGATTTAGTAACACTTCATCATTCATCTGGGGTAACATCTTTAACATAGTGTTTTCAATATTTCAATATGCCACCTTTCCACAGAGCACATTACCCGCCACAACACATTTGTGGGTAAGAGACCCTTGTCCTCTCAACATTGGAATAAGCTGCTTTGTCAATGCAGGTGTTAGGAAGCTGGCAGTGGGTTATACCGGGGATGAGGATGACAGGGGTACAGTGTTAACAAGGTGGGAGTGGGGTGCCAGGTGTGATGAGGATGAGGATGACAGGGGGTAGGTTGTTAGCAAGATTGCACTGGGGTGCCAGATACGATGGACATGAGGATGAAAGGGGGTAGTGTATTAGGAAGGTTGCAGTAAGTGGGCAGGTGTGATGAAGATAAGCATGACAGGAGGTGGGTTATTAGCAAGGTTGCAGTGGGGTGCCAGGTGTGATGAGGATGAGGATGACAGTGGGTAGTGTGTTAGCAAGGTTGCAGTGGGGTGCCAGGTGAAAGCAGGATGAGGATGACAAGGGGTAGTGTGTTAGCAAGACAACAGTGGGGTGCCAGGTGTTATGAAGATGAGGATGACAGGGGGTAGTGTGTTAGGAAGGTTGCAGTGGGGTGCCAGGTGGGAGGAGGATAAGGATGACAATGGGTAGTGTGTAAGCAAGGTGGGAGTGGGGTGCCAGGAGGGATGAACATAAGGATGAGGATGACAGAGGGCAGGGTGTTAACAAGGTTGCAGTGGAATGCCAGCTGTGATAAACATGAGGATGAGATGACAGGGGGTAGTGTATTAGGAAGGTTGCAGTAATGTGTTAGGTGTGAGGAAGAGGAGGATGACAGGGAATAGGTTGTTAGCCAAGTTGCAGAGGGGTGCCAGGTGTGATGAAGATTAAGATGACAGGGGGTAGGTTGTTAGCAAGGTTGCAGTGGTGTGCCAGGTGTGAAGAAGATGAGGATGACAGGGGGTAGGTTGTTAGCAAGATTGCAGTGGGGTGCCAGGTGTGATGAAGATGAGGATGACAGGAGGTGGATGGTTAGCAAGGTTGCAGTGGGGTGCCAGGTGTGATGAGGATGACAGGGTGTAGTCTGTTAGGAAGGTTGCAGTGGGGTGCCAGGTGAAAGGAGGATGACAAGGGGTAGTGTGTTAGCAAGATGGCAGCGGGATGCCAGGTGTTATGAAGATGAGGATGACAGGGGGTAGTGTGTTAGGAAGGTTGCAGTGGAGTGCCAGGTGGGAAAAGGATAAGGATGACAGGGGGTAGTGTGTTAGCAAGGTGGAAGTGGGGTGCCAGGTGGGATGAACATGAGGATGAGGATGACAGGGGGTAGGGTGTTAACAAGGTTGTAGTGAGATGCCAGGTGTGATGAACATGAGGATGAGATGACAGGGGGTAGTGTATTAGGAAGGTTGCAGTGATGTGTCATGTGTGAGGAAGATGAGGATGACAGGGAATAGGTTGTTAGCAAGGTTGCAGTGGGGTGCCAGGTGTGATGAATATAAGGATGACAGGGGGTAGGTTGTTAGCAAGATTGCAGTGGGGTGCCAGATGTGATAAACATGAGGATGAGGATGACAGGGGGTAGGGTTTTAGCAAGGTTGCAGTGGGGTGCCAGGTGTGATGAAGATCACAGGGGATAGTGTGTTAGGAAGGTTGCAGTGGGGTGCAAGGTGGAAGGAGGATGAGGATGACAGGGGGTAATGTGTTAGCAAGGTTGCAGTGGGGTGCCAGGTGTGATGAACATGAGGATGAGGGTGACAGGGGGTAGGGTGTTAGTAAGGTTGCAGTGTTGGGCCAGTTGTGCTGAAGATGAGGATGACAGGGGGTAGGTTGTTAGCAAGGTTGCAGTGGGGTGCAAGGTGTGATGAAAATGAGGATGGCAGGGGGTAGGGTGTTAGCAAGGTTGCAGTGGGGTGCCAGGTATGATGAACATGACTATGAGGATGACAGGGTGTGGGGTGTTATCAAGGTTGCAGTGGGAAGCCAGGTGTGCTGAGAATGACAGAGAGCAGTGTGTTAGCAAGGCAGCAGTGGGGTGCCAGGTGTGATGAGGATGAGAATGACAGAGGGTAGTGTGTTAAGACGGTTGCAGTGGTGTGCCAGGTGTGAGAAGGATGACAGGGAGGTAGTGTGTTAGGAAGGTTGCAGTGGGGTGTCAAGTGGGAGAAGGATGAGGATGACATGGGGTAGTGTGTTAGCAAGGTGGTAGTGGGGTGCCAGGTGTGATGAGGATGACAGGGGGGTAGTATGTTAGGAAGATGCCAGTGGGGTGCAAGGTGTGATTAGGGTGACAGGGGGGTAGTGTGTTAGAAAGGTGGAAGTTGGGTGCCAGGTGTTATGAAGATGAGGATGACAGAGGGTAGTGTATTATGAAGGTGACAACAAAGAAAATGGCCTCTGCCCCCACCTATAACTGGCCTTCATAGCAAAGAACACATGGAAGGGCAACGCACATGAAACAAACAAAAATAAAATTCCCAATTCAATTTGCCAACCAGTCTGCTTACCAACCAAATTAACCTGTCTAACAGTTTGCGTCAAAACAGGGGTTTAGTTAGCACACATTTGCAAACGCATGTGAAAGCTGCAGGGCCACTTCACAGCTCCCTGTGTTACCTGCAGTCCTAGCTCTAATGAATTTATAAGAGTCTTCACAGTGGAAGCACATGCAAGCTAATGGATAGATAGGGGGCAGGTGAGCCTGGAGGTGGCCCATCCCTCCTGAAAGGTAATTGGGGGCATAATGGAAGCCCAGCTGATAGTATTACAGCAAAGGCATCCAGTATGTCCACTCACCAGTACACATTAACAACGAAGAATATGGCTTCTGCCCCCACCTATAACTGGCCTTCATAGCAAAGAACACATGGAAGGGCAACGCACATGAAACAAACAAAAATAAAATTCCTAATTCAATTTGCCAACCAGCCTGCTTACCAACCAACCTTCAAACGTCGAACCGAGCTTCAGCACGGTTCGACGTCACAAGCTGGAAGTGCTTTACTGCTATAGTGATTTTATTGATTCAAGGCTGTTTTATGATGATGTATCTGGTGAGTGCATTTTACTTTCAATAAACATACACCTGTGAAAACGTACTTCACCATGGTCTTCCCCCTGATTTTTAACTTTTGGGAGTGACTGTGCCTGGCTACTTCTATTTTGGGATCCGACATTTGAATTGGGAGCACCTATTGGAAGGCTTTCAGGGTCGATTATCAAGCTTTATAACAACAAGCGTTGTGTGACCATTGTGAGAGCGGTGGTCATACCCATCTGGTAAGAGGCCAGCAGGCTACTTTGTGTGTGGTGGAGGTCTTCACTGTCCCTGTGATTTCATAGACCGATTGTCAGTCACACGTTAAGGGTGTTGTCGGTGGACTATACAACTCATTTCGACAGCTTGAAGTGGACTTTGATATATTAATTTACACCATGTGTTATTCTATGAGAGCTGCATTTTTTGTCTATATTACCAACCAAATTAACCTGTCTAACAGTTTGCGTCAAAACAGGGGTTTGTTTCATGTATTATGAAGGTGGCAGTGGGGTGCCAGATGGGAGGAGAATGAGGATGACAGGAGGTAGTGTGTTAGGAAGGTTGCAGTGGGTTGCCAGGTGGAAGGAGGATGAGGATGAAGGGGTAGTGTGTAGTGGTGGATGAACATCGGCCGGGGTGGTTCGCTAACGTTAGCCGCAAATTTTCTCAAATGTCCGCGAACCGCAATTTCGCGGTGGGCCCCATTGACTTTAATGGGAGGTGAACTTTAAAAACCTTTAGGTCATATTTGCAGCCACAAAAGAGTTACTAGCTGTGCACAAATAGTCCCAGCACATGGACATGTCATAACAGAAGTATTGCAATTGGAAAAGTTGCCCTAAATTTTTTTTTTTTACAGCAAAACATTTCTTTTTTTTTCCTAAATCAGCCAGAACTGACAGCAGCCGGTAAATACATGTCAAATACATATAGGGTCCATTCACACATCAGTAAAATGGGTCCGCATCCATTCCACAATTTGGCGGAACCTTTACAGACGCATTAATTTTCAATTCCAGTCTGAAAAATGAGGCATTCAAAGGATAAAGAAGTAAGTGTCGGCCATAAAAGGCCTCAAAAATTAGCCCACATGGGTTTACCTGACAGCTAAGAACGTTGTATTCTGTGGCTGAAGGTACATTAGGCATTCACAGGATAAATAAGTAAGTGTCGGCCATGAAAGGCCCCAAAAATTAGCCCACATGCATTTTCCTGACAGCTAAGAATGTTGTATTCTGTGGCTGAAGGTACATTAGGTATTCAAAGGATACAGAAGTAAGTGTCGGCCATGAAAGGCCCCCAAAATTAGCCCACATGCGTTTTCCTGACAGCTAAGAACGTTATATTCTGTGGCTGAAGATACATTAGGCATTCACAGGATAAATAATTAGGTGTCGGCCATGAAAGGCCCAAAAATTAGCCCACATGCATTTTCCTGACAGCTAAGAACTTTGTATTCTGTGGCTGAAGGTACATTAGGCATTCACAGGATAAATAAGTAAGTGTCGGCCATGAAAGGCCCCAAAAATGAGCCGACATGCGTTTTTCTGACAGCTAAGAACGTTGTATTCTGTGGCTGAAGGTACATTAGGCATTCACAGGATAAATAAGTAAGTGTCAGCCATGAAAAGCCCCAAAAAATTAGCCCACATGTGTTTTCCTCACAGCTAAGAACGTTGTATTCTGTGGCTGAAGGTACATTAGGCATTCACAGGATAAATAAGAGAGTGTCACCCATTACAGGCCCCAAAAATTAGCCCACGTGCGTTTTCCTGACAGCTAAGAACATTGTATTCTGTGGCTGAAGGTACAGTAGGCATTCACAGGATAAATAAGTAAGTGTCGGCCATGAAAGGCCCCAAAAATTAGCCCACAATCGTTTTCCTGACAGCTAAGAACGTTGTATTCTGTGGCTGAAGGTACATTAGGCATTCACAGGATACAGAAGTAAGTGTCGCCCATTACAGGCCCCAAAAATTAGTCCACATGGGTTTACCTGACAGCTAAGAACGTAGTATTCTGTGGCTAGAGGTACATTAGGCATTGACAGAAAAAATAATTGTCGTCCATGAAAGGCCCCAAAAATTAGGCATTCAATGGAAATGAAATGCCTTTTATGCCGCTGTATTTACCAAAGACAAGGACCATGAATTGTTGTGGGTGGATCCCGGTCTGGCGGGTATTTGTGGCCTGTCATTAAGGAATTTAAATGAAACATGGTTTACTGGTCACATGTGTTGAATTCCTCAGAGATCCATGCCTCATTCATTTTTTTAAATGTGAGGTAGTCTACACTGTCATGAGCTAGGCAAGTGCACTTATCGATCACGATACCCCCTGCTGCACTGAACGTCCTTTCGGACAGGACACTGGACGGGGGCAAGCCAACAGTTCCATTGTAAATTGTGCAAGCTCTGGCCAGAGGTCAAGCCTGCCCACCCAGTAGTCCAGGGGTTCATCACTCCTCAAGGCGTCCACATCGGTCGTTAACCCGATGTAGTCGGACACTTGTTGGTCTAGGCGTTCCCTGATGCTGGATCCGGAGTACAGTTGTCGATGGGTCGGCTGAAAGAAGGATCTCATATCTGAAGTGACCAACACATCTTAAACCGCCCTCTTCTTGAAGGCGCTGTTGGATTGCTACCTGCAACTGTCTCTCTGTGACTAGAAATTCCTCTGCCAGTGCATGCAAAGGCAGAATGCAGCATTTCTCGCAGCAAGGCCTGGAAGTGCTGCATTCTGACCGCCCTCTGTGATGGTGGTAACCTTTCTGCCATTTTTGGTTTGTACCGGGGGTCTAAGTACGTTGCTACCCAGTACTGGTACTTGCCCTTTATGCTTTTTATACGGGGGTCCCCCTTAAAACAGTGGAGCATGAAGGCCCCCATTCGCACTAAACTGGAAGTGGTGTAGAGGACTGGCTCCAGCTCATCAGCCAGGATAATGTCGTCCTCGTTCTCCTCCCCCCATGCACGGATAACACCAGGGATCCCAGAAAGGTTTAAAGCATGCTCTTCTTGCTCCTCCTCATCTGCCCCAGCACCATCCTCCTCTGACTCCTCTTCAGACTCCTGTTGTTGACTTGTCTCAGATGGAGTAGCACCCACTGGGAATTCATCCAACATTGCGACTTCCTCATCTTCCTGCTCCTGCTCCTCGACGGCTTGATTAATGACACGACGCAATGCACGCTCCAGAAAGAAGGAGTAAGGTACGATGTCACTTATGGCGCTCTGGCTGTGACTGACCATTTTGATGATCTCATCAAATGGCTGCAGAGGTCTGCATGCGTCGCGCATGAGCAGCCACTGGCGAGGTGAAAAAAACCCAAGCTCCTTAGAACCTTTGCTGCCGCAGAGTTTGTACAGGTAGTTGTTAACTGCACGTTTCTGCTGGAGCAGCCTATCAAGCATATGCAACGTTGAGTTCCATCGCATCGGGCAGTCACAAAAAAGATGCCTGATGGGCAGGTTGTGTCGCAGCTGAATGTCAGCAAGGCGAGCCATGGCTGTGTAAGATCTTCTGAAATGGCCCAAGATCTTCCTGGCCTGCCGCAAGATGTCCTGGACCCCAGGGTATTTGGCAAAGAATCGCTGCACGACCAAGTTCAAGACCTGTGCCATGCATGGCACGTGTGTTGTTTTGCCCTGTTTCAGCGCGCTCAGCGGATTGAAACCGTTGTCGCACACCACTTTACCAACTGTCAAATTGAGCGGTGCTAGCCACTGATCTGCCTGTGAACGCAAAGCTGAAAGGAGTGCAGGACCAGTGTGGCTCTTGGCTTCCAGGCACAACATACATAGCACAGCATGGCAACGGCTCACCTGGCATGTGGAATAGGTTCTGGGGATCTTGGGCAGCGCAGCGGAAGAGACGGTAGCAGCGGAAAAGGAGTCATCCGAGGAGGAGAGGGAGGATGGAGGATGAGGAGGAGGAGGAGGAGGAGAAGAAGAGGCAGGCCTGCATGCAATTCGTGGCGGTACAACCAAATCTACACAGGTGCCACGGGTTACATGCTTGACGGCCATCAGAAGGTTCACCCAGTGGGCAGTAAAAGTGATATACCTTCCCTGCCCGTGTTTGCTAGACCATGTGTCTGTGGTCAGATGTATCTTGGCACCAACACTGTGTGCCAGAGATATATTCACTTGCCACTGAACATGGCCATACAGCTCTGGAATGCCCTTCTGCGAGAAATATTTCCTGCCTGGGACCTTCCATTGTGGTGTTCCAATGGCCACAAATTTTGGAAAGGCCTCCGAGTCCACCAGTTGATATGGCAGTAGTTGGTGGGCTATGAGTTCCGACAAGCTAGCAGTCAAACGTTGGCCAAGAGGGTTATCCGGCCTGATCATTTTCTTACACTCCAACATTTGGGCCACGGAAGCCTGCCTTTTTCCAGAACAACGTGACGACAGCATCATGGAAGGTGGAGTGGAGGACAATTGTGAGGAGAGACGAGAACGATAAGAGGCTGGATGGTGAGAGCCTGGAGTGTAGCTTTGTGGGTTCTGACGGTGTTGCTCCCACTGGGCTCAGTTATGGGAGTTCAGGTGCCTTCTTAAGGCGGTCGTCCCTTGGTGAGTGTTGGGCTTTCCGCGATTTATGCGTTGACTGCAAAGGCTGCAGATGGCAACACTGCTGTCAGCAGCAGACACATTAAAAAAAGCCCACACTTGGAGCGCCAGATGTGACTGTACGTGGTTGATGGCTCGCTCCTGATAAATTTGAAATCTGGAAACGTAATCCTGCTTTCTTTTACTATTATCATTGAGTTACGTATCACATTGCGTTTATCGTTTAAGTTTGTATATTAAAAGTTATCTTTCTGTGTCACCTCAGGTCTAACTGTTTTAAATACATGTCTTGTGAATAAATATACTTACCTATTCCCTACTGTAGTCAGTATTCACTAAGACTGGTATATTCCGGTAAAAAGAAATTAATCGATTAAAAAGAACTCGTTATATTCGTTCAGAATAATATTCTCGAACGTGTAACGCACGCAACAAAACAAAAAAGAAAACATATAAGGCATTTTTTACACAATATACAGATCATTATTAAACAGCTACAAATATCGTCAAAGCAAAAAGGAAGTTATGATAAATAGGGTTGAGCGAACACGGACTGTATTGTTCGGGATCGTACCAAACTTTTGGGTGTTCGGTACCCAGACACGGACCCGAACATTTTACTGGATGTTCGGGATACAGTCCGTTGTTGGGTAATTTATTTCATGTTTTTGCGCCATTTTAATGGCGCCGTTTCAGCAGCTGCAGGGCAGCCAATCAACAAGCGTTTAACTAGTGTTCCCTTAGAAGCCACCACAGCCATGCCTACTAATGGCATTGCTGTGATTGGCCAGTGCAGCATGTGACCTAGCCTCTATATAAGCTGAAGTCACGTAGCGCCGCATGTCACTCTGCTCTAACTACTGTAGGGAGAGGTTCCTGATGCTGCTGAGGGAGAGATAGGAGATTATTGTAGGGGCAGGCTGGAGATTGCTTTCAGGGAAAGAATAGGAAGAATCATCTTTAATCAGACAGCGATCTACACTGATTTTATTGTGTGGGGGTGCAGTGCACAATCTTTTTGCCCTGACCTTAGCCCAGTGAGGAGGAGGGAGAAAAAAAAACTTTTATCAGTTTGTTAGGTTGGCGGCATGCGGCGTGCGGCGTGCAGCGTGCAGCGTGCAGCGGCCATGTAATGCAAGCTCAGTGCATATGTGTCTGCTTAGTCTGGATTAAAAAAAAAAAAAATGTTTTTTTCCTTCATATTTTACTGTGACATACAGTGTTTAGACACTGCTGTTCTAATCTGCTATTCAAAAAGCACCAATTTAAGGGAAAAATAATTATTTTTTCAGTTTTTAGGGATAAATCATTATTTTTCAGTTTTTCATTCAAATGGGTTTTTATTCAATAGCGGAATAGCGGAAACAACAACAGTATCCAAACTGTTAGGTGGGTGGCGTGCGGCGTGTAGCGGCCATGTAATGCAAGCTCAGTGCATATGTGTCTGCTTAACCACTTCAATACAGGGCACTTTCACCCCCTTCCTGCCCAGGCCAATTTTCAGCTTTTAGCGCTGTTGCATTTTGAATGACAATTGCGCGATCATGCAACACTGTACCTAAACCAAATTCATGTAATTTTTTCCCCACAAATAGAGCTTTCTTTTGGTGGTATTTGATCACCGCAAGGTTTTTTCTTTTTTGCTAAACAAATAAAAAAAGACCGAAATGTTTGAAAAACAAAAGGTTTTTTTTGTTTATGTTATACAATTTTGTAAATAGATACGATTTTTCCTGCACTGATGAGGCTGCACTGATGAGGAGGCACTGATGGGGTGGCACTGATGGGGTGGCACGAATATGTGGCACTGATAGGCAGCACTAATAGGAAGCACTGATGGGCACTGATAGGTAGCACTGATATGCAGCATTGGTGGGCACTGATAGGCGGTACTGCTGGGCACTGATAGGCTGCATTGATGGGCACTGATAGGTGGCACTGATGGGCAATGATAGGCGGCACTGATAGACAGCACTGATGGACGGCACTGATAGGCGGCACTGGTGGGCAATAATGGGCACTGGTGGGGGGCATTGATAGATGGCAATGATGGGCACTGGTGGGCAGCATTGATGGGGAGGGCACTGGCGGACAGCGCTGATGGGGAGGGCACCCTGAGCCCTGATTGCAATCCCTGGTGGCCATGGTGGGCATCCCTGGGGTCATGGGTGGGCATCCCTGGTGGTTCTAGTGGCACCCCCCCAATGATCTCCACTGGTAATCAATGCTCTGATTACCAGTGCAGACCCCCCCCGTCAGGAAAGCCGCATATCGGCTCTCCTATACTCGTCCCTGTCAGGCACGAACTAAGGAAAGCCGATCAATGGCTCTTCCTGTGTACTATGTGACCAGCTGTGTTTGGACACAGCTGGTCAAATGGTAAAGAGCCTACGTCAGTACGTCAGCTTCGGCTGTCAGCACCAATATGGCGGCGGGGGAGGCCGTGTTGTTGCTAGGAGATGGGATGCTATTTAATGGCCGGGAAGTTAGTATGTTGACGCCGCTCCAAGTAGACGTCTATCGACGAAACCGGTAGGGCGGAGTCTTCAACGTCATTACGTCATTTCCGGAGCCAGAGCCGTGGAACGCGGAAGCTTCCCGGCGTACACCACCACTGATCGAGGACAGCCTGATTCTTCCTTGTGAGTTACTATACGGTTTTTCTATACACGTTTGCGATATGATACCAGAGGGTTCCACTCTCTGTATTTTTCTTTGAGGACCACACTTCAGGAAATCAGAGGGAGTGAAGGAGCCCCTAGACGATATCCATTATAGAAAAGACTCACCAGGTTGTATATAGGGTGCGACACCTAGCGGCCACGCAGGTATCTGCAACCCAGATTTCTTCTGTTTTACCCGCAAATTGCTTGCATTGAATGGCTTTAAAATCTATCTTTTCACTTTTGTTCACCAAAGCACAGAGGGTTTAAGATTTCTTTATTGTGCACAATCACTTTAAACCTGTCTTTTAAACAGGTCACTCCTTTAATGAAAAATAAAAATATCACCGTCTTGTCTTTAGTTTTGTGTCTTTTTTTCATCAGCACTCTGCACTTTGTTATTTGCAATTTTAAAGGCACAGAGTATGTACTCTCACTAAAATTGGTTTTTGAAAAACCATGAGTCACATGTGCACTTTATAAGTTATACCTTATTAAAAAACAGCACATTCAGCACTTTTAATTTTATATATATATTTTGTATATATTCCTTATGATTTTTATACCACTATTTATGACATTTACTCACCAAATGTATTTATGCTTTTAACACGGTAGCGCCGTTCACAACCCCGCTTGCACACATTTCATTCTTTAACCCTTTTGGGTTTGGTTGTTGGCAGCTTACACCGTGATCTTTCAACCTACACTCACTGCATATTCCATAGCGCTGGTCACCTTAGTTTTTATTATATACTGCTGTGTTCTAACCTGCTCTTCAAAAATCACCAATTAAAGGGAAAAATAAAAAAATGTCATTCATACGTTACTGTGAGATACACCCTTTGGATACTGTTTTTCTATTCTGCTATTCAATAAAAACCCATTTAGGGAAAAAAATTAAATTGCGGCCTAGTCTGAGTCTGCATATGTTACTTTGAGAAACACCCGTTGTATACTGTTGTTCTATTCCGCTATTCAATAAACACCCATTTAGGGGAAAAAAACGTTCATGCGTTTTTGTTAGTGAATGGATTTACAGCTGCAGAATTATTACACTCAGTAGCCTTGTAGAGAATCTGTTGAACAACATATCCAACTCTCAGGACTTCATCACCGTGTACAGCCTGTTATATACTATATATATATTAATAGATGTTTAATGGAGGGATAGAGTATATGAGGATATATAGATGAGAGACAGGCTATTGTATGGTGAGCACTGGAAGTAGTATTAGGAGAGTTGCAGGTGATGGTAAAGCAGATGTCAAGTATAGTGCAGATGGTAAGAGGACACAGATGGAGTATACTTAGACAGAGTAACCTAGTACAAGGATAGTTGAAGGTAGTCCCAAGAGCTAACAGTCTATGCAGATGATAGTGAATAGATAGATACAGATAGTCTTGGTAATTGCAGTAGATGACAGTAGGAGATTGGTTAGCAAGAATCCCCTGCGGGGTACTTATCACTTAGATAGGTTTAGGAATAACAGTGTCCATTGGAGAGGGGTGATCCCGTAGCGAGATACGGATCACCAGCGAGGTTTCCGGCTTCAGTTCAGCAAGGGAGGTATGTCAGCAGCTCCGACTTCTCAGGCGTAGGTGCGATGAACATGTGGGTTTGAACGAGCGATGAGTGAGAGCAAACCGGCGATTGAAATAGCCGCTCATAGCGGCGCTCGGCAATGATGTCATCCGGTCTTAAAGGTATATGCGTCCTTTGTTACACAAGATGGGACGCAATTAGGAGAGGAGAAATATGGAGACAAGGGTACCAGAGGTACCGGAACATTACAGTACCCCCCCCTTAAGGCCGGCTCCGGAAGGCCTCTAGAACTGGTTTTTCCGGATATTTCGAGTGGAAATTGCGAATCAGTCTGGGGGCATGTATATCGGAGGTATCCAGCCAGGTGTCATCTTGGGGCCCATAATTCTTCCATCGCACAAGATACTGGAGTCTTCTTCTATTGAAACGGGAATCCAAAATCTCTTTTATCTCAAATTCTTCTCCACCTTCCACTTGTACAGAAGGTGGAGGTGAGATAGTAGGCCTTATTCCTTGGTTAGGAACATGGGGCTTCAGTAGAGACACATGGAAGACAGGATGTATCTTGAGGTCTACTGGCAATGTGAGTTGTACTGCAGCTTTTCCAATAAGCTTCTCTATTGGAAAAGGTCCCAGAAATAGAGGTCCAAGTTTTTTACTAGGGATTTTTAGTCTCACATTTTTTGTAGAAAGCCAAACAAGATCCCCAATGGCATATTGGTGAGAGGGTTTCCTACGGAGGTCGTAGTACTTTTTTTGTTGGCTATGAGCATGAGATATGGTATTGTTGAGTAATCCCAGAGAATCCTTTATCTGGGCAAGATAATCAGATGCCACTGGATTACTTGATGGCAAGATACGTGGAGGAAGGAGTGTGGGATGAAACCCATAATTCAGGTAAAACGGACTTTGCTTAGTAGTGCTATAGTAGCGTTGTTATAGGCGAATTCCGCCAGCGGGAGGAGATCTGCCCAATCGTCCTGTAGATACGAAGTATAGCAACGCAGGTACTGTTCAATGCACTGGTTAACTCTCTCTGTCTGTCCGTTGGTCTGAGGGTGGTAGGGAGAAGTAAGATTACGCTCTATTCGCAGTATCTGACATAGAGCTAGCCAAAACTTTGAGATGAATTGTGAACCACGGTCAGACAGCAGTGTTTTTGGAATACCATGTAACTTAAAGACATGTTTCACAAGTAATTCCGCTGTTTGTTTGGATGAAGGTAGTTTTCGGATAGGAGTGAAATGTGCCATCTTGGTCAGATGGTCCACTGATACCAAGATGGTGTTGAATCCTTTGGAAGGTGGTAGTTCCACTATGAAGTCTAAAGATACCACTTCCCACGGAACCTGGGGTATCGGTAAACTACAAAGTAACCCTGATGGTTTCGTGTTGTCAATTTTAGACCTTGCACAGATATCACAAGATGAAACGAACTTTTTTACGGTTGTCTTCATGTCTGGCCACCAAAATTGCCTAGTGAGTAGATTGAGAGTTTTAGTCATACCCATATGTTCTGCCATAGGTACATCATGCGACAATTCTAAGATCTTGGTTCGCATAGTAGGGGGTATGTATAATTTATCGTTGTAGTAGAGGAAGCCTTCTGCGTCAGTAGTTAGTTGTGGTGGAGGTGAATCCAACCCTATGCTGTGCAAAATCTCCTCCTTCAGGGAGCGAACGACTCCGATAATACGCTCAAGTGGTATTATAGGAACTGAGGGAACCTCAGTGCAATCTTTCTCGGCTAGTCGTGAGAGTGCATCCGCTTTTTTATTTTTGTCTGCGGGGGTGTAAGTTACTAAAAAATTAAATCTCAGAAAGAATAACGACCACCGTACCTGCCGGTGGGAAAGAGTTCTATTAGTCTGAAGATATTGAAGGTTTTTGTGATCAGTATATATCAGAATTGGCAATTGAGTGCCCTCAAGTAGATGTCGCCAATTCTCTAATGCCAGTTTTATGGCTAATAACTCCTTCTCACCTACTGGGTAGTTCACCTCGGGGCTACTTAATGACTTTGAAAAGAAAGCAACTGGGTGAAGAGGTGAGGTGTTTGTTGGTCGTTGTGAGAGAACTGCTCCTACTGCCATATTAGACGCATCTACCTCCAAGATGTATTGAAGGGATGGGTCTGGATGGCATAGTATGGGGGCAGTAGTAAAGCTTGATTTCAGCAGAGAGAATGCTCCATTTGCTTCTTTTGTCCAATTAAATGGTTTCTTCGTGCTTGTAAGTTGTGTGAGAGGTTTCACAATTGCAAGTTTTTAATGAATTTCCTGTAGTAATTAGAGAATCCTAGGAACCTTTGTAATGCTTTGCGAGTGGTTGGCACAGGCCAATCCAGAATGCAGGATATTTTGCTCATGTCCATTTTGATTCCACTTTTAGATATAATATATCCTAGGAATAGTACTTCCTCTTTATGAAACAAACATTTCTTTGATTTAACATATAAGTTATGTGCAAGTAGTCTTGACAACACAAGTCTCACATGTTTTATGTGCTCACGTAAGGAATGAGAATAGATAAGTATATCGTCCAAATATACTACCACACAAACATCAAGCAAGTCTCGGAATATCTCATTTATAAACCGTTGGAAGGCTGCGGGAGCATTACATAGCCCAAATGGCATTACAAGGTACTCAAACAGTCCGTATCTGGTTCTGAATGCCGTCTTCCATTCATCCCCTTTACGGATTCAAATTAAATTGTATGCCCCTTTTAGGTCCAATTTTGAAAAGAAAGAAGCCCCACGCACCTGTTCGATAAGTTCAGGAATAAGAGGTAAAGGATAACGATCCTTTATTGTGATGGCATTTAATTGTCTGAAATCAATGATAGGCCTAAGGCTAGAGTCCTTATTGCGGACGAAGAAGAGCCCAGCAGCAGTGGAGGAAGTAGAAGGTCGGATGAATCCTTTTGTCAAGTTCTCATCCAGATACTCCTTAAGGTGAGAGAGTTCATCCTGTGAGAGAGGATATACATGTCCGTAAGGCAACTTGCTATTAGGGAGCAGATCGATACAACAATCATAGTCCCTATGAGGAGGTAGCATTTGAGCGTTTTTCTCAAGGAAAACCTCCGATAAATCTTGATAACACTTAGGAATAATGTCATCCGGCAGTACAGACAGGATCCTATCATGTGTGGGGAGGTTACACGTCGTCTCACAATAGTGAGAAGAGAAGGCTAACGTTCTTGTTTTCCAATCGATGATTGGTTGATGAGATAGATACAGATAGTCTTGGTAATTGCAGTAGATGACAGTAGGAGATTGGTTAGCAAGAATCCCCTGCGGGGTACTTATCACTTAGATAGGTTTAGGAATAACAGTGTCCATTGGAGAAGGGTGATCCCGTAGCGAGATACGGATCACCAGCGAGGTTTCCGGCTTCAGTTCAGCAAGGGAGGTATGTCAGCAGCTCCGACTTCTCAGGCGTAGGTGCGATGAAAATGTGGGTTTGAATGAGCGATGAGTGAGAGCAAACCGGCGATTGAAATAGCCGCTCACAGCGGCGCTCGGCAATGATGTCATCCGGTCTTAAAGGTATATGCGTCCTTTGTTACACAAGATGGGACGCAATTAGGAGAGGAGAAATATGGAGACAAGGGTACCAGAGGTACCGGAACATTATACCTAGTCTGCATATGTTACTGTGAGATACACCCGTTGTATACTGTTGTTCTATTCCGCTATTCAATAAACACCCATTTAGGGAAAAAATATTAAATTGCGGCCTAGTCTGTATCTGTACGTGTGAGATACACCCTTTTAGATACTGTTGTTCTATTCTGCTATTCAATAAACATCCATTTAGGGGAAATAAAGATATTAAATTGCGGCTTAGTCTGTATCTGTACGTGTGAGATACACCCTTGTATATACTGTTGTTCTATTCTGCTATTCAATAAACACCCATTTAGGGGAAAATTAATAATTTTGCAGCGTTTGCTGATTATGTTACTGTGAGATACACCGTTTAAATTTGTTTGCCGCATCTCCTTCCACCACCGAGGATTGCAGGGCGCTTACGTTTGCCTCCTGTTGCTAACTCCTCCTACTACGCTTCTTCATCCTCTACCGCCTCCGCATCCGGAGCAGTGATCATTTCCAAGGCTTTCAGGGCAGTCATTCACAAGTGGCTCCGAGGGTGAGTTCCTGCACCCACAAACGCCAGGTACACAATTGTCCAGCAAGGGCACAGTTCTGGAGGATGACGAGGTGGAGGATGAGGAGGAGGAGATGGAGAAGGAGGAAACATGTTCACAGCAGGGTGGCACCCAGATAACAGATAACAACAGATACTACACTTGATCTTAGCCAAAAGGTCGAGAAGCGATGCTGGTGGCATTCCCACCTGACAGCGGGGGCACTGTGGAAGCACAAGGCGAAGGCAGAGGAGGAGGAGGTCGCCAACGCAGCCAGGGCACCGCCAGCACCTCAGAAGGCAGGGTTAGCATGTATGAAATGTGGAAAAGCTTTGTCGGCACGCCACAACAACCAGAACCACCAGCTGTTTTTTTTTTAAGCCCATGGGTTGTGTGAACACACTCAGACTATCACCCGGTGGGTGCATAAAAACTGCACACCAAAAAAGTGAAACACAAAAAGTGCACAGGGGGTACACAGGGTCCCTGACCCTGATCCCCCAGGGCGCAAGGCTCCTGACAGGGAATGGGGTACTTACACTGGCTAACCTGGCTGAAACCAGGCAGCCCCATTCTTTAGGAGGTCTGCTGAAACAGACCACCCCAAGTACTAGGTGGGGCTCTCCCGAAGAGAGACCCCATGAGAGAGGGCGAACCAAGCCAGAAGGCCATACCCACTCCCATGTCTTTTAGGGACAGGCCCAAGGACCTACACCCTACTAATCACGCTGTGCAAAATAAAGTGTACCGCCACAATAAAAAACACAAAACGTGAGACACACAACACATAAAAGTGGGGAAAGGGATAGTGGAGAAGTGCAAGGTTAGTGTCACGTTGCAATACTATGGCAGACCCTTTGGCCCTGGAATAAAAAATTCCTGTGGTCCTGACTCCTGACCAAAAGGCCCGGCCCTAGAGGCAGGTGTGAAAAACGTGTGTAGGAAGTGCAGTGTCCTTGGTGCCATACTCATAGTGTTGCCACCCACTGTGAATTATAGCACCCCTGGATTGCCACTCCAGGGGCACATACACCACAGGCTTTTCAGAATCCCAGTCCCTGGCAAGACCAGTGCAGCCCGTCCCTACCAGAAGGCCTCAGAACTTAGACAGCTTTGGGAGAGCCCGGCCCACAACCAGGGACACATACCTTTTCCAAAGCCAGACTCAACCCAGAAGGGGGAAAAAAAAACCCTTCCGCCATCACCATTCCTTGCCATATACCATATACCATATACAGTTCCTTACCGTTCCTTACGTACTATACACGTACTGAATGACGGGTCTGCCCCCTTTAACTTCTGGGTCTCCAAATTGGGCACATTGCCTGAGCTTGCCCTTTACGCCTTGGAGGTGCTGGCCTGCCCTGCAGCCAGTGCATTATCTGAATGTGTATTTAGCAGAGCTGGGGCGTTCTCACAGACAAGCGCAGCCGCCTGTCCAGAGCCAATGTGGACAAGCTCACGTTCATTAAAATCAATCAGGCATGGATCCCTCAGGACTTGTCTGTACCTTGTGCAGAATAGACATGTATACCGGCTTTACCCAGCCATTGTTGTATTTTTGATCTTTCTCACTCTTTTGGGTGTACCCTAATTTAAAAAGAAATAAAAAAAAAAAAAAAAAACGTGTTGGCTACCTCGTCCTCCTCCACCGCCGCTTCCACCTCCACCGCCACATCCATCGCCCCCTCAACCTCCTACTCCATATGGGCCTCGTCCTCCTAGATAAAGGTGATTTTTTTTTTTTTTTGTTTTTTATGTTATTTTCATTTATTTCCCTATCCACATTTGTTTGCATGCTTGCCATGCTCTTAAGAAGATTTTGCTGCCATTTGCAGCCTTCTAGCCCTTTCCATATTTTTTTTTAGAGCCATTTTAGTGCTCAAAAGTTCAGGTCACCATTGACTTTAACGGGGATTGGGATCGGGGTAAAGTTCGGGTAAAGTTCGGGTCACGAACCCAGACTTTTTTTTCAAGTTCGGCCGGACCCGCCGAACCTGGACATCCAGGTGTTCGCTCAAGTCTAATGATAAATCATATTGCAAACAACCCCAAACCAGCCAGGCAGAGAAGATAATACATGAGGAGGCCATACTTGTAGCATGGAGCTCCAATGACTGAGAGAAGATGTATTAGAGTTCAATTATGAGAACCCCAGGTCAGCCAACAAATGGTAGAAATGCTTCACCACAGAGGTTCACCCACAGAGGGAATATACAGCCCACAAGAGACAAGCAAACGTTTTTTTAAAAACCTGTCAAGAAATTGGTATTCAATACACCAGGTAAGGTTCTAATATCTAAATTTTACTACAAATATCTATCGACCCCAACCATTTCACTATTGTATACTTACATATATTCATACTGTAAACAGTTCACCTAGAGCACCCAATTATTACAAAATGTATTTTTATTTGTCAGGGATCTCACTTCCCTCCAGATAGAAGAGGGGAAAATTTCCTTCAGTATAAACACAATAAAAAAAAAAAAAAAAAATTAAATAAAAAAAAAAAACCTGCGATATCCACAAAGGGAAAAATTAAGCAGGAAAAAGGAACTCAACCTAGAAAGACAAAGATTATAATCAGGAAAAAAATTAGGTTGAAGGATTATAAGAGGTGCATGAAAGTCAGCCAGCCCCCCAGTCTGATGTACTCACCCTCCAGTCTGTCACCAACCAAGTAGACCTGTCTCTTGATACAAAGAACAGGGGTTTAGTTGATACACATTTGCAAACGCATGTGAAAGCTGCAGAGCCACTTCACGGCACCCTGTTAAATCTGCAGTCCTAACACTCCTAATTTAGTGTCTCCACACTGGGAGCACATGGCTGCTAATGGATGGATGGGGGAACAGGTGAGAGGGAGACAGCCCAACCTCCCCCAATGCACCCTCATCCATGACTGGTCTGTTGTCTCAAAACTCAAATAACTAAGTTGTAACGATGGTACAAACTGGAAAGGACTAGCTGAGAAGCATTACACCTCCATCCCTTTGGTGGATGCAGTATAAAGACAGATAGGGATTTTATATATGGGGCATGGCCTGTAAAGCACGATGCCTTTCAATCCCTACTTTCCTATTTGGGACTTTGTGTGAGACAAGCAGATCATGCTGTTGGTCTCCATCCCTGTATACGGAAAAATAAGGTCAAATCAGACTGCATCCACCAAAAAACGCATGAAAATTGCACGGTGGGACTTTATATGAGGCACCAAGCTGTAGGCAAGGCGTCTCCATCCCTGGTTGCTTAAACATAATAGGCTAGGTGGGACTTTAAGTGAGACCCCAGCAGGTAGTGCCCGGCGTCTCCATCCCTGTATCAAGAAAAAAATGAGGTTGAAGGATTGTAAGAGGTGCATGAAAGTCAGCCAGCCCCCAGTCTGATGTACTCAGTCTGTCACCAACCAAGTAGACCTGTCTCTTGATACAAAGAACAGGGGTTTAGTTGACACACATTTGCAAACGCATGTGAAAGCTGCAGAGCCACTTCACGGCACCCTGTTATATCTGCAGTCCTACACTCTTAATTTAGTGTCTCCACACTGGAAGCACATGGCTGTTAATGGATGGATAGGAGGCAGGTGAGAGGGAGACAGCCCAACCTCCCCAAACCCACCCTCATCCATGACTGGTCTGTTGTCTCAAAACTCAAATAACTTATTAAGATTATAATCAGGAATCTTGTAATAAGCAAAGCCTCACTTGGTGCCATGAACCTAAATAGTATTTACCTTTGACAATTGCAGGGAGTGCACCGGCGCTCAGAGAGTGCTGACAGACACTGAGGCTAATAGGAACAGGGCTTCTTCCCGTCAAAGCGGGATGCGGACATAAGCTTCAGCAATTATTCCACCCTTTACATCCAAAAAGAGGAGCTTGGTTTTAATATCTACAACATGGGTGTCCAACCTTTTGGCTTCTCTGGGCCACATTGAGTGTAGAGAAATTTTCTCGGGCCGCATATAAAATATATACTATAGTTAAGGTATATAAGAAATAAAACGCCACGTGCCCTTCCCGCGACACCACCCCCCCTTCCCGCACTAATTTAACACAACTAGAGGATGATCAAATGAAATGGAATCAGTATACAGAGGTTTACTTCTTCTGAGAGATTTTAAAGGAACATTCTAACCACCATGACCACTTCAGTGATTTGAAGTGGTGATAGTGGTAGGAGTCAGAAACACTGCACATGCTGAGATATTTACAGTTATGTGCTGGAGGATAGTTTCACCCCTAACACATATGACTTAGGCAGCCAGAAAATTATTATTATTATTACATGTATGGACAAGGACATGACATATTATGACAAAACACAACTAGTTATTAAAAAACATATTGCAACAATTTACACACGCAAATGCACATACCTTTTCTACATATTTTTCAGACTGCTGGCGGTTACTGCTGGCAGATACTGCTGGTGCGATTACTGCTGGTGGGTGAAACTGGCAGTTACTGCTGGTGGGTACTGCTGGTGGGTAGTGCTGGCAGGTACTGCTGGCGGTTACTGCCGGCAGTTCCTGCTGGCGATTACTGCTGGCGGTTACTGCTGGCGGTTACTGCTGCGGGTAATGCTCTTGGGTAATGCTGGCGGGTAGTGTTGGCGGGTACTGCTGGCGGGTAGTGTTGGTGGATAATACTCGTGGTTACTGCTGGCGGGTACTTCTGGCAGTTACTGCGGGTGGGTAATGCTGGTGGGTAGTGTTGGTGGGTACTGTTGGTGGGTACTGCTGGCGGGTAGTGTTGGTCGGTAATGATGGCCGTTACTGCTGGCGGGTACTGCTGGTGCAGTTACTGCTGGTGGGTACTGCAGGCAGTTAAGATTGGGGGGTGATATGTGCGCTGTCACTTGGGTATTCAAATAGGAGGAATTCCTAGAATGTATTGCAGCTGATGATGATAATGAGATTAGGATAAAATCCTATCCTACCTGCAGCCAGCCATGGTAAATTCACTAAATACCAATCAATATCAAATCGCAAAAGCACCGACTCACTTTTGCGATATGATACTGCAGGCAGTTACTGCTAGTGGGTAATGCTGGCGGTTATTGCTGGTGGTTACTGCTGGTGGGTACTGCTGGCAGTTACTGCTGGCGGGTAATGCTGGTGGTTACTGCTGGTGGGTACTGCTAGTGGGTAGTGCTGGCGGTTACTGCTGGTGGTTACTGCTGGTGGTTACTGCTGGCGATTACTGCTGGCGAACACTGCTGGTGGGTAATGCTGGTGGGTAATGTTGGTGGGTACTGGTGGTGGGTAGTGTTGGTGGGTAATGCTGGCAGTTACTGCTGGTGGGTAATGCTCATGGGTAATGCTGGCAGTTACTGCTGGTGGGTACTGCTGGCGGGTACTTCTGGAGGTTACTGCTGGTGGGTAATGCTGGTGGGTAATACTAGTGATTACTGCTGGCAGGTAATGCTGGTGGGTAATGCTGGTGGGTACTGCTGGCACTGCTGGTTGGTAATGCTGGTCCTGCGGTTACGGCTGGAGGAAGCAGCGTTTGCAGTAGAGAGCAGAGCCGCTGCTTCCTGTATGGCTCCTGTCACAGGCAGAGTACATTTCATATCACTCCGCCTGTGACAGAGCCGGAACTATACAGGAAGCTCTGTCACGGACTGCAGACATCCTAAGTCTCCTGCGGCAGCCGGGAGATCGCACGGCACTTGTGGGTGTCCGTGAGCCGCCGGCCAAAGGCCGGAGACTCCCGCAAGTCGTGGGAGACTTAGGATGTCTGGAGTGTCGCGCCCGGTGGGCCGTATTGCTTGCGGTTCCGGGCCGCATGCGGCCTGCGGCTTGGACATGCCTGACGTAGATGTAAAATTAAATATATATATATATATATATAAAACATATTTTCCTATTCAAAATAATTGTGTTAATAATATTGTTGCATTAGAAATGTATACTCACCTAAGGGCGTTACCAGATCTCCTAACATTACAAATACAGTGTGTATATATATATATATGTATATGTATATTAGAAACATCACATGGCCATGACTGTATCATGAGAAAGTGCACAGTCCTACTACAAGTTATTTAGAACAAATATATCACTGGTCTTAGAATGACACTTGGTGGCTAGGAGAGGCAATGCCTACTCAAACAATTGAATTCATATTTAGCTACTGGAACCAATGCTAAGAAGTTCCACCTACTAAAATTTGTATTAGCTTGTTGTCCAGAATGGTATATAGGACCAGGAGAGGAAGCCGTATAGACACTTTATTCACACTTCATACACTACAGGACTTCATTCTCACTTCAGGTCACCTGACTCCATCACAATTCATTCATAGCTCATGCCCTTATCATCAAGCCTCATCCTTTGGCACTTTGAGGACGCCATGATGCAGCTCCTCCTTAACGAGACACCATTTTGGGAAAGGCACCCATCTTAACCGCTTGCCGACCGACACAACGACTATTTACGTCGGCAGTCAGCCCCTCACAGGCAAAGTGACGTAGGGCTACCCTAGAGCCTGTGAGGCTCTAGGGAGCGAGCGCGCGCCACCGGAGGCGCGCTCCCACTCCCGCGCGGTCACGGACCCCCCCTGCGCGTGCGCCCGGTGGACTCGAAGTCCGCCGGGCACTCGCGATCGTCAGTTACACCGGAAGAAAGGCAGGCGGCTAATGTAAACAAAGCCGCCTGTCATTCTCCCCTGTGTAAAAATGGAGATCAGACGGTTCTACTTTGTAGGACCGTTGATCTCTGTTCTTACACTAGTAGCCACAGCCAATCACAGTTAGAGACACGCCCCTAGGACACACTTAACCCCTCCCTCTCCAATACAGTTAACTCCTTCACTGCCAGTGTCATTTTTATAGTAACAGTGCATATGTATAGCACTGATTACTGCACTAATGTCACTGGTAACCCCAAAAGTGTCAAAATGTCAGTCAAGGGTCCGATCTGTCCGCCGCAATGTCGCAGTCCCGCAAAAAAAATCGCAGATCGCCGTCATTGCTCGTTAAAAAAAAAAACATCAAAAATGACAAAAATCTTTCCCTTTGTTAGTAAACACGATAACTTTTGCGCAAACCAATCAAAATACACTTTTTGCAATTTTTTTTACCAAAAATATGTAGCATAAAACAAATTGGCCGAAAATGTTAAAAAATTTAGATTTTTACATTTTTTTTGAGGATATTTCATATAAAAAAATATGAAAAATATTGTTATTTTTGCAAAATTGACGCTCTTTTTTTGTTTATAGCGCATGATCAAAAAATCGCACAGGTGATCAAATACCACCAAAAGAAAGCTCTGTTTGTGGGGAAAAAAAGGACATCAAATTCTTTTAGATACAGAGTCGCACGTCAGCGCAATTGTCCGTTAAATTCACACAGTGCCGAATGGCAAAATAGGCTCTGGTCAGGAAGGGGGTAAAATCTTCCGGGGCTTAAGTGGTTAAGGGAACCTAATAACAACCATAGTAAGCCAGCAGTCATTTTGGAACGGTTATTATGTTATATTGATCTTTGCCTGATTCATTGAATATTTGAGAATACTTATTATTGATTTTAGATTATTATTCCCCCGATTTAATAATCATTTTAGATTTTTGTTTAACTTTATTTTTTGTTTTTACAATTTTTAATCATCTTTTGTTCGGCACTATAGTAGCGTACCATTTTTACGTAGTGTAACCCTTGCTCCTTCTGCAGAGGGGTGACTGTTGGCTTCGTACATCACAGACTTCTTGTCTGGTACATACATGGTTATTGTGTTCATGAGATTAAATTAATCCTTTTGTTCCATTCACATTGCTTACTGTAGCAAAACCCATTAGGGAGCATTGCCTAATAATTTTGTATTTTATTTAAGATTTTGTTTGTCATTCATAATCTAGCCATTTATTATGAATACATGTCTAGTGAATAAATATCAATATTTAGTCTGTATTCATATTGTTTGATCTGTTTTTTTTTTTTTTAAAGAAATTTGATTGGTAAAACTACTCATTATAATTATCGTTAAGGCAATTCTCCAACATTAGTTAGCATAGATGAGTTAGGAGTGGAAGGGCGACAGTTTTAAGGCTAGTTAGGCTGAAGTTGAAATTCTGCTTTAACTGTGCCCTCATCACATATTGGTTGGCAGTGCAGTGGCAAAGTTCTGCTAAGAGTGTTAGTACATGAGCTATGTGGCTAAACCTGCACTAAAGGACTATAGCCTCAGTGAAAAAAGATAATATATTGATGAGCAGTTTGAGAACTTACCTACTGTTTGGATACCAGTTTTGAATCTCATTAAAGTCAATGGGAGCTGAAAGTTAAAAATATAGTAATGGCTATTTACTGGCTAAATAGGCAAGGAATTAACAAAAAAATGGCATGGGGGTTAAGCATGGAACATGTGCCAAAATATACTGTATAAACATATATAGGACATAAATTGGTGCCAGACTCCAGATGCCAATGACAAAGAGAACTCCCACCACATCCCCAATGTATATAGAGATTAGAGAAAAAGAAGGTGTCTCCAAACACAACGGACCCTCAATTGGCCCCACGGGACCCGCATGTATATATAGGATGCACCAAAAGGTGGGACTTTAAAGGTGGGGTTCACTTGGTGTATGAAGATAAATAACAGTAGAGAGTAATAAGATAAAATACAATAATTTTATTGATACATAGATAACAAGAGAAATTGATCAAAAAAGACACTGAGCATCGATACAAATATTCCAGATTATGCAATAAAAACGAATTAGAGAACCATATCTTAGAATAGCAGGGTCACACAGGTCCGACATGTTTCCCTGCCATTTTATGGGCTTCCTCAGGGACCATAGAGACTGGTGACCTTCAAATAGGTTCTAAATACAAATGTCATATTATGAGTATTATACATATTATTTGTTTTTTACATTGTAGAAAAATTAGACATAAATCATTCATATAGATATGTCAAACCAGACACTCACCAATGTAATAAAATTCGGGGCATAAATAATGGATCAATGAGCAATGGCATAATCTGAATAAAATTCGGGGCATAAATAATGGATAATAAAATTCGGGGCATAAATAATGGATAATAAAATTCGGGGCATAAATAATGGATATACAGTGGGTATGGAAAGTATTCAGACCCCCTTAAATTTTTCACTCTTTGTTATATTGCAGCCATTTGCTAAAATAATTTAGGTTCATTCTTCTTCCTTATGAATGTACACATAGCACCCCATACTGACAGAAAAACACAGAATTGTTGACATTGTTGCAGATTTATTAAAAAAGAAAAACTGAAATATCACATGGTCCTAAGTATTCAGACCCTTTGCTCAGTATTTAGTAGAAGCCCCCTTTTGATCTAATACAGCCAGGAGTCTTTTTGGGAAAGATGCAACAAGTCTTTCACACCTGGATTTGGGGATCCTCTGCCATTCCTCCTTGCAGATCCTCTCCAGTTCTGTCAGGTTGGATGGTAAACGTTGGTGGACAGCCATTTTTAGGTCTCTCCAGAGATGCTCAATTGGGTTTAAGTCAGGGCTCTGGCTGGGCCATTCAAGAACAGTCACGGAGTTGTTGTGAAGCCACTCCTTCGTTATTTTAGCTGTGTGCTTAGGGTCATTGTCTTGTTGGAAGGTAAACCTTCGGCCCAGTCTGAGGTCCAGAGCACTCTGGAGAAGGTTTTTGTCCAGGATATCCCTGTACTTGGCCGCATTCATCTTTCCCTCGATTGCAACCAGTCGTCCTGTCCCTGCAGCTGAAAAACACCCCCACAGCATGATGCTGCCACCACCATGCTTCACTGTTGGGACTGTATTGGACAGGTGATGAGCAGCGCCTGGTTTTCTCCACACATACCGCTTAGAATTAAGGCCAAAAAGTTCTAGTTTGGTCTCATCAGACCAGAGAATCTTATTTCTCACCATATTGGAGACCTTCAGGTGTTTTTTTAGCAAACTCCATGCGGGCTTTCATGTGTCTTACACTGAGGAGAGGCTTCCATCGGGCCATAAAGCCCCGACTGGTGGAGGGCTGTAGTGATGGTTGACTTTCTACAACTTTCTCCCATCTCCTGACTGCATCTCTGGAGCTCAGCCACAGTGATCTTTGGGTTCTTCTTTACCTCTCTCACCAAGGCTCTTCTCCCCCGATAGCTCAGTTTGGCCGGACGGCCAGCTCTAGGAAGGGTTCTGGTCGTCCCAAACGTCTTCCATTTGAGGATTATGGAGGCCACTGTGCTCTTAGGAACCTTAAGTGCAGCAGAAATCTTTTTGTAACCTTGGCCAGATCTGTGCCTTGCCACAATTCTGTCTCTGAGCTCTTCAGGCAGTTCCTTTGACCTCATGATTCTCATTTGCTCTGACATGCATTGTGATCTGGAAGGTCTTATATAGACAGGTGTGTGGCTTTCCTAATCAAGTCCAATCAGTATATTTAAACACAGCTGGACTCAAATGAAGGTGTAGAACCATCTCAAGGATGATCAGAAGAAATGGAAAGCACCTGAGTTAAATATATGAGTGTCACAGCAAAGGGTCTGAATACTTAGGACCATGTGATATTTCAGTTTTTCTTTTTTAATAAATCTGCAACAATGTCAACAATTCTGTGTTTTTCCGTCAATATGGGGAGCTGTGTGTACATTCATGAGAAAGAAGAATGAACTTAAATGATTTTAGCAAATGGCTGCAATATAACAAAGAGTGAAAAATTTAAGGGGGTCTGAATACTTTCCGTACCCACTGTATACATATATTTTTTTTTCTGTTTGGTGGGAAGCAGCATTTCTAATTAAGCATAAAGGGCAGAATTCAAAATGATACATTCCATTAAAAAACAAAATTGGGAGCAGGGCCGCTGATATTAGGGGACCACCAGTCTTCCTGTAGGGGGCCCAGGCACACAGGGGGGCCCCAACAGCACGGGGAACCAGAGCGGTCAAGTGGAGGGGCAATTACAGAAGGAAGCCCTGTGCGGCTCTCTGCTGCAGCTGAAAGCCAGTTTCTCCCTCTCCTGCCAGCTTTCAGCGATTGCAGAGAGAGACACAGACACAGGGCATTGTTCCTGTAATTGCTTCTCTGACACCAATCCCCATCCATTTTCTGCCTGCTCCTGATCTTCTGATCCCTCCCCTCCTTGTGTGCCCCCCTTTCATTTGGTTGGTTTGAGGCAGGCTGGTAAGTAGAGCTGGAAATTTTCATTGGATTTGTTTGAAATGCGTCAGCCTTCCATGTGCTCCTTGCTGTGAAGGCCTGTTATAGGTTGGGGTAGTGGCCATTTGTTTGTACTGTTGGAATACTGGAGAGGGGACCCCCGACCCAATTGTGCTGCCATTGTGCTAAATGCTGGGTGTCACCCCTGTGCCTTGAAGAAGGGATCGGCTCCCTCCAGGCTCACCTGCACTCTGCATATCCATTATAATGCATGTGCTTCTACCATGGAGACTCTCAAAAAGGTATAGAGTTAGGACTGCAGATAATACTGGGGTGCCTTGGAGTGGATCTGCAGCTTACGCATGCATTTGCAAATGTGTGCAAACTAAACCCCTGTTTTTAATGCATACTAATATACAGAATAATTCAGTTGGTTTGAGGCTGGTTGGTAGGTTGAGCTGGAAATTGTCTTTGGTTTTATTTATTCTAGCTGTGAATGGTGCATCTGTATGATGTATACAACTTACTAAAGGAAAACTGACACTTGCAAAGGAAAAAAAAATAAATGTAACCACTTTACCACCGGAGGATTTTCCTGCTTTACGTCCAGGCCACTTTTTGCAACTTGGCACTGTGCAACTTTAACTGACAATTGCGTGGTCATGCAATGCGGTACCCAAACGAAATTTACATCCTTTTTTTCCCCACAAACAGAGCTTTCTTTTGGTGGTATCTGATCACCTCTGCGCTTTTCACTTTTTGCGATATTAATAAAAAAATAGCGAAAATTTTGCAAAAAAATTGACATTTTCTACTTTGACAGTTAAAAAATATCCAATATATTCAATTTTGTCATATATTTAGGCCAAAATGTATTTAGCTACATGTCTTTGACAAAAAAATTCTCAATGAGTGTATTTTTCACCGCTTTAAGACCGGAAGATTTTACCCCATTCCTGACCAGGCCATATTTTGCGATTCGGCACTGCGTTATTTTAACCGACAATTGGTCGTGCGACGCTGTACCCAAATTAAATTTATCTCCTCCTTTATATGTCCTTTTTTTCCCCACAAATAGAGCTTTTTTCTGGTGGTATTTGATCACCTGTGCGATTTTTATTTTTTGCGCTATAAACAAAAAAAGAGCGACAATTTTGAAAAAATAACAATATTTTTCACATTTTTTTATATGAAATTTCCCCCCAAAAAATGTAAAAATCAAAATTTTTTAACATTTTAGGCCAATTTGTTTTCTGCTACATATTTTTGGTAAAAAAAAAAATCGCAATAAGCATATTTTGATTGGTTTGCGCAAAAGTTATCGCAGCTACTAACTACGGGAAATTTATGTCATTTTTATTGTTTTTTTTTTTTTAACTAGTAATGGAGGCGATCTGCGATTTTTTTATTGCGGGACTGCGACATTGCGGTGGACAGATTGGACCCCTAACTGACATTTTTGACACTTTTGGGGGTACAAGTGACATTACTACAGTAATCAGTGCTATAAATATGCACTGTTACTGTAATAATGACACTGGCAGGGAAGGGGTTAACTTTATTGGTGATCAAGGGGTTAAATGTATGCCTGGTGCTTACTGACGTGTGTGGGGGGAGGGGATTGTGCGACACAGGGACAGATCACAGGTTCAGCTATGCTGAATCCTGTAATCTGTCCCTGCCTGTCACATAGGAGATCTTTTTCTCACTCGATCCCCAACGATCGGGGAAGAGCGGCGGTGATCACCGCCTCTCCTTGCCTGGCCCAACTCCCGCTGTGTCTGAATACAGTGGGAGCGAGCCTCCAGCGGCGCGCACGCGCCACTGAGAAGGGGGGGAGTCCAGCTACGTAGGTCTACATCGTTGGACGATAACGAGCTACTTTGCCGCAGTACCAGCTCAGTGAGCGGTTGGCAAGTGGTTAAATTGCTTGAATATGACAGCGCCCAGCTGCTTCGTTTTTTATTTTTTCCATATTATTGATGAGGGTCTGGTATGGATGTCAATTGGGGACCCTTCACAAAAAATAATGGGGGTCCCCCCAAAATCCATATCAGACTCTTATCCAAGCATGCAGCCTGGCAGTCCAGAAAGGAAGGAGGATCATTCAGCCCACCCTCTACTGAACCATACCAGGCCACATGTCCTATACATGGGCAGGATTCCTTGCCAGGGGGACCCTCCCAGCAAAACATCTGTTGCCATGTTGATAAAGACAAGGGTCTCTTATCCACAACCCTGGCCTGGTGGTTGTGGGGGTCTGCCGGTGTGGGGGCTTATCAGAATCTCAAAGCCCCCTTTAAAAATAAGGGGGCCCCAGATATCACCCCCTCACCAATGGGTAAAGGGTACATGGAAGTTAACATATGGGTAAAGAGAAAAGACTGAAAAAATGAAAATAATTGCAGTCATCAGCTTTAATTTTTGTTAAGGTGCTATTATAATATTATTTTTATTACATTTATATATTATTTGTCCTGGGTTTAGATGCACTGTAAAGATGACTTTGACATGACATAAACCCTATTCTGAGGTTTTTTTGACCACAGCAGCATAGACGACCTCTTCGTTCTGCTTTGGATTCTCAACTGGATGTTTCTCCTTCAGTTTGGTTTTGTTTAGTTTGGCATATAGAAGGTTACCCTGGGGAAAAATTAAGAAAACATAGGTTCCATACAATTAAATATAACATAAATCCCTGATCCACAAAAGAAAAAAGAATCATATAAGATCTAGCTGGCACCAATTTTTATTTTACAAAAAAACTACAAATACACAAAGAAATAAAATAACTGCAACACTCCCCTGCCCTGGTGCCCAAATACTAAATATATCACTATAAATTAATTTAACAACTTAAGCCCCGGAAGATTTTACCCCCTTCCTGACCAGGGCCTATTTTGCGATTCGGCACTGCGTAACTTTAACGGACAATTGTGCGGTTGTGCGACGCTGTACCTAAATTAATTTGGCGTCCTTTTTTTCCCACAAACAGAGCTTTCTTTTGGTGGTATTTGATCACCTGCGCAATTTTTTGATCATGCGCTATAAACAAAAAAGAGCGTTAATTTTGCAAAAATAATATTTTTCACATTTTTTATATGAAATTCCCCCCCAAAAAAATGTAAAAATCTAAATTTTTTAACATTTTCGGCCAATTTTTTTTTCACAAAAAGCGTATTTTGATTGGTTTGCGCAAAAGTTATCGCGTTTACTAACAAAAGGAAAGATTTTTGTCATTGTTGTTTTTTTTTTTTTACGCCTAATGGCGGCGATCTGCGTTTTTTTTTTTGCGGTACTGCGACATTGCGGCAGACAGATCGGACCCTTGACTGACATTTTTGACACTTTTGGGGTTACCAGTGACATTACTGCAGTAATCAGTGCTATACATATGCACTGTTACTGTAAAAATTACACTGGCAGTGAAGGGGTTAACTTTTTTTTGGAGGGAGGGGTTAAGTGTGTCCCTAGGGGCGTGTTTCTAACTGTGATTGGCTGTGGCTTGATGTGTAAGAACAGAGATCAACGGTCCTACATAGCAGAACCGTATGATCACCATTCTTACACAGGGGAGAATGATAGGCGGCTTTGTTTACATTAGCCGCCTGCCTTTCTCCCGCTGTAACGGACGATCGCGAGTGCCCGGCGGACATCGGATCCGCTGGGCACACGCGCGGGGGGGGGGTCCGTGACCGAGCGGGAGCGCGCATCCGGCGGCGCGCGCTCGCTCCCCAGAGCCTCACAGGCTAGCGACGTATATCTACGTCGCTTGCCCTGTGAGGGGCTGACTGCCGACGTCAATAGTCGTTAGGCAGTCGGCAAGTGGTTAAAATAAATCAGTGTACAATAAATATAAACACCAGACACAAACTGTGATCACAGTTAAAATGATCACACATAATTTAAAATTAATTCTAAAACCTCCATTAGTGCTCTTGCTGTGCAGTAGATAAATAGAAAAGTTTCAAAAGTCCAAAAGTCCTGTGTCAGCTCATAACACCTCTCAAATTTACTTGGAACACACCAATCTAAAGATTCCACTGCTGTTAGCAGTAATCCTCCTCTGTCTTGCTTCCCCCAATCACATTTTTTTTGGTAAGGATTAAAATCTATTTTTTAGGGAAGTAAATTTAAAAAACTAGTAGTAGCTAATTAGTCACATTCGGCTGGTTTTGTTCTGTAATGTTGAAGACTCTTTATAGTATATTCAAGCTAATTTTTCTGGTTTTAATGAGTCAGGAGCATACTCCGGTATTTATAAGCACCCAGGTAGCACAGACACCTTCATTTCATCATCATGGAATGTGTCAAGGCACATGTTGATTGCTCAAAAACAGGATGATGTGAATGTTGTAGAACCCACCTGTTCAAGTTACAAAATCCCATCCTAGTTGTCAAGAAGCCTACATAGATGTTAGTCCTTCAGTTTACATATCTGGAGTTTTAGAAGAGCTCAAAAGGATATTTACCAAACATATCATAACTGTGCCTTTCAAGCCTAGCAATACACTGAGACAGAAGCTTGTGCATCCAATAAACTCAAACACAAGCAAAGTAACTTGGTATATGTAGTGCAGTGTAGTCAGGAATTCAAAGACCTGTACTCTGGGAAGATAAAGAAGATAAAGAAGCAACCTGTTGAATATTGAATTGTATAGCTTAACATAGAAGGGGTAATTCTACAGTTCAGGAGGACTTAGAAGTTTTCCTGCACATTGAGGATAAAGGACATTATTGAGGAGTGGACAGTGATGTGCATTTTTTGGACAGAGTGGACAACTGGTTCGTAAAAGGCGTAGGAAGAGGCCATGTATGTCAGGATGGAACAACTATCTCTGAACAAGAGTGGTAGCCTTCAACACCTTCTGTATTCTACCTATAGTGCCATTTTACCATCCCTTCCCAATGTTTTGAAACAAAATTCACACCTTCGACCAAATAAACTGAAGGAATACCATCTATGAAGACATCCTAAAATCCTTGTACTATCAACATCTATCTTTTCATGGTGATTGAATGAAGGTGTCTGTACCACCTGTGTGGATATAAATACTGGGATATGTTTTTGATACTAGTTCTGAAGAAGTGCTTGGATAAGCCATGAAACACCTTTATAATTACAGAGAAAGTCCAGACGTATGTGACAAACTACTACTAGCTTTACCATGACACAGATAAAGGAGAACCTTTACAGAGCAAATCTAAAATATTTCTGTGGCAAGCGGGTAGAGCGCAAGGTCCCTATGTTACATGTTTTCCAAATCCAGTTACTTAGTCAGACACAAGGCTTATAAATGAAGAAACAACTTCCTTTATCTCACCTACTTGAGGCAAATTTTCCTTTTTTTATTGTGCCTCACATTTCCCACCCCAGACACTGCAGCTTGCCATGGGCAGAGGCAGTGCTGTCATGAGTGGGGATAGGTGTGGATAGCTGCTGACTAACCAGCTATAGGCTTGTGAATCAGCAGTGACAATCCTAATAATGAATAACTATACCCCCTGTAATATCTTCTTATCTCACCTAGGTCCAAGCAGACACAGAATACCTAAAGCGGCTGTAAACCGCTGGTTGCTTTTTCTTTTTTGGACCTGCATGGTAAAGGCATACTTGCACAATATGTGAAACTTACCTGAAAACAAAGCCCTCCAGTGATGTGATGTAGGCTGGCGGCAATGCCCATCTTCTCCTGGACTTGGACTCCGGCTGTGTGACAGGCTGGAGCCGCGATGACGTCACTTCCGCAAATGTGCAGGGGAGCTGTCATTCGTGGCACAGGTATCTTAAGGAACGGCATGGGTGGCCATTCCCTCAGAGCACATGCACCGATGACTTCATTGGCTGCATGCAATGCAAATATCGCCTAGATGGTACATGTTTAGGAGATATTTACAATACCTATAGGTAAGCCTGATTATAGGCTTACCTATAGTGTATTCGGAAAGTATTCACAGCGCTTCATTTTTTCCACATTTTGTTATGTTACAGCGTTATTCCAAAATGGATTAAATTCATTATTTTCCTCAAAATTCTACAAACAATACTCCATAATGACAATGTGAAAGAAGTTTGTTTGAAATCTTTGCAAATTTATTAAAAAAAAAAACCAAAAAAAATCACCTGTACATAAGTATTTACAGCCTTTGCCATGACACTCAAAACTGAGCTCAGTTGCATCCTGTTTCCACTGCTCATCCCTGAGATGTTTCTACAACTGAAGTCTATCTGTGGTAAATTGACTTGACTTGATATGATTTTGAAAGGCAAGCACCTGTCTATATAAGGTCCCACAGTAAACAGTGCATGTGAGAGCACAAACCCAGCCATGAAGTCCAAGGAATTGTCTGTAGACCTCTGAGACAAGATTGAATGTAGGCACAGATCTGGGCAAGGGCACAGAAACATTTCTGCATCTGGTCCCAATGAGCACAGTGGCCTCCATCAACTGTAAATGAATGAAGTTTGGAACTTCCAGGACTCTTCCTAGAGTGGGCCACTCGGCCAAACTGAGCGATCGGAGGAGAATTGCCTTAGTCAGGGAGGTGGCCAAGAACCCGATCATCAATCTGACAGAGCTCCAGCATTTCTCTGTGGAGAGAGGAGAACCCTCCAGAAGAACCTTTTCTGCAGAATTCCACCAGTCAGGCCTGTATGGTAGAGTGGCCAGACGGAAGCCACTCCTAAGTAAAACACACATGACAGAATGCCTGAAGTTTTCCAAAAGGCACCTGAAGGACTCCCAGACCATGAGAAACAAAATGCTCTGGTCTGATGAAACAAAGATTGAACCTTTTGGCCTGAATGGCAAGGGGCATGTCTGGAGGATACCAGGCACCACTCATCCCCTGGCCAATACCACCCCAACAGTGAAGCATGGTGGTAGCAGCATAATGCTGTGGGGATGTTTTTCAGCGGCAGGAGCTGGGAGACTAGTCATGATTGAGGGAAAAATGAATGCATCAATGTGCAGAGACATCCTTTAAGAAAACCTGCTGCAGCACACTCTGGACCTCAGACTGGGGTGAAGGTTTATCTTCCAACAGGACAATAACCCTAAGCACACAGCCAAGATAACAAAGGAGTGTTTACGGGACAACTCTGTGAATATCCTTGAGTGGCCCAGTCAGAGCTCAGACTTGAATCCGATTGGACATCTCTGGAGAGATCTGAAAATGGCTGTGCAACGACGCTTCATATCCAACCTGATGGAGCTTGAGAGGTCCTGCAAAGAAGAATGGGAGAAACTGCCCAAAAATAGGCGTGCCAAGCTTGCAGCATCATACTAAAAAAGACTTGAGGCTGTAATTGGTGCCAAAGGTGCTTCAACAAAGTACTGAGCAAAGGCTGTGAATACTTATGTGCATGGGATTTTTTCCTTTTTTTATTTTTAATACATTTGCAAAGATTTCAAACAAACTTTGTTCACATTGTTATTATGAGGTGTTGTTTGTAGAATTTTTAGGAGAATAAACAATTTAATCAATTTTGGAATAAGGCTGTAACATAACAAAATGTGAAAAAAGTGAAGTGCTGTGAATACTTTCCGGATGCACTGTATAGGTACAAATTATAGTTTAGAGTTTACTTCCTCTTTAAGAGTGTCAAGGCTACTCTATATTCAAGAGAAATGCATCATTGTTGTTCAGAGGAAGCTGTTCTAGGTGGAGTTCACTGACAGAATTAACATATATTTATGGGGTATTGCAGAGATACAAATAGATAAGAAAACCCATCTATTTATTAATGTTTTCACCCAAGATTCACAAAACCTTTACCCCATATTCATGCATTTTTCAGATTGAATTTTAAATTGACTCCTTTATCTGTATTAGTAAAACAAAAATTATATATTATAATGTCGGTTTAAAAACTTCAGAATGTAAAAAACAAAAATATTAATAATAATATAGATGCAAAACCATAATAATTTCTCGTGACATTGGAATAAAAAGCAATTATATCTGAGATGATTGTAATTTCCCCCATTCCCATCCATATTTGGCACTTACATCTTCTCCTTCTTCCATCTGTCCATTTTCCATCTCGTTACTTCCCGCTTCATCAATGCCATCCACAGGCATATCCTCTAGTTTCTGAAATCACCCAAGATCCAAATCATATACCTCCTTCATCTGAGAATGCTTAAAATCAATTATACATATAGCAACAAAGGAATTTACAAATTAAATATATTGTGGGATTACTGATTATCCCAATAGACACATTTACATTTATCAATTTTCGATCTTCACGTGTTCTTTTTTTGTCTAGTCTCTTTTACGTTTCAAGCCTTGACATTGAAACATTTATTTGGGCTTCCGTATGTTAACATAAACACAGATTTGATACATTAGAGCAGTGCTGCACCCCATGGGGCAGGTGCAATTCTGTACACTGGGACCAGCAATGGGGCACTATTTCCCTCATTGCTAACAATGATGGATCACTAAAATGGGGCACTATTCCTCCTACTGGCTCCAACGATAGGATACTATTCCTTCCACTGAAACCAATGTAGGGGCACTGTTCATCCTACTGTCTCCAACGATGAGGTACTATTCCTCTCACTGACACCAATGATGGTGCACTATTCCTCCCACTGACACCAATGATGGGACACTATTCCTTCCACTGACACCAATAATGGGGCGCTATTCCTCCAACTAACTCCAATGATAGGACACTATTGCTTCCACTGAAATGAAGGGGCACTGTTCATCCCACTGTCTCCAACGATGGGGTACTATTCTTCTCACTGACACCAATGATGGGGCACTATTCAAGCCACTGATACCAAAGATGGGGCGATACTCTTCCACTGATACCAATGATGGGGCACTATTCCTTCCACTGATACGAATGATAGGGCACTATTCCTCTCATTGACACCAATGATGATGCGCTATTCCTCCTTCTGACACCAGTGATGGGGCACTATTCCTCCCACTGACATCAACAATGCGGCACTCCTCTTCCACTGACACCAATGATAGTGTACTGTTCCTCAATTGACAGCAATGATGGAGCACTATTGCTCCTACTAATACCAAACAAGGGACATTATTCCTTCCACTGACAACAAGGATGGTGATGGGGCATAATTCCTCTTTTGACTAACCAAAGCCACTAGGCCGTTTTTAATTTTACTGACCACTAACCCTTAGACATTTTTTTACTCTCTCTCTAGCCACAGAGACTGGCATATTGTTTATTTGTACTATTGCTAGGGCATATTTTACTCCTGCTGGTCACAATAAAGAACAAACAGTGATTTCCAGTCCAAGAACAGTGAACTTGCTCTTTGAATGGAAAGTTTAAGGACCCCTGCAGTAGACTGTACTAGTCCACAACTTTCTGGGCTCTTCTTCAGCTGTCTAAAAATACATACAGGGGGGTATATGTATTATCTCACAAAACTATCTCCATAGAGAGAGCTACATATTAACAATATAAAATGTGTTTGTTTTTGTATATTTGACAGATTTACAATAGGGAGATATAACATATTAGAAAACTACTTTTGCAGGTAGCTGGGATAACATCAAATAAATATAGAAGATCCAGAAGCTCAATGTAGCACTCAGGATTTGATGGCTGTATTACAAGAACAGTTTTCTTAGTCACGTCAGATTATGCAAATGATGCACACCAAGCAGACTGAGTCAACTACTACCCATTAACTGTAATTAGAAAGTTATCATGTCCTCCACTAATTTACGAATAGCCAGTGTCATGATGGGGCCACGGTCACCCAATGATGGCTTCATTGAGTGGCAGCCAAGTTGGGTTAAATCATAGGAATAGGTGGTCAGGAAAGCTTCCCTTTAGCTCCTGGTATGGTCAAGATCATTTGATCCTGTCAAACTGTCTTCGCCTATACGATTTGTGTTTTTTTGCAAATTATCCTTTAATAATTCTACCAGTGCTCACCTTTGTGCTTATTTCACAGTATGGCGCCTCCTCACTTGTCACATCACCTGGAAATAATCAGAAAGAAGCCCCATTAATTGTATTTACTAAATTGCCATTTTTTTTTAGTACTTAACTGAGGGTCTAATTTAAAACAGAAGGAAAAGAGTGGGCGACAATTATCATTTACCAACAATTTAAAGCATTATTCCACGTTTGTTGAGAAAAAAACATTCCCCTCTGGGTAATCTATGTATATTGCAAGGATAACAGCCTTTGTTGCAGATCCCTACCTTTTGTAATTCTGGAGAAATCACTGTTTGTTACTCTGTGCCCCTGTGCAGAGTGTGTCTAATGGGAGTGGTTTCCTAAATATCCATCAGCTGTGCAGCTGCAGAGCACTAATAAGGAAATCTGCTGGGTCTGCATCCCTTTAGACATGTTCCTATTGGAAGTATCTCACCTAAAATGACATTTTTGTTGCAGGGGATGCCAGCTATCTGACTTGTATCTTAGTGCAGACTTCTGGGAAAATCAGTAAACCAATCACACAAGCAGGAAATAATGTTTCTGGGGTGTGGTCAGTACACATTCTGTGTACTGAATACCTCCAAGTAGCCATATTGCACGGGGAGGCGTGTCTGCCTTGGTTGGGGAACGAGGCACGAGCTGAGGAGTATGGAGTGATGGTACTGCTGGGCTATCGATGTATCAGTGTGTGGAGTCATAGGAGGATCCCTGATCTTTCAAAGGCCCTGGTTGGGTATTAAGCCACAGGTGTTACTGACCTCCATCAGTGGGGTCAATGTGAGCTGGTAAGGGACCATTTCAGCCTTTGGTGGTAGTGGCGGTGATATTATTGTCTTTCTACGGTGACAGAGATTGGTCTTTATCACATTGAGGACAGTTTCAATTTTCAATTATGGATTATTTGACTTATATGGATACTTATCAATATTAGCACAACTTATATCCTTTTTTTTACTTTTTTATCCACATTGCATTGCATTTTCTGAAAATGACAGCAGCTGCAGAAGAGGAAAGGTAATTTTTAATAACATTCAATTACAATATGATTTGTGTCATGTTACAGATAGGATTGGCAGCAAGGATGGGAAATGTCATTATAATGGGGGACTTTAATTATCCTGAGATAGACTGGGCAGAAGGAACCGCGCATTCAGCCAAGGCTCGGCAGTTCCTAAATGTTTTGCAGGACAATTTCATGGGTCAGATGGTGAATGCACCGACAAGAAACAATGCGGTACTTGACCTACTGATTACCAACAATACAGACCTGCTCACGGATATAGAAATACGGGACAACTTAGGGAACAGTGACCATAGGTCAATTGGTTTCAGTATTAATTACAGTAATAGGAAACACAAGGGTAATATAAGGACACTGAATTTCAAAAGAGCCAATTTCCCTAAACTGCGCTCGCTGCTAGAAAATATCAAATGGGATAGAACCCTGGGAACAAAGAACACGGAGGAAAAATGGGAGTGCTTCAAGAGCATACTTAACAAGGGGGTGGGCCAGTGCATTCCACAGGGAAATAAATTTAAAAGAGCAAAACTAAACCCTGGGTGGCTAAACTCCAACATAAAAATGTATATTAGAGCTAAAGAAAAGGCCTTCAAAAAATACAAGACTGAGGGGTCATTGGCAGCATTTAAGCACTACAAAGAGTGTAATAAGAAATGTAAAGACGAAATCAGGGCGGCTAAAATAGAACACGAGAGACATATAGCGGAGGAGAGTAAAAAGAACCCCAAGAAGTTCTTTAAGTATATAAACAGTAAGAAAGCGAGGCCAGAACACATTGGCCCCATAAAAGATGATAAAGGAAAAATGGCCACTGAGGACAGAGAAAAGGCGGAAGTGTTAAATAATTTCTTTTCTTCAGTCTTCACAAAGGAATCGGGGGGCTACACGAACCCAGCTTGTAAGGCCGAACTAAATAATACACCTCAGGAAGTGCCGCCATGGCTAACAGAAGATAGACTTAGAGCTAAACTAGAGAAACTTAACATAAATAAATCCCCGGGATCGGATGGCTTGCACCCGAGGGTTCTTAATGAGCTCATCCAGGTGATTGCCAGACCATTATTCTTGATCTTTAAGGATAGTTTACAGACAGGTATGGTGCCAGCTGATTGGAAAAAAGCCAACGTGGTACCAATATTTAAAAAGGGGCCGAGATATATCCCGGGTAACTATAGGCCGGTCAGCCTAACATCAGTAGTCTGCAAAATTTTGGAGGGGATGATAAGGGACCACATACAAGACTTTAGTAATGAAAACGGTATTATAAGTAGTAATCAGCATTAATTCATGAAAAATCGTTCATGCCAAACCAATCTATTAAAGTTCTACGATGAAGTGAGCTGCCACTTAGATAAAGGTAAGCCTGTGGATGTGGTGTATCTGGACTTTGCAAAGGCCTTTGACACCGTTCCCCACAAACGCTTACTGTACAAACTAAGGAAGGTAGGTATGGACCATAAGGTGAGTACCTGGATAGAGAACTGGCTCCAGGGGAGAATCCAGAGGGTGGTGATTAATGGGGAGTACTCTGATTGGGCGGGTGTGGAAAGTGGGGTCCCCCAGGGTTCTGTCCTGGGACCAATCCTGTTTAATTTATTCATAAATGATCTAGAGGAGGGGATATCTAGTACAATCTCAGTATTTGCAGATGATACTAAATTAGGCATGCCAATATCTTCTATGCAGGATGTGGAAATCTTGCAAGCAGACCTGAACAAAATAACGGAGTGGGCAACTACATGGCAGATGAGATTTAATGTAGAAAAATGTAAAGTAAAGCACTTGGGGGCCAGAAACCAGAAAGCAAGCTACTCACTAGGGGGGGGAACCTCTGGGTGAGTCTAGGATGGAAAGGGACCGGGGGGTACTGGTAGACAACAGGCTTGGCAGTGGCATGCAATGCCAAGCCGCCACAAGCAAAGCCAACAGAATACTGGGTTGTATAAAAAAGGGGATTCACTCCAGAAATAAAGAGATTATTCTTCCACTCTACAAGACTCTGGTCCGGCCACATCTGGAGTATGCTGTCCAGTTCTGGGCACCGGTCCTCAGGAAGGATGTGCTGGAACTGGAGAAAGTCCAGAGAAGGGCAACAAAAATAATTAGGGGAATGGAGGACATCAGCTATGAGGAAAGACTACAAGCACTGAACCTATTCTCTCTGGAGAAGAGACGATTGAGGGGGGATATGATATCAATGTACAAATACTGTACTGGTGACCCTAGCATAAGGAACAAACTATTCAGAGAAAGGAGATACAATAAGACACGTGGCCACTCACTAAAACTTGAGGAAAGGCGGTTTAACCTTAAAGTGCGTAAGGGGTTCTTCACTGTAAGAGCGCTAAGGATGTGGAATTCTCTTCCGCAAGCAGTCGTATCAGCGGGGAGCATTGATAGTTTCAAAAAACTATTAGATGGGCACCTTAAAGACCACAACATACAGGGGTATACAATGTACAACATACAGGGGTATACAATGTACGGTTAAAAGCAAACACACACATCATAGGTTGAACTGGATGGACTTGTGTCTTTTTTCAGCCTCACTAACTATGTAACTATGTGTCGCAATTGTATACACTATATTATTTTTTTTCTTTATTTGCTAATTCCCCCCCCCCCCCCCATGAAAGTGGAGTTACAATTTAAGCATTATTAAATACACTGGTCCTATCCAAACAACATTTTTAATTTTTTTTTTTTTTATGACCCCCAGGGCAGTGTCAAGCTCCCTCCTATGTAATTTTTATGACAATCGCTTGGCATTGAAAGGGAACATTACTGGTTTATAATATTTGGCTCCCATTGACTTAAGCGGGGTGTGGATTCAAGTTACAACCTCATCATTTTGATGATGCTCCTTCATCGTACAATTACAGGCTGGGGTAAAGAGGTTGCCAAACTGTATTGCCTACCTTGAGGGATGTACATGTCTGATAACATGGCCCTACTAGAAAGTGCTTGATTTACTAAAACTTGAGAATGCAAAATCTGGTGCAGCTGTGCATGGTAGCTAATCAGCGTCTAACTTCACCTTGTTCAATTAAGCTTTGAGAAAAAAAACCTGGAAGCTGATTGGTTTCTGTGCAAAGCTACACCAGATCTTGCACTCTCCAGTTTTAGTAAATCAACCTTGTATAGTACCTCATATTAAAGCATAATGTTGTGCGCATGCGCGCGGCGCCGGGTCAGGACATGGATTGACCGCGCTCCGCACAACCCGCCGGCTTTACAGCAAAAATTGGCTGCTAGACCGGAGACTCGATCTCCCAACTAGGCGCAGGACACAGGCAGAGCAAGGATGCGCCGGGGGGCAACGGGCACAGGCAAGAAAAAATCCGCTACAGCGGCCCATCCACCCTACAAGCCACGCCAGTCCCCCACAGGCTCTACACAGCATCCCAAGATGGCCGCGACCCGCGGCGCGGCCTCGCGGGGCGGCCCTGCTCCGGCCACCCAGCCTCCGGCGTCACCCTTACAGAGGACGACTACATCACCCTCGCACAGCGCTGGGCACCCCTCACCGGCGACACCTCGGATGGAGGAGGTAGGGGATCCATTTTCTTCACAATCCCAGGGGGCCACGTCCTGCAGCTTCTCCCCTTACCGGGCCTCACTACATGGGGACATGGAGGGGGCCTCATCCCCAGCGTCTTCCTTAGACAGACAAATGGCTGATATAGCGGAGATGGCCTTGAGCCAGGGCAGCCCCACGGCCCCCCCCCTCCTCTCCAGGCCCCACCTACTCGGGCGATTCGGTTCTTATTGCCAGATTTTCGGCCCTGTTACAGCAGGAACTTTCTAAGGCCTGTGCCACCATTACTGCCACCATCAAGTCAGACTTAAAAGGGGACTTTCAGGAAATAGGAGGCAGACTTGATTCCATAGAATCCAAAGTTGATGGCACCGTTAAGAAGGTCAACCAAAACCACAGGCTAATTGTCTCACTCCAGGATCAGCTGGATCAAGCCAAGGACAAAATTGAGGACCTTGAGAATAGGTCTCGCAGGTATAATTTTAGACTCAGGGGGCTCCCTGAATCGATAACTGACCTGGAGCCGGCCATACACAGGCTTATGACTGACCTTATCCCTGACATCTCACAGCATCACCTGGAACTGGACCGCTTTCACCGGGCCCTGACGGCCCCGCGCTCGGATGGCTTGCCCAGAGGCGTTATTGTAAAACCGTACTTTTACAGAATAAAGGAAAAAATCATGGCGGCTGCCCGCTTTCGCAGTGATGTCACTCTGCTCGACCACCCGGTGCAGCTGTTTGCGGACATTTCCCAGACGACCATACATAAGCGACGGTCCCTGAAGCCGCTGCTGACCCATCTGATCAACCGCCAAATCAAATATCGGTGGTCGTACCCATTCAAGCTGTCCTTCTCCTTTAAGGGTAAATCCCACTCTTTTTCCAGTTTCCATGAGGGAGAGGGTATCCTCCTGGACTTGGGCATCATCTCCAGGGAAGCTCCCCCAGCCAGATCCCCGCGGGGCTCTCCGGAGGAGGACCCCAGGCCCTTGTCACCTTTGTGGTCGCAACCTGCGAAGAGAGGGAACGCCAAACCACGCACCCCACCGTGATAGTCTGACTGTCTACTAGTCCAACTGGGCTTCTACCTTCCCTTTATGATACATTTTTAGTCCCCCTCTCTCGCCCCGTTATTGCCCCCCATTCTCCCCCCCTTTTTTTTTTTTTTTGGTGGGGAGCTGGACCCGGGGTCCTGGTGCTCTGTGATCTGGGGGCGTCTTCTGGTATATTTGTCTCGGGGACGCCCCTGGGTTGCAGGCCCGGGTTGCCGTGGCTGAGGGGCCTGATTGTTCGACTGCTTCCCTTATTGCTGGAATCCTGGACGGTTCTCTTGAGAGGGGGATCCTGTTGGGCTTGCCCGCCCGGGCTGTTCTTCCTTTTTATTCTATACTGGGCCTTTATGGGGAGCTCCGGCTCTCAGAAAGGTTACTGTTGTTTACTGTTATTTACGATTTGTTGCTGTTGCTAATGCTACTTAATACTGTGCCTTTGCGATAGTTCACCTGTGCCTTTAGTATGTGGGGGGGGGGTGCTTCCCTCCTGGCCGGGGTCCCCTACCTGAGGGGGGCTCGGCTTGGGGGCTGGTGCCCCTTTCCTGGTAATGCAAACTGATCTACAGGCTAGTAGTGAAGCGACGCGGGTTGTTTCCGCATGCCACTTCCTGCGGCCTTGCTCTCGGCGTTGGGCTGTGAGCAACCTCGCACAAAATTACGGGGTGCTGGACCCCACAACCAGCCTACTATGTTTTTTGTGCTTGATTTTCTGGCGTGTCCACCACCCCTCCCCTCCCCCTCTACGGGGGTTGGGGGGGGGCGGGGGATTCCCTGTTTCCCCCTTTGTGCTCTTTGTTGTCTTGCTTTTCTCTAACCCCTCTCTCCTCTTCCCTTCCCTGGCGGCGGCTGCTCGACATCCGGATCCCTTTGGCTTGGCTCTGGGTCTTTGGAATCCTACAGTACGGGGTGAACGACATCTACCGACCTCCACAACATACAGGCGAGTACAACCTTCCGAACCAACATGACACGTCCTACTACCTGTGATTTTAAAATTCTCACACACAACGTGCAGGGCCTCAATGCCCCTGTAAAAAGGGCGAAAGCATTTCACTTTTACCACAAGCAGGGCATTGACGTCCTTCTCCTACAGGAGACACACTTCTCTCGCACTTCGGCTCCTAAACGCCTTAGCGCTAAATTCCCCACTTGTTACATGTCCAATAGCGTAGACAAGAAAAAAGGGGTGGCGATCTGCATAGCCAAGAAGGTCCCATTTACACCTAGGGAGGTAATCCGAGACAAGGAGGGGAGATATGTTATGGTCCAAGGCAAAATAAATGAACATGATGTAACTTTTGTTTCCTATTATGCCCCTAATGTGGGACAGCTCCCCTTCTTCCTGGAAATGCTGAAGGTGGTGATGCCACGCGCAACAGGCCATGTGATATTTGGGGGTGACAGTAATGTCCCCTTGGACCAGGTTATGGACAAATCTGATTCCCTGCACGCCTCATTGAAGCACGCCCCGCGACTGGGGGTTAAGTTGGCTCGTCTTCTGCACTCCACCGACTTGGTGGATGTGTGGAGGAACGACCACCCCACGACGCGTGATTTCACCCACTATTCCCACGCCCACAAGAGCTACGCTCGTATAGATCATCTGTTTGCCCTGTCGGCCCTCCTCCCCTTTGTGCTGAAAGCACAGATTATTTCTACCCCATGGTCTGACCACTCCCCTGTGGTTATGACCATCTCGGACCTATGGACTAAGCCTAAGCCCTCCTCCTGGAGGCTTAACGCCTCCTTGTTGAATGACCCGATCATCTTCCAGGAAGTGTTGGACAGCTTGAAACAATACTTTCTTGATAACCCAGCAACTGATACTTCCCCGGCTATAATATGGGCGGCGCACAAAGCGACGATAAGAGGTAAGCTAATCCAAATCGCTTCTCGGAAAAAGAGGGAACGCGACGGGGAGATACAGCGACAGGATGCTGAGCTGAGAGACCTCTTGCGGGAACAGAGGAGGGCCCCTGGGGTGGACATCAGGCATAAGATTGATGCGGCACGTGTAGCCCTCAACTTCAGCCTGACCACCAAAGCTGAGAAATCCATCCGTTGGTCGAGAAATAGATATTACACCTTGGGTGATAAACCCCACACCCTTCTGGCCCGCAGGTTGGCCCCGAGGCTCCATTCTCCGGCCCTTCCGAAGCTGCGGCTCCGGACTGGCCTCCGGACCCAGGACCCGCAGCTGATAGTGAACGAATTCTACCACTTTTATTCGCAGCTTTACTCCCAGCCGCAACCGCTTAGACAGGCCTCTTTCAAGGAATTTTTTCGCGATATCCCCCTTCCTCGACTCTCCTCCCAGCATGCGTCTATCATGGACCGAGAATTCTCGGACTCTGAGGTACTGGCAGCTATCAAAACTATTAATCCTAACAAAGCGCCCGGCCCTGATGGGTTCTCTGGCCACTACTATAAGAAATTTCATGAAGTATTGGCATCACATCTCTGTTCTTTTTTCAACTCCGTTCGGGCAGGGACCCCGATCCCGAAATACGAGAACAATGCTTTCATCCATGTCCTTCCGAAACCTGGCAAGGACCATGGGAACTGCCTTAATTATAGACCGATCTCGCTTATAAACGTAGATCTTAAAATCATGGCGAAAGTGTTGGCAAACAGACTCAACACCTTTTTGGCGGATTACATACATCCGGACCAAGCTGGTTTTGTACCCGGTAGGCAGGCACCTGACCAAACGAGACGCGCGATAGATGTCATATCGGCCCTTCAATCCAACTGGGATGGCTTGGGTAGCCGGAGGGGCATGCTACTGTCCCTAGACCTTCATAAGGCGTTCGATTCCCTGTCCTGGGACTACCTTCTGCAGACATTGGAGCGCTTCGGTTTCGGGGGTAATTTTCTTACCCTCATTCGCACGCTATACGACGACCCCATTGCGAGGCTATCGATCAAGGGTTATGGTTTCCCCTTTTTGGACGTCCGTAGGGGTACCCGTCAGGGGTGTCCCCTATCCCCGTTGTTATTTATTTTAGCCTTGGAACCGTTGGCCATTAAGTTACGCCTCAACCCGGATGTCCGGGGTATACAATGCGGGGGCATTGAACATAAGTGTGCTCTATTTGCAGACGATATCCTACTGTATATCTCGTCCCCCCTTGTCTCGATCCCCAACCTGCTCCGAGACCTGGAGAAGTTTGCGTCCATCTCGGGACTTAAGGTTAACCCCTCCAAGTCGCAGGCTCTAAACCTAACGTTAGATGGGGCCACTCTAGCTACTCTTAAAGCCAATTTTGCGTTTGCTTGGCAAGAACGATCGTTGCCTTACTTAGGGATACACCTCACTACGTCTATAGCCACCCTCTACACACACAATTATCCGCCATTGTACAAAAAAATGAGGGAGGACTTGGCTGCTTGGACAGCCAATCCCCCGTCATGGTTCGGAAGGTTGAATTCGGTCAAAATGAATATTCTGCCTCGACTGTTGTATTTATTTCGTACCTTACCTGTGATGTTTAATATGCCTGATCTTAGGGACTTTCAGGGGATAGTTCTCCGGTTTATTTGGGGGGACAAGAGGCCCAGAGTCAATAGGCGCACTCTCTTCACCCCAAAGCTGAGAGGGGGTCTGGGGGTCCCGGACTTGGGCAAGTACTATTACGCAGCCCATTTGGCTCATCTGATTCGCTTCCATTCCCGGGACCCTCTCCCCATCTGGATGCAAATGGAGGCGGCCCATCTGCGGGTCCCCATTCATCATGCGATGTGGCTGCGGGCCAGAGACAGACCGGGCATACTTTGTCCCGCCCTGTCTCTCTCCCTGGGTCTTTGGGATAGGTTGTCGGGCAGGCATGCTTTCCGGTCCCCCCATGCCCCATTGGCGCCCCTGCTGGGCAACCCCTTGTTCCCACCGGGCCTGACCCCTTCAGCGTTTGAATGGTGGACAAACAAGGGGTTCCTCAGGCTGGCGGATCTATGCGACCATCGGGGCCTCCTCACCAGGGCCCAATTACTAGAAACCCATTCCCTCCCTGAGGGTGAGAGCTATCGTTATGCCCAGATATCCCATTTTGCTGCCTCCCTTAAACGTACCAGTGATATCACCACCTCCACTCAGATGGAGAACCTCTGCCGAACGCTAGATAAACAAAAGAGTTACATATCCACGATTTATAATATATTGCAGAGCGATGACACTAAACTGTCTTATATGCAGCGTTGGGAGGAGGACCTGGGCGAGGACCTGGACCGGGCTGATTGGAATGCTCTAGCTCAATGTAATTCTAAATCCATCCTCAACACCTCTCTAATTGAAGCTAATTACAAGGTACTTTTGAGATGGTACATGGTCCCTGTCAGGCTGGCTGCAGCGGTCCACACTGCGTCTCCCAACTGTTTTCGGGGATGTGGTCTGGCAGGCACGGTGCTCCATATTTGGTGGACCTGTTCCAAGGTGCGCCGATTCTGGATTCGTGTTCACAATTTAATTTACTCATTGACGCAAGTCAACTTGACCAAGGATCCCCTTCAAGCTCTCCTGGGCAAACCGATAGCGGGGATTTCTAAGCATAACAAACGCCTTATAGCTTTCGTGTTTATAGCGGCCAAGATTGCAATCGCACGATCCTGGCGCACCTCAGTAGTGCCGCTCGAGCTGCTCAAAGCCAAGCTGTCTTGGATTATGATAAATGAACGGATGGTAGCCATATTGAATGATAAGATGAAAATATTTGACAAGACCTGGGAACCGTGGATCCGCTATTTGGCAGGCCCCTCTTAGGGGGATTTTTTCCGGCTCTTTACTATTGCCGGACCGCACGCTCCGGGGACTCATTCCCTGGGAGGGTGCTGGACCTGGATGTCGACTTTTTTCCTTCTTAACCAGCCGCTGCCGCTCTCCTTGTCTTCCCTTCCTTTCTTTCCTTTTCCCTTTCTCTGCTTTCTCTTTTCTTTTGTTGTGTATTGATGGCGGGATGTCGTATTTTGTAGTCAGGTCCATGAGACTGCGGGTGGGGGTCGGGTTCCGCTTCCCCCTGGGGGCACAGTGTGTTCCCGTAAGGGGCGCCCGGGGGGGGGGGGGCCTGGACGGCCCGCTCCTTTAAGCACTGAAGAGAGCGATCAGTACCTGCTTCACACTGGTTTGACTGCCATTGTTATTATTATTTGTTTTTTTTTCTCGACTCCTGCTATCCACAATATTTACTTGTACACATTTAATGCTTTCTGCACCATGTGCTCCATGTTGTTTTCAATGTCTATGGTTGGGCCATTTTGGCTCGTTATACTCTGTTGTACTTTTTCTAAAAATCAATAAAAATTATTGAAAATTAAAGCATAATGTTTCCTTATTAGAATGAATACATTAAAGAGGAAAGTATTCTTGATGCATGACCATGTGCAACCTCAAATAAGATTTGAAGCCTACCTTCTCACCATCGATAACCCAAAAGTTGGGAAGTCTGCTCTCTACATGCTGACCTGTAAATACTAGATTCGGAAGTGGTGCTTTGGACCAATTTATTAAGACTGCCATGCAAAATCCAATATTTGACCAGCAGAGGAAATTGTGGGAGTGATTTTCTATTTACCCATCTCTAGGGATTCTTGCTGCATGACCCTGTGCAGCCTCAAATTAGGATTTGAAGTCTACCTTCTGGCCATTGATCACCCAAAAGTTGGGAAGTCTGCTCTATTTAGTCTTATCTGAAAATACTAGATTCGAAAGTGGTGCTTTGGACCAATTTACTAACACTGCCAAGCAAAATCCAATATTCATCCAGTGGAGCAAATAATGGGAGTGCTTCTCTATTTACCTATCTCTAGATAATGTTTTCTACACTCTGCAGTATCTTTACCTCCTTCAATTTTCACTTTTAGGTATATATCAACTGTAACCTCACCTGCAGCTGGAATGGTGTTCATCTGCAGTTCAGAACTAGGAAGAAAGAAAAGATGATAAGTTAGATTCTGCAGAAAATATTATTATCATTTATTCAAATAATTATTTATTCAAATAATTCAGGAAAAAAAAAAAGATTGAATATAATTTTTATTATTTTCAATCAAATTTTTTTTTTACAAAACTCTTTTAAAAAATCATACAAACAAGACAGTATAGTTTATTCCCCTCTAAATTTCCCTCCCCCAACCCTTCTGTCTTCCTATTAATAACAGTGTTCTACCCAACTTCTATGTGTCTCTGGTATGTCCTACTTTTTTGATTTCCCTTGTTTCCTCATAGTCGCATGTAATCTGGCCACATGCATAAGCATGATTTTGAAATTTTTATATTCATCTAAAATATTTTTTTTTTTTTTAAAAATCAGATTCAATTGGAACAGGAAAACAACACAAAATCTTGAAAATGTAAGCATCTTCCATATACCACTGCAATACTGATTAGCAGTTAAAATCACCTGAATCCAGATTTAACCTGGACTGGGACAATTAATGGCAAGAGATCTCCACCACACTATGTCTAAGTTTTTCCATTTGATTGCAAATTAATTTGGAATTGCAGCTAGAAAAGTAACCAAAAATTATTTACTTTACAATAAAATGTACCTTTTGTTTGCATGCACCTAATGTATTTAGCCGATTTAAACTAAAACTTGGGTTGGACTTGAAAACAACGCTTACATCTGGTGAAAGGCTGTGGCAGCAATAACTTTCAGGAGGAGCTTTAGGATGGCATCAGATGTCCTTATGGGTACAAAGCACCTCCATTAAAACTTTGGACGTTTTCTTCCTCTCTTGGTAGTTTTATATACTGTATAACTTGATAATGGCTTACATCAGTTTTCTTTGGGTTGGGCATGGGGAAAGACATAAACTAATCCAGCCTTAACCTCTGAAACACTACAATACCATTCTGGGCTAATCTTTGCTGCTACAAGCCAAGGAGATTTTGTTTTATCCTTCACTGATGAGGCTGCAGTGATGGACACTGATGAGGAGACACTTATGGGCACTAATGAGATGGCACTGATAAGGTGGCACTGATCATGAGGCACTAATATGCAGCACTGATAGGCGGCACTAATATGCAGCACTGATGGGCACTGATGAGGGGCACTGATATGCAGCACTGATGGGTACTGATATGCAGCACTGATGGGCACTGATATGCAGCACTGATGGGCACTGATTTGCAGCACTGATGGCCACTGATTGGCAGCTCTGATAGGTGGCATTGATGGGCACTGCTAGGTGGCACTGATGGATACTAATAGGTGGCACTGATGGGCAGAGATAGGTAGCACTGATGAGCACTGATAGGCAGCAATGGTGGGCACTAATAGGCGGCACTTATGGGTGGCACTGATGGGCACTAATAGATGGCACTGATAGGCAGCACTGATGAGGAGGCACTGAAAAGCATTACTGCTGGGTACTGATTGGCATCTGTGATGGGCACTGACAGGCATCACTGATGGGCACTGATTGTAATTTTGATGGGTACTGATTGGCATCTGATGGGCACTGATTGACGTCTGTAATGGGCACCTCTGATGGGGGCTGTGCTGATATTCAATGCACTGATTATCAGTGCAGACACTGCCCCCCCCCCCCCCCCCCATCAGGAGAACCTCCAATCGTCTCTCCTCTGCTCGCACCTTAACAGCGCAAACTGAGGAAAGCTGATTACTGGCACTTCCTGGTTACCACTGTGATCAGCTGTGATTAGTCACAGCTGATCACGTGTGTATGTCATAGGCTCTTTACCAAGATGGGAGGGGGCGTGCACGAGCGGCTTATCCTGCTGGATATCATATGACGCTCAGTCGGGATAACTTGCAGACATCATTCCACAAAAGGCTGGTAGGGAAGTGGTTAAAGAAAAGGTGTTAACTGGCTTCCACTTTAAGTCATAGTCATTAAAGAATGAGTGGCCCATTATTGTGAGAGCAGAAAGAAGCAATGTAGCTTTAAAGTCATAGATGCATACTTACAAACTATTTTTCTTTTTACAAATAACACCTGCAAGAAAGGAAGGAACAAAATTATTATTTTTTGAATTCACTCACCATGGCCAATCACATATCCACCACCTATATCATATAAGATGCATAACTGACAGTGTTTTCTTTGGCAGTGCAATACAATCATTTCAATAAAGAACATAGAAGGTGTCTAGAAGTCCACTCCAGATGTGATGGATGCATTGGTTTCCTTTGTCAGCCTTTATTTTTACCTGGTCATCCTGCCAGTAACACAGTTCCTGTCCTAGGGTGACAACTCTCTGTACTGTGTCTATGGAGAAACAATGTTGTCACCTTAGGACAGGAAGTGTTCCGGAATTACAGAACACCTCCCCTTTGACCTATCTCTACGTGTCTTTATAGAGTGTAATTCTGTAGTATGAAACTGCCCTCTTTTAGATATACAGTATCTCACAAAAATGAGTACACCGCTTACATTTTTGTAAATATTTTATTATATCTTTTCATGTGACAACGATGAAGAAATTATATTTGCTACAATGTAAAGTAGTGAGTGTACAGCTTGGATAACAGTGTCAATTTGCTGTCCCCTCAAAATTATTATTAATTGTCCAAACCTCTGGCAACAAAAGTGAGTACACCCTTAAGTGGGAATGTCCAAATTGGGCCCAAAGTCTCAATATTTTGTGTGGCCACCATTATTTTCCAGCACTGACTTAACCCTCTTGGGCATCGAGTTCACCAGAGCTTCTCAGGTTGCCACTGGAGTCCTCTTTCACTCCTGCATAATGACATCACGGAGCTGGTGGATGTTAGAGACTTTGCGCTCCTCCACCTTCCGTTTGAGGATGCCTCACAGGTGTTCAATAGGGTTTAGGTCTGGAGACATGCTTGGCCAGTCCATCACCTTTACCCTCAGCTTCTTTAGCAAGGCAGTGGTCATCTTGGAGATGTGTTTGGGGTCATTATGTTGGAATACTGCCCTGCGTCCCAGTCCCTGAAGGGAGTGGGATAATGCTCTGCTTCAGTATGTCACAGTACATGTTGGCATTCATGGTTCCCTTAATAAACTGTAGCTCCCCAGTGCCGGCAGCACTCATGCAGCCCCAGACCATGACACTCCCACCACCATGCTTGACTGTAGGCAAGACACACTTGTCTTTGTACTCCTCACCTGCTTGCCGTCACACACGCTTGACACCATCTGAACCAAATAAATTTATCTTGGTCTCATCAGACCACAGGACATGGTTCCAGTAATCCGTGTCCTTAGTCTGCTTGTCTTCACCAAACTGTTTGCGGGCTTTCTTGTGCATCATCTTTAGAAGTGGCTTCCTTCTGGGATGACAGCCATGCAGACCAATTTGATGCAGTGTGCGACGTATGATCTGGGCAATTGATTCCCCACCCCTTCAACCTCTTCAGGTTGCACGAAAAACATTGACAGCTCTGGTCGGAGCAAAGCTGGCAGCGCCCATATGTCTATTTCCCAAAGACAACCTCTGGATATGACGCTGAGCACGTGCTTCAACTTTTTTGTTTGACCATGGCGAGGCCTGTTCTGAGTGGAACCTGTCCTGTTAAATCACTTTATGGCCTTGGCCACCGTGCTGCAGCTCAGTTTCAGGGTCTTGGTGATCTTCTTATAGCCTAGGGCATCTTTATGTAGAGCAACAATTATTTTTTCAGATCTTCAGAGAGTTCTTTGCTATGAGGTGCCATGTTGAACTTCCAGTGACCAGCATGAGAGAGTGAGAGCGATAACACCAAATTAACTCACCTGCTCCCCATTCACACCTGAGACCTTGTAACACTAAAGAGTCACATGACACCGGGGAGGGAAATGGCTAATTGGGCACAATTTGGACATGCTCACATAGGGGTGTACTCACTTTTGTTGCCAGCTTTTTAGACATTAATGGCTATGTGTTGAGTTATTTTGATGGGGCAGCAAATTTAACCACTTTAGGTCCGCTCACATTGCTGCTACTGCAGCATTGTGGCTCGTTATCGTCCAGCGACGTAGACCTACGTCGCTGGACTCTGCCCCTTGTGGGCGGCGCGCGCGCGCCGCCGGAGGCTCGCTCCCGCTGTTTTCAGTCACATCGGGAGTCGGGCCACAGGAGGAGCAGTGGCGATCGCCGCTGCTATTCCCCGATTGTTGGGGAATCTAGTTTGGAGATCCGCCCGCTTGTGTAAACAGAGCGGGTGGATCTCCTCAGTGACAAGGAGTGACAGATCGGAGTGTTCAGCATAGCTGAACATGCGATCTGTCCTTGTGTCACTCAGTCACCCCCCCCCCCCCACACATGTTAGTAAGCACCAGGTAAACATTAACCCCTCCCTCTCCAATAAAATTAACCCCTTCCCTGCCAGTGTCATTTTTACAGTAACAGTGTATATATATAGCACTGATTACTGCAGTAATGTCACTGGTACCCCCAAAAGTGTAAAAAATGTCAGTCAAGGGTCCGATCTGTCCACCGCAATGTCGCAGTCCCGCAAAAAAAAATCGCAGATCGCCGCCATTACGCGTTAAAAAAAAAAACACCAAAAATGACAGAAATCTTTCCCTTAGTTAGTAAACGCAATAACTTTTGCGCAAACCAATCAAAATACGCTTATTGTGATTTTTTTTACCGAACATCGGTAGCAGAAAACAAATTGGCCAAAAATTTAAAAAAAATTTGATTTTTACATTTTTTTGAGGGAAAATTTCATATAAAAAATGTTAAAAATATTGTTATTTTTTCAAAATAAACGCTCTTTTTTTGTTTATAGCGCAAAAAGTAAAAATTGCACAGGTGATCAAATACCACCAAAATAAATCTCTGTTTGTGGGATAAAAAGGACGTAAATTTAGTTTGGGTACGGCGTCGCACGACCGTGTAATTGTCAGTTAAAGTCACACAGAGCCGAATCACAAAAAGTGGCCTGGACATAAGACAGCATAATCCTCCGGTGGTAAAGTGGTTAAACTGTTATACAAGCTGTACACTCACTACTTTACATTGTAGCAAAGTGTCATTTCTTCAGTGTTGTCATATGAAAAGATATAATAAAATATTTACAAAAATGTGAGGGGTGTACTCACTTTTGTGAGATACTGTGTATTTATATATATATTTATATATTATATATTTATATATATAGTATTTTTCATTGCATACATTGGTATATCACAGCAGCGCAGCACTCTTTATTTATATATTTGGTCCTTTATGTGAGGAACACACATTCAGTGATTGCAGCAGCTGTCAGATTAACACTTTAGTTTCATCACTTTTTTTGGCAGCGCAAGGGTTTTTTCTTTATACATCATGTTTTTAGTAAATTGCCCTTAATCTTCATTACTTAGGGAGCCTCTGAAGGTGGAAATTAAGTGTTGAAGAATTATAATGGCCATCCAAACCTCTTACATAGTTACATAGTTACATAGTTTGTGAGGTTGAAAAAAGACATCAGTCCATCCAGTTCAACCTATGATGTGTGTGTGTGTTTGCTGTTAACCGTACATTGTATACCCCTGTATGTTGTGGTCTCTAAGGTGCCCATCTAATAGTTTTTTGAAACTATCAATGCTTCCTGCTGATACGACTGCTTGTGGAAGAGAATTCCACATCCTTACCGCTCTTACAGTGAAGAACCCCTTACGCATTTTAAGGTTAAACCGCCTTTCCTCTAGTTTTAGTGAGTGGCCACGTGTCTTATTGTATTCCCTTACTCTGAATAGTTTGTTCCTTATGCTAGGGTCGCCAGTACAATATTTGTACATTGATATCATATCCCCCCTCAATCGTCTCTTCTCCAGAGAGAATAAGTTCAGTGCTTGTAGTCTTTCCTCATAACCGATGCCCTCCATTCCCCTAATTATTTTTGTTGCCCTTCTCTGGACTCTTTCCAATTCCAGCACATCCTTCCTAAGGACCGGTGCCCAGAACTGGACAGCATACTCCAGATGTGGCCGGACCAGAGTCTTGTAGAGCGGGAGAATAATCTCTTTATTTCTGGAGTGAATGCCCTTTTTTATACATCCTAGTATTCTGTTGGCTTTGCTTGCAGCGGCTTGGCATTGCATGCCACTGCCAAGCTTGTTGTCTACCAGTACCCCCAGGTCTTTTTCCATCCTAGACTCACCAAGAGGTTCCCCCCCTAGTGAGTAGCTTGCTTTCTGGTTTCTGGCCCCCAAGTGCATTACTTTACATTTTTCTACATTAAATCTCATCTGCCATGTAGCTGCCCACTCCGTTATTTTGTTCAGGTCCACTTGTAAGGTTTCCACATCCTGCCCAGAAGATATTGGCATGCTTAGTTTAGTATCATCCGCAAATACTGAGATTGTACTAGATATCCCCACCTCTAGATCATTTATGAATAAATTAATAGGATTGGTCTCGGGACTGAACCCTGGGGGACCCCACTTTCCACACCCACCCAATCCGAGTACTCCCCATTAATCACCACCCTCTGGACTCTCCCCTGGAGCCAGTTCTCTATCCAGGTACTCACCTTCTGATCCATACCTACCTTCCTTAGTTTGTACAGTAAGCGTTTGTGGGGAACGGTGTCAAAAGCCTTTGCAAAGTCCAGATACACCACATCCACAGGCTTACCTTTATCTAGGTAGCAGCTCACTTCATCATATAAGGTTAATAGATTGGTTTGGAAAGAACGATTTTTCATGAATCCATGTTGATTACTACTAATAATACCGTTTTCATTACTAAGGTCTTGTATGTGGTCCCTTAACATCCCCTCCAAAATCTTGCAGACTACAGATGTTAGGCTGACCGGCCTATAGTTACCTGGGATACACCTCGGCCCCTTTTTAAATATTGGTACCACGTTGGCTTTTTTCCAATCAGCTGGCACCATACCCGTCTGTAAACTATCCTTAAAGATCAAGAATAATGGTCATGCAATCACTTGGCTGAGCTCTTTAAGAACCCTCGGGTGTAAGCCATCCGGTCCCGGTGATTTATTTATGTTAAGTTTCTCTATTTTAGTTTTAAGTCTATCTTCTGTTAGCCATGGCGGCACTTCCTGGGGTGTGTTGTTTAGTTCGGCCTTACAAGCTGGGTTAGTGTAGCCCCCCGATTCTTTTGTGAAGACTGAAGAGAGGAAATTATTTAAAACTTCCGCCTTTTCTCTGTCCTCAGTGGCCATATTTCCTTTGTTGTCTTTTATGGGGCCAATGTGTTCTGGCCTCGCTTTCTTACTGTTTATATACTTAAAGAACTTCTTGGGGTTCTCTTTACTCTCCTCCGCTATATGTCTCTCGTGTTCTATTTTAGCCTCCCTGATTTCATTTTTTACATTTCTTATTACACTCTTTGCAATGCTTAAATGCTGCCAATGACCCCTCAGTCTTGTATTTTTTGAAGGCCTTTTCTTTAGCACTAATATGCATTTTTATGTTGGAGTTTAGCCACCCAGGGTTTAGTTTTGCTCTTTTAAATTTATTTCCCTTTGGAATGCACTGGTCAATCCCCAAATGATGGGTAACTGCACTCCCTACAGGAGTAGGCTGTTGGGAAGAGCCAATAGAGTCCCCACAACATTCAAGATCTGTATATTAGAGTGTTCCAGGTTTAGACACTTCTGGATTGCTGAGGAATGCGGGAAAAGGTACGTGGAGAGTCAGTGTTAAAGCAGAACGTTGCCCAACCTAACAACACTACATAACATTTTTTCTACCCCTTCCTCTAACAGAAACCAAAAATGTTTTCTTTTTTTTTTTTTTGTTGGGGGGGGGGGGCAGAAATCCTTTTTTGAGGGCATCTACTACCTCATTTCTGAGACCAAAATTACATGAACAGTGAGCCTGCTGTCTCCTGGGATACCCAAGTACAGGCAGTCCCCGGGTTACAAAAAAGATGGGGTCTGTGGGTTTGTTCTTAAAGTGGAGCTCCACGCATTTTTTCAAGTTCCTTGAAACACAATGCCTACCCAAAGAACAGTCTGTAATGGCAATTATTTATTTATTTATTTTTTTGTCATTAGGCGATTTGCTAGGACTCCTGGGATGTCTGTGTCATCTATGCCAGGATTCTTTGAACCGCACTTGACTTCCTTCCAGGTGCTGTCTTGATTGACAGGTTGCCATAGCAACAGGGCGGGAACTTCTGCCACCACGGCCATTGTTATGGCAACCTGTATATAACACAGTGTGCTATGCTGCATCCTAACAGCGCAGGCGTGATTTTGGGACGTGCATGCTGGGTAGCCAGCTGCACAGAGTCCCGGAAACAAGTGGGAGCGGGCTTCAGATGCCCATACTTATAATGACCGCTGCCTGTCTGCCAGGATCCTGTGATAAACATCACAATTGTACAGTAAGTAGGAAGAAGCAATACACTTATACCAGTATCCTGTTTATATTGTGCAAATAAAGAGAATCACGGGGGTGCTTTTTGGAGAAAACTGACAAGGAGACTGGAGCTCCGCTTTAAGTCAAATTTGTTTGTAAGTTGGAACAGGTACATTTTTTAGGTGTAGCTACAGTCAAAAGAATCATTTTTAAGTTTTTTGTATAGGGGAGGGTTAACACCCCTGGGCCATTTTTTTGCTTTCTGTGCTCCTGTTCAGAAGATTTCTCCTCACTTTTTGTCCCTATTACAACTGGATTTAGAAAATTTGGGTTGTTGTGGAAACAAGGATTGGTGATAAAGCTTCAGTGGAGACACCTTTTTCCCATGATAACTCTTACAGGAGTGAATTTCCCTTCCTAGGGGTAGATTTCTCCTCACTTCCTGTTGTCTCCCTCTGTTTGTAAGTAGGAGTCGTTTGTAAGTCGGATGTTTGTAACCCGAGGACCGCCTGTAATGGGTCCCAGGAGGCCATGGGTACACTATGGTCATCAAGGGTTGAGACTATCTATTCAAGGTCTTTGCAAACACCCACTGATGACATGGTGCATGCGTATCATCACAGGGCTTCTGCACAACCTGAAAAAGGCAGCTGCACACCCACAAGCAAGCAAGCAATGTGTAATTACTTACCAGCAGCCAAAAACGGGCCACCAAATTTCGCACTATACACTGTATGGGAGTGCATGGTTTAGTTTAGCAAAATGTCTTTTTTATTAGGCCTGTGAGCTGGTCCCTCAGGCTTTACTTTGAAAAGCCTAAAAAATCCTAAAAGAAAGAATGGTCAAATGGAGTGTACCCACCTTTTACCTTTAAAATGATTAGGATCACTATGAGGATAATCAGGAAAACCACCGAGGAGACAATGATGATCATGAGACTTTTTTTTCCATCAGAGCCATTTCCCTCTTTAGTTTTGTGCACTTCTATGGTAGATGCATCTAACGAAGAAAAAAGACAAAAACATAACCCTGTTGAAGCCTATAATTAAATAAACATAGGGTGACAGACAAACCTAAAACACAAGTTCCCTAAAGCCCCGTACACATGTGCAGAATGTCTGGAGACATTTGCCGGTTCAAAGAAAAAACTGCTGACATTCTGTCGTGTGTATGTTGGTCTGTCCAACAGAAGCCGGTCATTTGGCTGGCTTCTGTTGGACGTGCATGCTGGACAACCAGCAGACGACCGCCTTCCGATCAGCGCTATCCACCATTGGAGTATTCTGGCGGGGGGGCGTCCCCCTGTCAGGACACAACAGCTTAGTGGGGGAGATCGATGGACAGAGCTGTGAATTTTTTTCCTGCAACCTGAAAAAAAAAAACTGTAGTGTGTACCAGGCTTAAATCTAAACTCCAAAAGTTTGAAATTTAAAAAAAGGGACATGTGGTGGAGTTGAGGTGTTTCTGCCTAAAAGTACCTTGGTCATAACTAGAGTTGAGCAAACACCTGGATGTCCAGGTTCGGCGGGTTCGGCCGAACTTGAAAAAAAAGTCCGGGTTCGTGAACCGAACTGAACCCGAACTTTACCCCGAACCCGAACCACATTGAAGTCAATGGTGACCCGAACTTTTGAGCACTAAAATGGCTCTAAAAAAAACATGGAAAGGGCTAGAGGGCTGCAAATGGCAGCACAATCTTCTTAAGAACATGGCACGCGCTCTGCAAACAAATGTGGATAGGGAAATAACTTAAAATAACATGAAAAACATAAAAATAGAAAATAATCATCTTGATCTAGGAGGACGAGGCCCATATGGAGTAGGAGGTTGAGGTGGCGGTGGATGTGGTGGTGTAGGTGAAAGCAGGAGGAGGAGGACAAGGTAGCCAACACTGGTTTTTGTTTTTAATTTTAAATTTATTTTTAAATTAGGGTACACCCCAAAAGAGTGAGAAAGGTCAAAAATACAAAAATGGCTGTATAACGCCGGTATACATGTCTATTCTGCACAAGGTACGGAAAAGTCCTGTAGGATCCATGCCTGGTTCATTTTAATGAACGTGAGCTTGTCCACATTGGCTCTGGACAGGCTGCTGCGCTTGTCTGTGATAACGCCCCCAGCCGTGCTAAATACACATTTAGATAATACCCTGGCTGCAGGGCAGGCCAGCACCTCCAAGGCGTAAAGGGCAAGCTCAGGCCATGTGCCCAATTTGGAGACCCAGAAGTTGAAGGGGGCAGACCCGTCATTCAGTACATGTATAGTAGGTAAGGAACGGTAAGGAACTGTATATGGTATATGGCAAGGAACGGTGATTGCGGCGGGGGGGCTTTTTCCCCCTTCTGGGTTGAATCTGGCCTTGGAAAAGGTATGTGTCCCTGGTTGTGGGCCGGGCTCTCCCAAAGCTGTCTAAGTTCTGAGGCCTTCTTGTAGGGACGGGGCTGCACTGGTCTTGCCAGGGACTGGGATTCTGAAAAGACTGTGGTGTATGTGCCCCTGGAGTGGCAGTCCATGGGAGCCATAATTCAACACTATGAGTATGGCACCAAGGACACTGCACTTCCTACACACGTTTTTCACATCTGCCTCTAGGGCCGGGCCTTTTGGTCAGGAGTCAGGACTAGAGGAATTTTTTATTCCTGGCCGAAGGGCCTGCCATTGTATTGCAATATGGCTCTAACCTTGCACTTCTCCACTATCCCTTTCCCCACTTCTATGTGTTGTGTGTCTCATGTTTTGTGTTTTTTATTGTGGCGGTACACTTTATTTTGCACAGCGTGATTAGTAGGGTGTAGGTCCTTGGGCCTGTCCCTGAAAGTCTTGGGAGGGGGTGGATATGGCCTTCTGGCTTGGTTCGCCCTCTCTCATGGGGTCTCTCTTTGGGAGAGCCCCACCTAGTACTTGGGGTGGTCTGTTTCAGCAGACCTCCTAAAGAACGGGGCTGCCTGGTTTCGGCCAGGTTAGCCAGTGTAAGTACCCCAGTCCCTGTCAGGAGCCTTGCGCCCCGGGGGATCAGGGTCAGGGACCATGTGTACAACCTGTGCACTTTTTGTGTTTCACTTTTTTGGTGTGCACTTTTTTATGCACCCACCGGGTGATAGTCTGAGTGTGTTCACACACCCCACGGGCTTAAGAAAAAAAAAAAAAAAAAACAGCTGGTGGTCCTGGTTTGTGTGGCGTGCTGACAAAGCTTTTCCACATTTCATACATGCTAACCCTGCCTTCTGAGGTGCTGGCGGTGCCCTGGCTGCGTTGGCAATCTCCTCCTCCTCCTCTGCCTTCGCCTTGTGCTTCCAATGTGCCCCCGCTGTCAGGTGGAAATGCCTTCTCGACCTTTTGGCTAAGATCAAGTGTCGTATCTGTTGTTATCAGTTATCTGGGTGCCACCCTGCTATGAACATGGTTCCTCCTCCTCCATCTCCTCTTCATCCTCCACCTTGTCATCCTCCAGAACTGTGCCCTTGCTGGACAATTGTGTACCTGGTGTTTGTGGGTGCAGGAACCCACCCTCGGAGCCACTTGTGAATGACTGCCCTGAAAGTCTTGGAAATGATCACTGCTCCGGATCATTGTAGAGGATGAGGATGAGGAAGCGGAGTTGGAGGAGTTAGCAACAGGAGGCAAACTGAAGCGCCCTGCAATCCTTGGTGGTGGAAAGACATGCACCAAACAAATTTAAAGGGTGTATCTCACAGTACCATAATCAGCAAACGCTGCAAAATTATTAATTTTCCCCTAAATGGGTGTTTATTGAATAGCGGAATAGAACAACAGTATCTAAAAGGGTGTATCTCACATGTACAGATACAGGCTAAGCCGCAATTTAATATCTTTATTTCCCCTATATGGGTGTTTATTGAATAGCGGAATAGAACAACAGTACACAAAGGGTGTATCTCACAGTAACATATGCAGACTAGGCCGCATTGTAATATTTTTTCCCTAAATGAGTGTTTATTAAATAGCGGAATAGAACAACAGTATCCAACGGGTGTATCTCACAGTAAGATATGCAGACTAGCCGCAATTTATTATTCTTTCCCCTAAATGGGTGTTTATTGAATAGCAGGATAGAACAACAGTATCCAAAGGGTGTATCTCACATGTACAGATACAGACTAAGCCGCAATTTAATATCTTTTTTTCCCCTACATGGGTGTTTATTGAATAGCAAAATAGAACAACAGTATCCAAAGGGTGTATGTCACTGTAAAATATGAAGGAAAAAACGTTAAGATTAAGCAGACACATATGCACTGAGCTTGCATTACATGGCCGCTGCCCGCCGCACGCCGCCAACCTAACAGACTGATACGTTTTTTTTTCCTCCCTCCTCCTCACTGGGCTCAGGTCAGGGCAAAAAGATCGTGCACTGCACCCCCACACAATAAAATCGATGTAGATCGCTGTCTGATTAAAGAAGATTCTCCTATTCTTTCCCTGAAAGCAATCTCCAGCCTGACCCTACAATAATCTCCTATCTCTCCCTCAGCAGCATCAGGAACCTCTCCCTACAGTAGTTAGAGCAGAGTGACGTGCAGCGCTATGTGACTCCAGCTTATATAGAGGCTGGGTCACATGCTGCACTGGCCAATCACAGCCATGCCATTAGTAGGCATGGCTGTGATGGCTTCTAAGGGCACACTAGTTAAACGCTTGTTGATTGGCTGCCCTGTAGCTGTTAAACCGCGCCATTAAAACCACGCCAAAACATGAAATAAATTACAGCAGACTGTATCCCGAACATACAGTAAAATGTTCGGGTCCGTGTCCGCAGGGCTGCTGTTAGAAATCGCGGGGCCCTGTACAGACTACCTGGCAGGCCCCCCCCCCCCCCCCAAGAAAATATTAAAGATATATATTTAGCTAAAATTACAACAAAATCACTATTAGCAGACACAAATATAACATAACTCACATAATTCCTGCTAAATCTAAAAAAAAAACTATGTTAAATAAAAATGAAGATGAGATGAGAAAAATATATAGGCTGGGCAGTTGGAGCTCAGTGATCAGAGAGAGAAAGAGATTGAGAAACACATTTACAAATAAACTCCTGAGTAGAGATAACATTAGAGCCAGTGCTGGGAGGGGGGGCACACAGGGAAGGGGGATTAGTGAAGCGACAATTGTCTCTTTCTCAGCAGATAAAAGCTGATAGCAGGGAGAGGGACAGATCAGATTCAGATGCTGGAGGAAGATTTCTGTATTTGTTGTCCATCACTAATCTGTGTGGGCCCCCCTGTGTGCTCAGGGCCCCCTACAAGAGGGCTGGTGGTCCCCCCCTATCAGTGGCCCTGCGTGTCCGGGTACCGAACACCTAAAAGTCCGGTACGATCCCGAACAATACAGTCCGGGTTCGCTCAACCCTAGTCATAACTAACTTATGATTGGTGCCCTTTTGGGCGGAAACGTGTTAACTTTTCTGCGAGTCTTTTATCCCTGCGTATGGTTTAATAAAAGGAGGATTTTACTGCAAAAAAAATCTGATCTCCTGGCAAACAGCTAAATACACAAATTAAAAGCATACATGGGAACCTATCAAAGGATTTGTATTAGACCGTATTCACACTGAAGCGGCACGACTTCGGGGGCGACCTGTGAAGTCGCATGCAGCACGACTTCGGCACGACTTGCACGGACTTCACAGAATGAATGTCTATGCAAGTCGCTCCAGGTCGCCCCGAAGTAGCACAGGAACCTTTTTCTAAGTCGGAGCGACTTGTTTCGCTCCTATTAGAACGGTTCCCGTACCAGACAACGGACCGCGACTTGTCAGACTGACAAGTCGCCTGACAAGTCGTATTAGTGTGAATGGAGACTTACTGTCCAACCAGTCTTGTGATTTACACAACTCTGTAGGGCAGGTCAGGAGCCCTAATTTTTCCCTACTGCAGTTCAGTAACATCTAAAGGTTGGGGGGTGGAATGATAAGGACCTGCAGATCATACAAGCACTGTGATTGGCTGTCACAGTTGTCACATGATTGGGAGCCAGTTCTGGCTACAGATCATTAGCTGAGACTGAGAGCTGTTTTTGACAGCTCGGTCACTGTGCTAGGAGCACACAGTGAGCACACATTTATCAGTACAGAAAGCACTGCCATGAAAGAATATGTACAGTTTGTGGGCATTGAAGGCCACCCTCTTTGCCAGCACACATGTATTATTTGGGCAATTTAACTAGACTTATTTTTAGTGCCGGTTTCCACTAGTGCGACTTGCTGTGCGACTTGACACATGTCAAGTTGCACCAGAGGCATAACTAGAACCTTTAGGGCCCCGGTGCAAGAAACCATGAAGGGCCCCCCAGGCCCCTGGCCGGGGCCCTTCCCTTCAAGCCTGGGGCTCTTCCCACTGATCCTGGGGCCCTTTACTCTCGTTGAGGGGCCCTTTATTACCGTTTCACAAGTTCTGCACTGGGCCCCCTTCCTGCAATCTTGGGGCCTCCCCACAGTGGTGGAATGCCAGGGCCCGGTCGCAAGTGTGACCTTTGCGATCCTGGAAGTTCACCCACTGGTGTCAGTAGTTTTTATTTTTTGGTATTTTAATTGTATTATTTTTTATCATTTTATTTTATTTTTTTACAATGTCACTGACTATGACTCTGTCCATTCAGAAAAGGAAGGAGCTGGTAAATAACATATTTACCGACCCCTTCCTGGTTCTCTATTGTGACACATCCCCTGCAGCACCCAGCAGGAGAGGGGAGGGAGCACAGTGGGGGGGGGGGGGGACCAGGGGAGCACACAGGGGCCCAGAGACAGAAGAACACAAGTGAACAGGATAGGAGGAGTGGCGGGGGCAGCATACAGATGAACCAATCTCCTCCATTTTCCTCCTGCAGCTACAGGAGGAAAAAGGAGGACAGTGATTCCTATACATGCTGCCCCCACCACCCCTCCTATCCAGGTGTACAGGGGAGCTGCATGGGCCCCCTGGAGCATGGGGCCCGGTTGCGATTGCAACCCCTGCAACCCCTGTAGTTACGCCCCTGAGTCGCACACAACGAGTCAAAAGCCATTGATTTTAATTCGGCCCATTTCCACTGCCGCGACTTCAGTTGCGTCGACTTCAAAAATAGTTCATGCACTACTTTTGAGCCGGCTTCAGTGCGACTTCCCTCTATAATGAGGGACAAGTGGCACTGAAAGCCGCAGTTTACTTTTGCTACGAAGTCGCACTAGAAGTAGCACGACTTCGTAGCCGCGGCAGTGGAAACGGAGCCTTAAAGAGAGTTTGTAAAGATACAAACATAGGAGCTGCCATTGTTATCTGGTATTACATATGCAGGCTTATCAGTTCTAAGGGACTATCCACCGACCTGTGTTTCTTAGTTATATTAATCTTGGCTTGATAAACAAGCGATGTCTTGATATATAAGTAGCGTCATGTCACAACTGAGTATAAAAGAGAAGAGAGGAGCCTCTAAGTGTAGCAATATGTTTACATTTAATGAAGGTTCAACATTTAGCAACTCACAAACAGGCACATCTAATTATGCAGGCATCTGGGGTAAAGCTGTCTACATATACTAGTGAAAAAATCTATCAGCGCAATAATTAATGTAAAATATCAAACAATACAGTGATACAGTAATTCCAATAACGGTAATTCCAATAACATGCAAAATGATAATGTTCGGCTGCTAACGCTAATTGTGTTCCCACTCCACAATAAATTAGATAAAAAAAAACAAAGGTAGTGCTGCGCCAGAACATAAATGTGTAATAAACCTAAATGTGCAATCAATGTCCACAAAATACTCAAAATGTGCAAAAATATTCAAATATCAGATGGAGAAATCCAAAAGTTGCTAAAATAATTAATTAATATAATGATATAAAATAAATAGTGATAAAGGAGTCCCAATAATCCCACAAATTTCCAACCCTGCTTCAATTCACCACCACCACAAATTAAAGCCTCTCACCTCAATCTCTGACCCAAGAATCAACCAGGGTCAGATACAGCTTTACCCCACAGGGGTCAAAGCGTGGTAGGAGGGATCGTAGGCAGGACAGCAGAGGGTCTCCCAGGACCAGGTATCAATCATCCATAGGAAGAGATCCCAGTGTACAAGGAGAAGACACAAAAAAAATCTAAGGGTCTCCGCTAGGTAACCTCAATAATTGGGTTCGAGAGGATGTAACGTCCGGTAAGCAGACTCCGCCCCCCTAAACGCATTGCGTCGATGCGCCTACTGAAGAAGTCACCGCCTAGCGCGCCGACGCAACATGTATAGGGGGTGGAGCCTGCTTACCGGACGTCACATCCTCTCGAACCCTTTGCAGAACAGTTCTCTTATATGCACTATCAAGTGCTTTTCCTGTAAGTGCATTATCTTTAATAAATTATTGAGATTACCTAGCAGAGAACCTTCGATTTTTTTGTGTCTTCTGGTGTGATGGCAGGCACCCGGCGCTTCAAATTAAAGCTGACACAGCCCGGCGACGCCGGCTTGTGTGATGTTTCAGCCGGCTCTCTTCCTTTCTTCTCTCTGATCCCCTGAACTGGTAAGGCTGCATTGCTGGGCACTGGTCAGGCTGCATTGCTGGGCACTGGTTGGGCTGCATTGGATGGGCACTGGTCAGGCTGTATTGTTGGGCACTGATCAGGCTGCATTGGATAGGCACTGGTTAGGCTGCATTACTGGACACTTATTGGATAGGCACTGGTCAGGCTGCATTGCTGGGCACTGGTAAGGCTGAATTGCTTGGCACTGGTCAGGCTGCATAGATGGGAACTGGTAAGGCTGCATTGGATGGCCACTGGTCAGGCTACATTGCTGGGCACTGGTCAGGCTGCATTGGATGGGCACTGGGCAGGCTGCATTGCTGGGCACTGGTCAGGCTGCATAGATTGGCACTGGTAAGGCCACATTGGATGTGCACTGGTCAGGCTACATTGCTGGGCACTGTTTAGGCTGCACTGCTGGACACTGGTGAGGCTGCATTGGATGTGCACTGGTCAGGCTGCAATGGATGGACACTGGTCAGGCTGTATTGGATGGGCACTGGTCAGGCTGCATTGGATGGGCACTGGTCTGGCTGAATTGTTGGGCACTGGTGAGACTGCATAGATGGGCACTGGTAAGGCTGAATTTCTGGGCACTGGTCAGGCTGCATTGGCTGGGCACTGATCAGGGTGAATTGCTGGGCACTGGTGAGGCCCTATAGATGGGCACTTGTCAGGCTGCATTGGATGGGCACTAGTAAGGCTGCATTGGATGAGTAGTGGTCAGGGTGCATTGGATGGGCACTGGTCAGGCTGCATTGGATGGGCACTGGTCAGTCTGCATTGGATGGGCACTGGCCAGGCTGCATTGCTGGGCACTGGTAAGGCTGCATTGCTGGGCACTGGTGAGGCTGCATAAATGGGCACTGGTGAGGCTGCATTGCTGGGCACTGGTTAGGCTTCATTGCTGGGCACTGGTGAGGCTTCATAGCTGAGCACTGGTCAGGCTGCATTGGATGGGCACTGGTCAGGCTGCATTGGATGGGCACTGGTCAGGCTGCATTGGATGGACACTGGTCAGGCTGCATGGATGGGCACAAGTCAGGCTGCATTGGATGGGCACTGGTCAGGCTGCATTGCTAGGCACTGGTCAGGCTGCATTGGATGGGTACTGGACAGGCTGAATTGGATGGGCACTGGTCAGGCTGCATTGGATGGGCACTGGTCAGGCTGCATTGCTGGGCACTGGTAAGGCTGCATTGCTGGGCACTGGTGAGGCTGCATAAATGGGCACTGGTGAGGCTGCATTGCTGGGCACTGGTTAGGCTTCATTGCTGGGCACTGGTCAGGCTTCATAGCTGAGCACTGGTCAGGCTGCATTGGATGGGCACTGGTCAGGCGGCATTGGATGGGCATAGGTCAGGCTGCATTGGATGAACACTGGTCAGGCTGCATTGCTGGGCACAAGTCAGGCTGCATTGGATGGGCACAAGTCAGGCTGCATTGGATGGGCACTGGTCAGGCTGCATTGGTAGGCACTGGTCAGGCTGCATTGGATGGGTACTGCACAGGCTTAATTGGATGGGCACTGGTCAGGCTGCATTGGATGGGCACTGGTCAGGCTGCATTGGATGGGCACTGGTCAGGCTGCATTACTGTCACTGGTCAGGCTGCATTGCTGGGCACTGGCTATGCTGCTATTAGTCAACAACAATGATTGATGGCTGGGACCCAGCAATCTGCAAAGCAGATGATTGTAAACAACACAGAGCTCTTTCCAGGCAGCGGGGATGACGCAATTTTTGTTTCCCTGCAAAGCAGGGAATAAAAACTGACACATCCCTAGTTGAAGTTCCACACAGTAAACACTCCAAGCATATAACCCTTTGATCGCCCCTAGATGTTTAACCCCTTCCCAACCAGTGTCATTAGTGACAGTGCATATTATTATCGCTGATCACTGTATTAGTGTCACTGGAGATGTTAGTGGCAGTTAGTCAGTTCCCACAAAGTGTCAGTTAGTGCCTGATTTTCTGACGCACTATCACAGTCCTGTTATAATTCGCTGATCACTGCCATTACTAGTATAATAAAAATATAAATAAATACATAAATAAATAAATACAAATTCCATTGTATATACCATAGTTTGTAGAAGCTATAACTTTTGTGCAAACCAATTAATATACGCTTATTGGGATTTTTTTTTTACCAAAAAATATGTAGCAGAATACATTTTGTTCCAAATGTATGAAGAAATTTTTTTTTTTTTTTCAAAATGTTTGATTTTTTCATGTATATAAAAAAGGATTATAATTTATAACAAACTTTGTTGCAGATTCCTACACTTTGTTATTCTGAAGAAATCCCCGTCAGTTCCTCTGTGCTGAGTGGGTCTAATGGGAGTGGTTTCATAATTATCAATCAGCTGTGCAGCTGCAGAGCACTAATGAGGAAATCTGCTGGGCGTGCATCCCTTTAAGGCTTGTATCCACTATAAGAAAAAAGGGCAAGAATTTTCATCCAAAAAACTTTCGCATGATTTTCGCATAGAGGGTACACAACTTTCAACAGCTGACTCCAACTTTTCATAAGAAAATCCCCGAAAGGGACAAATTCCCAAATTTTTCTTGTATAGGAACAGAACAAACTAATTTTGTTTAACCAAGTCCCAAATAGCCGGCGTACATATACTGTGCACAGTGGCAGGTCGGCTCGTTCCCGCGAAACGAAGCGCGTCTGGCGGCGCGCACACACCCATTCTCCACAGGGGAAGCTGATCTACAGGTTTGGCAGCCTCAATTGCCGCCGGAAACCCGCGATCACTCCCCGTGGAGACAGAATGGCTGTTCTGTCAGCAATGGACACAAGGCTCCTGTGTTCCCATACCTTTTGAGATGGGAACAAGGGACACCTACTAGCAAAAGAATATAGGCATAGAACACACCCATGCCACGCCCCCTTAAAGGAGACTTGTACAAAAAATGATTAGTGAAGCCGACAAATGCTTTTTTTTATCACCACTATTCCTTTATATTGGCTTTTAACATGTACCAATGTGGAAATTTAGAAATTGGATGAAAGGTTTAGCAATGGGAAACACTTTTTGAAAGATAAAAATTGCATTTTTATATACAACTATATAGATCAGACCAAAATGAGGGACAAATGAGGAAAGAGGGACAGACGGACTTTGTTCCAAATTAGGGACAGTGGGGAGCTATGTGTTCCTCCTATGTAGGAACAAAGGTCCCTGTGTTCATTCCCTAAGTACATCCCCCCAAACAGTTAGAAAGCACCCCCTAGGTACACATTTAACCCTTTGATCACCCATAGTGGTAACCCCTTTCCTGCCAGTGTCATTATTACAGTAACAGTGAAGATTTTTAGCACTGATTACTGTAGTTATGTCACTGGTCCCCCCAAAAGTGTCAAAAATGTCAGTTAGGGGTCCGATCTGTCCCGCTAAAAATCGCTGATCACCGCCATTACTAGTTAAAAAATAAAATAAAATAAAATAAAAATGACATAAATCTTTCTTCTAGTTTGTAGGCGTGATAACTTTTGCGCAAACCAATCAATATACACTTATACATATGTGTAAAATCCATGTAGCAGAATACAAATTGGCCCTAAAATGATGAAAATGGGCACTGGTCAGGCTGCATTGCTGGGCACTGGTAAGGCTGCATTGCTGGGCACTGGTGAGGCTGCATAAATGGGCACTGGTGAGGCTGCATTGCTGGGCACTGGTTAGGCTTCATTGCTGGGCACTGGTCAGGCTTCATAGCTGAGCACTGGTCAGGCTGCATTGGATGGGCACTGGTCAGGCTGCATTGGATGGGCATAGATCAGGCTGCATTGGATGGACACTGGTCAGGCTGCATTGCTGGGCACAAGTCAGGCTGCATTGGATGGGCACAAGTCAGGCTGCATTGGATGGGCACTGGTCAGGTTGCATTGCTAGGCACTGGTCAGGCTGCATTGGATGGGTACTGCACAGGCTGAATTGGATGGGCACTGGTCAGGCTGCATTGGATGGGCACTGGTCAGGCTGCATTGGATGGGCACTGGTCAGGCTGCATTACTGTCACTGGTCAGGCTGCATTGCTGGGCACTGGCTATGCTGCTATTAGTCAACAACAATGATTGATGGCTGGGACCCAGCAATCTGCAAAGCAGATGATTGTAAACAACACAGAGCTCTTTCCAGGCAGCGGGGATGACGCAATTTTTGTTTCCCTGCAAAGCAGGGAATAAAAACTGACACATCCCTAGTTGAAGTTCCACACAGTAAACACTCCAAGCATATAACCCTTTGATCGCCCCTAGATGTTTAACCCCTTCCCAACCAGTGTCATTAGTGACAGTGCATATTATTATCGCTGATCACTGTATTAGTGTCACTGGAGATGTTAGTGGCAGTTAGTCAGTTCCCACAAAGTGTCAGTTAGTGCCTGATTTTCTGACGCACTATCACAGTCCTGTTATAATTCGCTGATCACTGCCATTACTAGTATAATAAAAATATAAATAAATACATAAATAAATAAATACAAATTCCATTGTATATACCATAGTTTGTAGAAGCTATAACTTTTGTGCAAACCAATTAATATACGCTTATTGGGATTTTCTTTTTTACCAAAAAATATGTAGCAGAATACATTTTGTTCCAAATGTATGAAGAAATTTGATTTTTTTGGATTTTTTGTAATTGTATATGTTTTATAGTAGAAAATAACGTTTTTTTTTTTTTTTTTTTTCAAAATGTTTGTTTTTTTCATGTATATAAAAAAAGATTATAATTTATAACAAACTTGTTGCAGATTCCTACACTTTGTTATTCTGAAGAAATCCCTGTCAGTTCCTCTGTGCTGAGTGGGTCTAATGAGAGTGGTTTCATAATTATCAATCAGCTGTGCAGCTGCAGAGCACTAATGAGGAAATCTGCTGGGTGTGCATCCCTTTAAGGCTTGTATCCACTATAAGAAAAAAGGGCAAGAATTTTCATCCAAAGAACTTTCGCCCGATTTTCGTATAGAGGGTACACAACTTTCAACAGCTGACTCCAACTTTTCATACGAAAATCCCCGAAGGGACACATTCCCAAATTTTTCTTGTATAGGAACAGAACGAACTAATTTTGTTTAACCAAGTGCCAACTAGCCGGCGTACATATACTGTGGCACAGTGGCAGGTCGGCTCGTTCCCGCGAAATGAAGTGCATCTGGCGGCGTGCACACACCCATTCTCCACAGGGGAAGCTGATCTACAGGTTTGGCAGCCTCAATTGCCGCCGGAAACCCGCGATCACTCCCCGTGGAGACAGAATGGCTGTTCTGTCAGCAATGGACACAAGGCTCCTGTGTTCCCATACCTCCCAAACTTTTTGAGATGGGAACAAGGGACACCTACTAGCAAAAGTATGTAGGCATAGAACACACCCCCTGCCACGCCCCCTTAAAGGAGACTTGTACAAAAAATGATTAGTGAAACCGACAAATGCTTTTTTTTATCACCACTATTCCTTTATATTGGCTTTTAACATGTACCAATGTGGAAATTTAGAAATTGGATGAAGGGTTTAGCAATGGGAAACACTTTTTGAAAGATAAAAATTGCATTTTTATATACAACTATATAGATCAGACCAAAATGAGGAACAAATGAGGAAAGAGGGACAGACGGACTTTGTTCCAAATCAGGGATAGTTGGGAGCTATGTGTTCCTCCTATGTAGGAACAAAGGTCCCTGTGTTCATTCCATAAGTACATCCCCCAAACAGTTAGAAAGCACCCCCTAAGTACACATTTAACCCTTTGATCACCCATAGTGTTAACCCCTTTCCTGCCAGTGTCATTATTACAGTAACAGTGAAGATTTTTAGCACTGATTACTGTAGTAATGTCACTGGTCCCCCCAAAAGTGTCAAAAATGTCAGTTAGGGGTCCGATCTGTCCCGCTAAAAATCGCTGATCACTGCCATTACTAGTTAAAAAATAAAATAAAATAAAAATGACATAAATCTTTCTTCTAGTTTGTAGGCGTGATCACTTTTGCGCAAACCAATCAATATACACTTATACATATGTGTAAAATCCATGTAGTAGAATACAAATTGGCCCTAAAATGATGAAAAAATTAGATTTTTACATTTGCTTTATTGGGAATGTTATATCGCAGAAAGTGAAAAATATTGTTTTTTTTTTTTTCTTTCAGAATTGTCGCTCTTTTTTTGTTTATAGCGCAAAAAACAAAAATCGCAGAGGTGATCAAATCCCCCCCCAAAAGAAAGTTCTATTTGTGGGGAAAAAAAGACATACATTTTTCTTGAGTACCGCTTCGCATGAACTCGCAATTGTCAGTTAAAGTAACGCAGCGCCGAATCGCAAAAAATGGCCTGGTCCTTAAGGGGTCAAACCCTCCGGTCCAGAATTAGTTAATGTGTACTGTTTTCATACAATTTTCATACACGCAAAATTCAGAAAAAGAAAGACTGGGCATAATCAGAAACATAAAAAAAAGCCTTTGTCGTACGAGAATTTTTGTACAAATTTTCGCTCATCGGTTTCGATTTTCTGTGAAACAACAAGGAAAATTGAACGATCAATCGCCTGATTTTCTTATAGTGTGTACCCCACTTAAGACGTGTTCCTATTGAGAGTATCTCACCAAAAATGACATTTTTGTTGCAGGGGATGCCCGAAATCTGACTTGTATCTTAGTGCAGACTTCTGGGAAAATTGGTGAGCCAATCACACAAGCAGGAAATTATGTTTCTGGGGGTGTGGTCAGTACACATTCTGTGTACAGAACAGCTCCAGGTCGCCATATTGAATTTTATAGAAAATGACAGCACTGCAGATTGAAAAGGAAAGGTATGCTGAGCGTTGAGTATTTTAATTTAGAATAAAAAATTTTCAAAAGTGTTCAAACATATCCAATGTCAGTATGAAGATTCGTATGTTATTTTATTTTAAATCCCAAGCACTATATATAGCACAATGAGGGCATCCGTTTTATGCAGTATATCGCTGAGCCCGGGGTTCACACCGAATGTGGCTTTGAAATTGCGCTACTTCAGCACGATTTCAAAGCCGCCAGTCAGTGTGATTTCATGTGCGGCTTGCCAACATCTGTACCATTTCATGCAGATATGTCAATGCAAGTCGCACATGAAATTGCCAAAAATAGTGCAGGAAACTATTTCAAACCGGTACAAGTGGGAGTCGCACTGATTTGAAATGGTTCCATAGCTACAAACAGGTGCGACTTGTCATGCGATTTTGAACTGGTAAATGACATGACAAGTCCCACCGGAATGAACAGGGACTGAAAGAAAGAAGATCTTACCTTCATTTTAGAAGAAGGTTCTTTACAGTCAGACCGGTTAAACTGGGGAATTAGTGATGGACGAACATCGGCCGGGGCGGTTCGCGAACGCCAGCCGCAAATTTTCTCAAAAGTCAGCGAACCACGAGTTCGCGGCGGGCCCCATTGACTTTAATGGGAGGCGAACTTTAAAAACCTTTAGGCCATATTTGCAGCCACAAAAGACTTACTAGCTGTGCACAAATAGCCCCAGCACATGGACAATGTCATAACAGAAGTATTGCAATTGAAAAAGTTGCCCTGCATTTTTTTATTTTTTTTTTACAGCAAAAAATATATATATTATTTTTCATAAATCAGCCAGCCGGTAAATACATGTCTAATACATATAGGGTCCATTCATACATCTGTAAAATGGGTCCGCATCCATTCCACAATTTGGCGGAACCTTTACAGATCCATTGATTTTCATTTCCAGTCTGAAAAATTAGGCATTCACAGGATTCAGAAGTAAGTGTCGCCCATTCCAGGCCCCAAACATTAGCCCACATGCGTTTACCTGACAGTAGTGTTGAGCGAACACGGACTGTATTATTCGTGTTCGTACCGAATAATTGGATTTTTTGTACCCGAACACGGACACGGACACTTTACTGTATGTTCGGGTAAAAATCCGTGTTCGGTCGTTTTATTTCCGGGTTTTGCATGCTTTGGCGCTCTTTTCATGGCGGGCTTTCAACAGCCAATCAACAATCGTTTAACTGGTGTGCCTTAAGCCATCCCAGCCATGCCTGCAAATGTCTCAGTAGCTGTGATTGGCCGTCTGAAGCATGTGACCAAGTCTTTATAAGTTCGAGGCAGCCGCAGCGGCGTCATTATGCTGCTTAGATTCAGGGACAGAGCACACATCAACGTGCTGGCTGCTGATTAGGGAAAGATAGGCAGGAAAAAACCATTTGTGTCCGGATAGAATTGAGGGACAGGTCGGAGTGTTTAGGCAGGGCGAGTTGTAGGCATTTTAGGGATAGAGTCTGCTGAATTATATAGGGTCAGTGTCTTCTACAAACTACAATCGATATTGCTGTGTGGGGGGTGGGGTCTGCACTCAATCCTGATCTACGATCTCTTCTCAATCCTGTTAGGGACAGAGTCTGCTGAATTTTAGGGAAACTGTGTTCTACAAACTACAATCGATATTGCTGTGTGGTGTGGGATTGGAGATAGGCAGGTGTCAGTGATCCACATCCATTTTTCTGTGTGTGAGCTGCAGTGAACACAATCTTTTTGGGCTGCAGTGAACACAATCTTTTTGGGCTGCAGTGAACACAATCTTTTTGGGCTGCAGTGAACACAATCTTTTTGGGCTGCAGTGAACACAATCTTTTTGGGGTGCAGTGAACAAAATCTTTTTGGGGTGCAGTGAACACAATCCTTTTTGGTGTGCAGTGAACACAATCTTTGTGGGGTGCAGTGAACAAAATCCTTTGTGGGGTGCAGTGAACACAATCTTTTTGGGGTGCAGTGAACAATATCCTTTTTGGGGTGCAGTGAACAACATCCTTTTTGGGGTGCAGTGAACACAATCTTTTTGGGGTGCAGTGAACAAAATCCTTTGTGGGGTGCAGTGAACACAATCTTTTTGGGGTGCAGTGAACACAATCTTTTTGGGGTGGAGTGAACAACATCCTTTTTGGGGTGCAGTGAACAAAATCCTTTTTGGGGTGCAGTGAACAAAATCATTTTTGGGGTGCAGTGAACACAATCTTTTTGGGGTGCAGTGAACACAATCTTTGTGGGGTGCAGTGAACACAATCTTTTTGGGGTGGAGTGAACAACATCCTTTTTGGGGTGCAGTGAACAACATCCTTTTTGGGGTGCAGTGAACACAATCTTTTTGGGGTGCAGTGAACACAATCTTTGTGGGGTACAGTGAACAGAATCTTTGTGGGGTGCAGTGAACACAATCTTTGGGGGGTACAGTGAACACAATCTTTGTGAGGTGCAGTGAACACAATCTTTGTGGGGTGCAGTGAACACAATCATTGTGGGGTGCAGTGAACTCAATCTTTGTGGGGTACAGTGAACACAATCTCATACTGAAGGTTTGAGGGTGCTGCCTGTTCCATACTCCCCCTACTCCTCATCTAGCCTTTTAGGGGTACAAACAATAGTAATTGGGGCCTAGTGTGGTTGTGTACGTGTGATATACATACACTTTTTTGGGATCATATTTTCTATTCCGCTATTTAATCAAAAACCTTTGGGGATCAGTTAAATTGGGGGATAGTCTGTGTTGGTACGTGTGAGAGAGATCCACCTTTCCAAGTTGTTGGGGTTCATCTCATACTTCTGAAGGTTTGAGGGTGCTGCCTGTTCCATACTCCCCCTACTCCTAGCCTTTTAGGGGTACAAACAATAGTAATTGGGGCCTAGTGTGGTTGTGTACGTGTGATATACATACACTTTTTTGGGATCATATTTTCTATTCCGCTATTTAATCAAAAACCTTTGGGGATCAGTTAAATTGGGGGATAGTCTGTGTTGGTACGTGTGAGAGAGATCCACCTTTCCAAGTTGTTGGGGTTCATCTCATACTTCTGAAGGTTTGAGGGTGCTGCCTGTTCCATACTCCCCCTACTCCTAGCCTTTTAGGGGTACAAACAATAGTAATTGGGGCCTAGTGTGGTTGTGTACGTGTGATATACATACACTTTTTTGGGATCATATTTTCTATTCCGCTATTTAATCAAAAACCTTTGGGGATCAGTTAAATTGGGGGATAGTCTGTGTTGGTACGTGTGAGAGAGATCCACCTTTCCAAGTTGTTGGGGTTCATCTCATACTTCTGAAGGTTTGAGGGTGCTGCCTGTTCCATACTCCCCCTACTCCTAGCCTTTTAGGGGTACAAACAATAGTAATTGGGGCCTAGTGTGGTTGTGTACGTGTGATATACATACACTTTTTTGGGATCATATTTTCTATTCCGCTATTTAATCAAAAACCTTTGGGGATCAGTTAAATTGGGGGATAGTCTGTGTTGGTACGTGTGAGAGAGATCCACCTTTCCAAGTTGTTGGGGTTCATCTCATACTTCTGAAGGTTTGAGGGTGCTGCCTGTTCCATACTCCCCCTACTCCTAGCCTTTTAGGGGTACAAACAATAGTAATTGGGGCCTAGTGTGGTTGTGTACGTGTGATATACATACACTTTTTTGGGATCATATTTTCTATTCCGCTATTTAATCAAAAACCTTTGGGGATCAGTTAAATTGGGGGATAGTCTGTGTTGGTACGTGTGAGAGAGATCCACCTTTCCAAGTTGTTGAGGTTCATCTCATACTTCTGAAGGTTTGTGGGTGCTGCCTGTTCCATACTCCCCCTACTCCTAGCCTTTTAGGGGTACAAACAATAGTAATTGGGGCCTAGTGTGGTTGTGTACGTGTGATATACATACACTTTTTTGGGATCATATTTTCTATTCCGCTATTTAATCAAAAACCTTTGGGGATCAGTTAAATTGGGGGATAGTCTGTGTTGGTACGTGTGAGAGAGATCCACCTTTCCAAGTTGTTGGGGTTCATCTCATACTTCTGAAGGTTTGAGGGTGCTGCCTGTTCCATACCCCCCCTACTCCTCATCTAGCCTTTTAGGGGTACAAACAATAGTAATTGGGGCCTAGTGTGGTTGTGTACGTGCGAGATACATACACTTTTTTTGATCATATTTCCTATTCCGCTATTCAATAAAAACCTTTGAGGATCAATTGAATTGCGGGATAGTCTGTGTCGGTACGTGTGAGAGAGATCCACCTTTCCAAGTTGTTGGGGTTCATCTCATACTTCTGAAGGTTTGAGGGTGCTGCCTGTTCCATACTCCCCCTACTCCTCATCTAGCCTTTTAGGGGTACAAACAATAGTAATTGGGGCCTAGTGTGGTTGTGTACGTGTGATATACATACACTTTTTTTGGATCATATTTTCTATTCCGCTATTCAATAAAAACCTTTCTAGGGCAAGATCTTAAATTACAGAAATATGAGGAGACCGTCAAATAAGGGCCGTGGCCTGGGTCGTGGTGCTGCTGGTAGAGCTCCTGTTGCAAGGAGAGGACATGGTCGATCTGTGCCAGCTACACGCACAAGTGAAACACCTTCCTCAAGTGTGAGTAGGCGACAGAACCTGCATCAGTATTTGGTAGGGCATCAAACGCCCCTAGAAGTGATGAGGCCAGAACAAGTTGAGGCGATAGTAGATTGGTTTGCTGCTGACAGTGCCTCCAGTTCCTTCACATTGTCTCCCACCCAGTCTACTGCAGAAAGGTCAGAGTTGGCACCTGCAGCCAATGTCCAACCGTCTTTCACCTCACCCCCTTGCAAATCAGGCCAGCAGTCTGAGCCCCAAGCCATACAGCAGTCTCTTATTCTTTTTGAGGACTCTGTCAGCAGGGTTTCCCAGGGCCATCCACCTAGCCCTGCCCCAGAAGTGGAAGAGATTGAGTGCAGCGATGCCCAACCACTTATTTCTCAAGATGAGTACATGCAAGGATCATCGCAGCACGTCTCCGATGATGACGAAACGCAGGTGCCAACTGCTGCGGCGTTCAGAATTGTGGAGACTGACAAGGAGGGCAGGGGTGAAGACTGGGTGGAAGATGATGTGGAGGACGATGAGGTCCTCGACCCCACATGGAATGAACGTCATGCAGGTGAACTGAGTAGTTTGGAGGAAGAGGCGGTGGTCGCACAGAGCCACCAGCACAGCAGAAGAGGGAGCAGGGTGCAGAAGCGGAGCGGCCGTGCCCTAGACACTACGCCCGCTACTGCCCAACGCAGCAAGGGAACGAGCGCACCAAAGTCAGCTCAAAGGAGTTCTCTAGCGTGGAAGTTCTTTAGAAAATGTGCTGATGACAGGACACGAGTGGTTTGCACCCTGTGCAATCAGAGCTTGAAGCGAGGCATGAACCTTCTCAACCTGAGCACAACCTGCATGATCAGGCATCTAAGTGCAAAGCACGAGCTGCAGTGGAGTACACACCTTCAAAACCAAGAAACGTCTCTGGCTCATCCTGCTTCCTCTTCTGCTGCAGTCTCGGCCGCTCCAGCCACATCTGTAGTGATACCGGCACCTGCCACCCCGCAAACAGACGATCTGTCAGCAACACCACCACCTGGGTCACCAACAACCATCTCCACAATGTCCCGTGGAAGCGTTCAGCTTTCCATCTCCGCAGCCTATTGCATTAAGGTGTGCACCCCAAAGTTGAAATACACATGCATGTGTTTGCCAGCAGGGAGAGTAATGTATCGGGGCCATGTACCTGTAGGCAAGGAGAAATAGAGCAGAGCAGGTCCCAGGGAGATCTTTCCCATCTCCTCACTGGCAATGCTATGTGCCCTAGGTGATTAGGGTGTGCCCAGGCACACCCAGCACACCCTGTGCGCACGCCTATGTCACCGCCACATCCACCACCACCTCAACCTCCCTCCTACTCCATATGGGCCTCGTCCTTCAGAGATGAAGAAGAACATTGTTTTATTTTTCTGTTTTTTTTTGTTGTTTTAAGTTATTTCCCTATCCACATTTGTTTGCAGAGCACTTGCCATGCTCTTAATTACGTTTTGCTGCCATTTGCAGCACTCTAGCCCTTTCCTTTGGTGTTTTAGAGCCATTTTAGTGCCTTAAAGTTCGGGTCCCCATTGACTTCAATGGGGTTCGGTGTCCGGGAAAAGTTCGGTAAAAGTCCGGGACACGGACCCGGACTTTTTTTTAAAGTTCGGCCGAACCCGTCGAACACGGACATCTAGGTGTCCGCTCAACCCTACCTGACAGCTAAGTACATGGTATTCTGTGGCTGTGGCTGAAGGTACATTAGGCATTCACACAGTATACAGAAGTAAGTGTCGGCCTGTATGGCTAGAGGTATGGTAGGTGTTCACAGTACACAGAGCCATAAGTGTCGGCCTGTATAGGCTCCAAAAATTAGCTCACATGGTTTGAACTGACAGCAAAAAACTTTTTGATGGCTAGAGGTATGGTAGGCGTTCACAGTACACAGAACCGTAAGTTTGGCGCTGTGTGTACCAGACTTCACTCAGCAAACTAGGCAATATTGTTGCATGACACAAATACACTTGAAAAAGTTTACTCAGATAACACTCCACTTCAATATGTGACATTGCCTCCATAATTGGGGCGGGGGCAATCTGTCTATCACACCAGTTATAATACATTATAAGTGCTTTTGTCACTGTGTGTAGTGTTGCTGCAGAAACGCTCAGTCTCACCACCACACCGGTCACAATGCTGCACAGTGCACAATAATACTGCTAATCCACTATAATATGCTTTCTACAAAGTATATTATACTGTGGATTATCCCCCCCCCCCTGTTTAGTGCACTGCACAGCAATACCAAAAGATTTGCAGCCCTTTAAATGACTTTTGTGGACATTAACAGAGCAATTTGTGTGTAACTGCAGCCGAACTCTAACTGCCCCTAAAGCAACCACAGGATACCTGGCCCTATAGTAAAGAGATTGTAATAGACCCTAAAACGACATTGGAGCATTTTAAATGACTTTGGTGGACATTGACAAAGCGATTTCTGTATGACTGCAGCCGATCTCTAACTGCCCCTACAGCAACCACAGGATACCTCTCCCTAAGCTCAAAAGATCCTAGACCTATACCGAACAATACCAGCCCTGAAAAGGACTTTTGTGGATCTTCAAAACGCTATATGTGTCTAGCAAACTCTTCCCGACGAGCACAGCAGACCTCTCCCTACACTGGCAGAAAGGGGAATGTGAAATGGCCGCCATATCGGGCATATTTATAGGGTAGGGGTCTGTCCATGTGCTGGAATGTTTCAATTGGCTGTCCCATTCCACATGACGGCTGTGTCACGGGTCAAAGTTCTCCCCAATGTAAACAAATATGGCCACCCCGAACGACACCATGTGTTCGCAAATTTGGCGGGTAGAGAACAAGAAAAATTTGCCGCGAACCGACCGCCGGGCGAACCGCAAGGCCATTTCTACTGGGGAATGCTTTATCTGGTGATAGTGGTTTAAAAAATAATAATGAAATATAATAAAGAAAGGGATAATTTTTTAGCAACTATACATTGTCATAATTTATAATAATCAAAAGCTAAGAGACCAATACAATCTAGGGCAGGGGTCACAATTGGCCGCTACAGGATTTTTCTCTGGCCAGCACCTAGGGTTAGTGGTGTATCCTGATGATTAATTAATACTGATGATTAATATCAGCAGAGGCTGCCTACAGTCTCTGCTTCAACATTCCCCATGTAAGGGGGGGGAGGCTCCAATGTAGGGGGGACTCTGATGGGGACCCTGATGTAAGGGGGGGAGGCTCTAATGTAAGGGGAACTCTGATCAGGACCCTTATGTAGGAGGGACTCTAATAATGCCTGATGTAAGGGCCCTCCCCTTACATCAGGCATTATTAGAGTCCCTCGCACATAATGCTCCAATGGGGCCCCTGATAAAAATGTAACTCTGATGGGAACTCTTATGTAAGGGGGACTCTGATAGTGACCCCATTGTAAGGAGGACTCCAATGAGGACCCTGATAAGAGTGGAACTCTGATCGGGGCTCTAATGTAAGGGGGGCTTTAACGGGCACCCTGATGTAAAGAGGAGCTCTCATAGGGACCCTGATATAAGGATGGACTCTGCTGAGAACCCTGATGTAAAGGAGGTTCTGATCCCTCCTCTGATGTAGGAGGGATTCTGTTAGGAAGACTGATGTATAAGGGACCCTAATGGGGATTTTTTTTCAGCCCACAAATATTTGTAAAATATACAATGTGGCCCTTGTACTAAAAAGTTTGGAGAGCCCTGATTTAGGGAACCAATTTCACTGCCCTTAGGAGAGCATTTTCCCCTTCTGTGTGGCCCAAGGAGCTCTTGTTTTTCTTTCCTTTGAACCAAAACTTTGGGAGATGTGAGAGAGAGAGACACATTTAACTCTATAACAACACATTCAATAAAATCCAGTAGGGTGTCTGGGACCCACGTAATGGAATTGGAAGATGGGCAAATTTGGAAAACCAAATTCTAAGAAATTGCCTCGCGAGTTGGTTCTCTAGCACCTACAAAAAAAACCTAAAATATCATTTTTAGTTAGGCTGACCCTTAAAAATGAATGTATTTTTTTTATGTTTTTTTTATGTATTTTTACATAATGAATGTATGTTTCTTTATATATTTGAATATGTTGCATTCTCATTTTCAGCCACCAGGTGGAAATATAGCCTCCTCCCAGCTATGTACAAACTTTCAGTCAGACAGAGAGAGAGACCAAAATCAAACAGATTCTGCTGTACTCTCTTTAGAAAACCTATTATCCTTGTCATTGGACTAGATTGTATTATGTTTATTTGTAGTACAAATATATATATAAAGAGCACAAAACAAATTATACAAAAAAGTAAAGCCAAAGGAAATTATTTATACAGTGACCCTAATTCCCGGCACCAGACATACAATGACATGAAACATATATGGAGCTAGGAGCCCCTTTACTTTACCATTGATGATTAGTCTGGTTCCTCCTCCATACTGAATTTCATCTTCATATTGGTTGTCACCTGCACACCATTTGACCACCACAAAGCAGTGAAATGAAGTGTTGTCTGCCTTCGTCACATCCTTTATCATTAGATTAGTCATTCTTTCTATGGATGTCCGATGTCTATATGTAGAATGAACCATTTCCTGGTAGGGGTGGAAGGCGTACGGTCCGGTTACATTCCCCACTCTCCAGTATACATTGACTCGTAGAACATCTCTTTCTGAATACTGACCATTAAGGGTGTAGGAGCAGGTAAGGTTCACCGAATGTCCTTCTTGTACTGAGATCTCATTAGTTAGCAGATCCCAGGATAGTTGGTAATCTGTATGGAAAAAAAATGTAGGAAATAAGCCAATCCACGTATGTGAAACAGCGAGATCCAGTCCTGCTTGTACATAACAAGATCTAGTCTCTAAATAAGCGTTTCTCAGGCAGGGTTCCATGGATCCCTAGCGTTCCTCTAGTCTAGAGGTTAAACAAGGTTCCTTGGGCAATGGCCAATTTCTGCCTTAGGGAGAAGTAACCACTGACACCTGTGATCTTTTTAGTTATCTGTAAGGAGGGAAAGCTCCCAATGATCACAAATGTATGGAGCATCCTATCCAGTGACCATCACAGTAATGTACAATAATCTAAAGATATAGTACCTATTAGCAGGGAACGTTATTTTTAGGGGTCCTTCATCAAAAAAAAAAGTTGGAAAACGCTGGTCTTGTTGTGTTGCCTTCTACACTCATATCTTGCTGTGTGTACCTATATATTCTGAATAGAACAGGGTGTCTGTCACTTAGTTTAACCCCTTGCCGACCGCCCCTTGCAGATTTACTGCGGCAGGCCAGCTCGGCTGTGCATAATCACGTAGATCTACATGGTTATGTGCACGTGGTCTTGGCGTAGCAGTGCTCTCGCTGTGATTAGACACAGCGGGAGTCAGACCGGGGGAGGAGCAGGCTGGATCGCCGCCGGCCTCCCGCAATCTTTAGAGAAACTGACAGGAGAGCCACCTGCCTATTTAACCACTTGCCTACTGTGCACTTAAACACCCTTGCCATCCAGGCCAATTTTCAGCTTTCAGTGCTCGCACACGTTGACTGACAATTGCGCGGTCATGCTACACTGTACCCATATGAAATTTTTATCATTTTTTTCACACAAATAGAGCTTTCTTTTGGTGGTATTTAATCATCTCTGGGTTTTTTATTTTTTACAAAAAAAAAAAGAATAAAGACAGAAAATTTTGAAAAAAAAAAGTTTTCTTATTTTCTGCGAGTAAATTTTGAAAATAAATTTTTCTCCCTCACTGATGGGCGCTGATGAGGCGGCACTGATGGGCACTGATAGGCTGCACTGATGGGCACTGATGAGGTGGCACTTATGGGCACTGATGAGGTGGCACTTATGGGCACTGATGAGGAGGTACTAATATGCCGCACTGATGAGCACTGATAGGCGGCATTGATAGGCGGCACTGATAGGCGGCACTGATGAGCACTGATAGGCGGCACTGCTGGGCACTGAGAGGTGGCACTGAGAGGTGGCACTGCTGGGCACTGAGAGGCGGCACTAAGGGGCGGCACTGATGGGCACTGATAGGCGGCACTGATGGGCACTGGCGGATGGCACTGATGGACACTGACGGGTGGCACTGATGAGCACTGATGGGCGGCACTGATGAGCACTGATGGGCAGCACCATCAGTGCCCACACTCAGTGCCCATAGTGCTGCCAGTCAGTGCTCATCAGTGCCTAGATGAGCAGGCACTCATGGGCACTGACTGGCAGCACTATGGGCACTGATTGAGGGCATTGATGGGGGCACTGATGGCGGGCACTGTGGGCACTGATGGGGGGGCAATGTGTGTGTTTTTTTTACCTTTAGTAATCAGGGCACTGGTGATCGGTGCCCTGATTACATTGCTGTGTCCCCAGCGGCTGTCGGCTCCCCCTCCTTCCTCACACTGCAGTCTCCGTGTGAGGAAGGAGCGCCGGCGATGAGAGATGATCTCATATGTTTACATATGAGATCATCTCTCATTGGACGGCTTGATCACGTGGTGAATGGCCGCTGTGATTGGCCATTCACCACGATCTGTGATCGGCCGTGTCCAAGGGACACGGCCGACACAGATTCTCCCCGATGCGCTCGAGGGAGCGCGCGGGGAGACTCTTTCTGGGAGGCCGTTTAAAAACGGCCTCCCGAAAATTCAAGTCCGCGCTGCAGCCCTATATATAGGCTGTAGCGCGGATGTGAGGGAGTTAAAGCAGAGTTCCGTGGAGTTCCGCCACCCCCCCCAAAAAAAAAAAATAATAATTTATTATTTATTATTACATATACTGTAGCTGCTGACGTTTACTATTAGCACACTTATCTGTCCTGGAGTCCAGCGATTTCCTGGAGTCCAGTAACAGCCGTTTCCATTGGCTGTTGGGTGCTGCCACCGCCATTGTCGGTCAGAGAACCCGGCAGTGAAGCCTTGCAGCTTCACGGGCGGGTCCCTACTGCGCATGCGCAAAGCAGGCTGCACATTTGGATTGGCTCGGCGGTGGGGGAAGGAGGAGGGGGCCAAACTTCCGAGGGATAGCGCCTCAGCGCCGTTGCCCGGAATTGGGGAAGGCTACCTGTCAAAAACAGGTACCCATTTCTCCCCTCCCCCCGACAGGGGCCAAATGTGGCACCGGAGGGGCAGAGGAAGCAAATGAGCGGAAGTTCCACTTTTGGGTGGAACTCCGCTTTAAGCAAGGTAGTCAGACAGGCACAATGAGATTGTGTGTCTCAGCCAAGCTGAAACGCCAATCTCTGTGTGCCTTTCACAGAGCCCTCCCCTCCCCCCACAGTTAGTAAGCACAATTAGGCTCACACTTAACCCCTTGCTAACCCCCTGTGTTAACCCCTTCCCAGTCAGTATCATTTATACAGGACAGTGCATATTATTTAGCACTGATCACTGCATTGGTGTCACCGGTCCCCAAAAAGTGTCACTCGGTGTCCGATTTGTCCACCGCAATGTCGAAGTCCTGCTAAAAAAAATCGCTGATCGCCGCCATTACTAATAAAAAGAAAAAAAAAGAAAAAAAAAGTCCAAAAATCTCTCCCATAGTTTGTAAACACTATAACTTTTGCGCAAACCAAATAAAATACACTTATTACCAAAAATATGTAGCAGAATACAAATTGGCCAAAAATGATAAAAAATTAATTAGATTTTTTTATTTTTTTTAAATTTGGAATGTTTATAGCAGAAAGTAAAAAATATTGTGTTTTTTTTTTCAAAATTGTCGCTTTTTGTTGTTTGTAGCGCAAAATCTAAAAACCGCAGAGGTGAGCAAATACCACCAAAAGAAAGCTCTATTTGTGGGAAAAAAAGGACATCAATCGTATTTGGGTACAGCATCGCACGACCGCGCAATTTTTAGTTAAAGTAACGCAGTAGCGAATCGCAAAAAAATGGCCTGGTCATTAAAACCTTCTGGAGTTGAAGTGGTTAAAAAAAAAAAAAATCTGATTTAAAGGCTACGTTCATCTTTGAAATAGAATAAATAAATAAATAAAGACATGCACATGTTTTTGCAGGTAAAAAAAAAAGTGCATTTATTTTTATTTTTTTTTCAGGAGCCTGCAGAGCATTGCGCCCACAATCAGCAGATCACTGGGGGCAATGTCAGGCTCCTGCAGAGTACAGACATGACCTACAGCTTTCTGCCTGTACCTCTGTGTGGGTTTTCTGAAAGCTGTAGGACAGGAATCATCAAACTATGGCCCTTCCAGCTGTTGCGGAATTACACATCCCATGAGGCATTGTAAAACTCTGACATTCACAGACAAGACTAGGCATGATGGGAATTGTAGTTCTTGAAAAACTGGAGGGCCATAGTTTGAAGACCCCTGCTGTAGGATGTGTATCTCCAGCGCCCTTGCAGTTCATTGAGAACTACAAGCCACCTGCCATGTAAATGAATGATGCTATTTTTTAGATTGTGACAGTGGGTGTGGGCAGGAAAATGCCCGGGTGGGTGCTGGATTGCGGGGGTGCAGGGACTGGTGTATAGTAATATGTTACATGTTATACCCTACATACTAGTGATCGACCAATATAGTTTTTTACCACCGATACCAATATTTTGGTCATCGGGTATCGGTATCGGCCGATATCTGCCGATATTTTCAGACATTTTTTTTTTAATGTCTACAGGTACTATTGTGGAGGGATCTGGGGGTCTAAAAGACCCCAAACCCCTCCTCTGCACTTAAGCATTCAAAACGCCAATTTTGGCTGTTTTGAATTCTGTATGGTTTTTTTAATTCGGCGCCGCCAGTACCCGGAAGTGATGTCATGTCATGATGGGAGACCCGGGCCCAGGTGAGCCGCGGAAGGCAGCGGGAGGGAGGGGGGCTTCTCAGCCGCATCGGTTGTCATTACAAGACAGCCGACCTTTGGCTATGGATACCGGTACCGGTGTGATGCCTCTAGCTGCAGGCATCACTCCGGTACAGCACTTTCCCTGAAATATCGGCAATATTGGTAAATAAAAAGCAGATTCCGATATATCTGGGAAAGTCCATATCGGCCCTCGATATATCGGCTTTGCCAATAATCGGTTGATCTCTACTACATACAGGTGTAACATGTAATATGGTACTAAAGGTGAACTTCACCTTTAAAACCAAGCACATATTAAAGATATTTCAGCTGATTTTTTTTTTTCCCTTCTGAATATGCAACTTTCATTTAGATAATAACTGGTATTCCTGCTAAAAGGTCTTTATTCATTCACTTCCTGTTATAGGGTGACAACTATCTCCCAATTATGCCTCTGCGTTATCACCCTGTCACATGAGCATAGGAATGGATTAATCATTGTCACTATTGTCAATGGTGTGCAGCCAACAGTGAAGCCTGTGCATGTAGAAAGGAAGTGGATGAACATGTTTCCCTGGCTTGCTGCTTATTTTAGAGCAGTATAGACTAGGGTGACCAGATGTCCCTGGACTGAGGACACTGTCCCCGGACCAAGTCTGCCCCAAGGATTTGCATAGCAGCAAACTGTCCCGTTTTTGCTGGGACAGTCCCGGCAAATAGAATCCTGTCCCGGGTAATTTACTCTGCTACTTTGGCCTTAAGTTTGAAATTCCCTTTCAATTTCCTGTAATTCTCTCTTTATTGAGTAGACCTTATAATCTGATGATAAGTAGGCGGAGATTAATTATGCGGGGTGGGCGAAGCTTCATGGAAGTGGGTGTGGTAAGTAATTGATAGCTGTGCTGCAAAGTGTCCCTGGGAATTTTTTTCAAATGTTGGCAACTATGGTTTTGTCCTCGGATTGGATTTGAACAGGGGCCCGGGCAATTTCAAAGACAGTCAGTGCAGAATTAAAAGTTAAGTGTCAGCGCACTGTCACACAGCGGCAAATCCAGGGGGGGCAACTGGGAAATTGCCCCCCCACCAGAGAAAATAGTGAGCCGGCTGGTGGGTGAGCGGGCAGGCCGGTGAGCGGGCAAACAGGCTGGCAGGTGAGCGGGCAAGCAAGCGAGTAAGTGAGGCCTGCATCTGGTGGCAGGTGACATTGCAGGTGACAAGCTGCCTTTGGTGGCAGGCAACGTGGCGGCAGGCGATGTGGCAAGTGGCAAGCTGCATCTGGTGGCAGGCGACATGGAAATTGACCATCTGCATATGGTGGCAGATGACTTGGCAAGTGATAATCAGCTCTAGGTGGCAAGTGACGTGGTAAGTGACAAGCTGAATCTGGTGGCAGGCGACGTGGCAAGTAACAAACTGCATCTGGTGGCAGGCAAGGTGGCAAGTGACAAGCTGCATCTGGTGGCAGGTGACGTGGCAAGTTACAATCCGCATCTGGTGGCAGGCAATGTGGCAAGTGACAAGCTGCATCTGGTGGCAGATGACAAGCTGCATCTGGTGGCAGGCAATGTGGAAAGTGACCATCTGCATCTGGTGGCAGATGACGTGGCAAGTGATAATCAGCTCTAGGTGGCAAGTGACATGGTAAGTGACAAGCTGCATCTGGTGGCAGGCGACATGGCAAGTAACAAACTGCATCTGGTGGCAAGTGACAATCTGCAACTGGTGGCAGGCGACGTAGCAAGTGACAATCCACATCTGGTGGCAGGCAACGTAGCAAATGACAAGCTGTATCTGGTGCAGGTGGCATGGCAAGTGACAATCCACATCTGGTAGCAGGTGACGTGGCAAATGACACCCACCGATTCTGCATTATGGTGAGTTGAAATTTTTAATTTTATATTACAATGTAATAATAGAAATATTGTGCTTCAATCATCCTGACACCATATCCATCATGGTGCCGTGATGATTGAAGCACCAACGCCAGTCACTGTCCCGACAAATTGCCCACAAAATACCGCAGTGCCCCTCCTGAGACTAGACTCTGGATCCGCCCCTGCTGTCACAGTGTGTCACATAACATGGCTGTTGGGTGCTGATTTTTGTCAACTCTTTGGTCATAAGTTAACAAAATCAGCCCCCAGCAGCCAGGTTATGTGACACACTGTGGCAGAGTCAGCCAGACCCATGATAGAGCGCCCCCTGCCTGTGTGTTATCACAATGTTGATGATCCTAACCAGTTGCCGACCGCCCCATAGCATATTTACTAATACAGGGCGGTCGCACTGCACAGAATCATGTATATATATATATATATGTGATCCTGCATTTCTTGGTATCCGAGCTGATCGGCGGGTCCAGGAGACTCGATGTCCCCCGACACCCGCCGATCTTTCTGTACACAGGCAGAACGGCAGTCTGCCTATCTAAACAAGATGACGAGGCAAAGCGGGGACACTGATCTATGCCTTCCCTTAGTAAAAGAACCTCCCACAGTAAGAAAACACTAGTTAGGCACACATTTAACCCTTTGATTGCCCTAGATGTTAACCCCTTCTCAGCCAGTGCCATTAGTACAGTGACAGTGCATATTTTTAGCACTGATCACTGTATTAGTGTCACTGGTCCCCATAAAGTGCCAAAAGTGTCAGTAAGTGTCTGATTGTCTGCTGCAATAAGTCGCTGATTGCCACCATTACTAGTTAAAAAAAAAAATGTCCCCAGATTTAATTTTAAAAATCTGGTCACCCTAGTATAGACAGTAAGTCATACAACAATCCAAACAAATAATCTATTGGTGACATAAAATTATTCATACCGATATATGCGATTCTTAACATAATGTTTTATTAACCACTTCAGCTCTGGAAGGTTTTAGCTCCTTAATGACTAGGCCATTTTTTGCGATTCAGCAGTGCGTTACTTTAACGAAAAATTGTGCGATCGTAAGAAAAATCGTAAGAGCAAGACTACGCAATCGCATGCTCAGAAACTAAAGAACACATACAAAACAATTAACTTCTTCACTTTCCATATGAGACTAGCATGCAACAAAAAACGGACGAAAGATCGTCCGACAATCTGATCGTGTGTACGAGGCTTTAGATTTCCCAAAACCATATAATATGAGGTCAAATCTAAACACTTTCAATTTGTATGCAATCTGGCAGGCCCTTGCACTAAAACATTTAATGGAGATCATTAGAGATATTAAAATAGAGGAGAATGACATTCTTGTGGGAGTAGATGTCAATTCCCTGTATACAAATATAAAACAGGAACACGCATTGAAAGCTGCCAAATGGGCCTTAGACCAAACCGAAATAAAAACCAAACAAAAAGAATTTTTACTACAAGGATTGGACCTCGCAATGAGCCATAATTATTTTTGGCATGAGAAAAAATATTTCAGACAAAAGAAAGGAGTAGCGATGGGAGCAAAATATGCTCCCTCAATAGCTAACATTTTTATGCGGAAGTGGGAAAGTGAGCAAATTTTTAAAAACAGACCAAAAGAACTTATTAGCTACAAGAGATACATAGATGATATTTTTATTATTTGGAGAGGTACCCAGGACTCATTAAATCAATTTTTAAATTTTATGAGTAATAACCACTATGATATCTCTTTTTCCCACACCAGCAGCTCCGAAAGTATCAATTTTTTAGATTTGAGTATTTTTAAGGATTTTAATAGACTCTGCACTAAGACTCACTTTAAAGAAGTAGATGCCAATGGCTACATTCCCATAGGCAGTTGCCACCATCCTAGGTGGCTAAACACAATACCCAACAGCCAGCTAATGAGGATTAGGAGAAATTGTGATAAAGAAAGCGATTATGAAGAACAAGCCGACTTAATCATTAAAAAATTCAAAGAAAAAGGATACAGAAGAAAAGATCTTGAAAACACTAAAAATAAAGTCAAAAATATTAAACGAAAGGATTTATTCAGAAAGAGAAAAAAAGAAAATAAAGATTATAGTATGGCCTTTCTTACCAGCTTCTCAAGACAACATGCACAAATGGAAAAGATTTTAAAAAAGCACTGGCACCTTCTATTAAAAGATAATGTTCTTAAAACTCTCCTTCCATCCAAGCCACAGTTTATATACACGAAACCCAAAACATTAAGACTGCAGCTAGCCCACAATGTAGTCAACCCGCCCACTAAAATAGGTACCTTCTGGGATCAGGATGGATATTTTAGCTGTGGCAGGTGCATGATATGCAGGACCTCAAAATTCAGAAAAAGAAAGCACACTACTTTTAAATCCGCTTTTAACGGTAAAACATACCAAATAAAAAAATTTATTACCTGTGCATCCACGCATGTGACATACCTCCTCTCATGCCCGTGTGGGTTACAGTATGTTGGCAGGACCACCAGAGAGTTGAGGATAAGACTGAGGGAACATGTCTCAAACATTAGAAAAGGTTTTAAAAACCACAGTCTTTCCCACCATTTTAAACTGGTCCACCAAAGTAATCCCACTCTATTATCTTTTTGCGCAATTGATAAAATTGAACCCCATTGGAGGGGTGGCAACTTAAAGCAAGCAGTGTCACAAAACGAAACACAATGGATCCATCGGTTGGAAACACTCCAGCCTAAAGGTTTGAACGTGGATGTAGATGTGAACTGCTTTTTATCAGATTGGTAGAATATTTATGAAAAATTACTGATTAAAAATAACTTGTATCCTCCTGTAAAAATTATTGTTTTAAAAAATTATCTTTTTATCCTCCTTTAAAATATCTTATAGGAAAAAGGTTTATTATATATTTTTATTTTTATAAAAAATTAATATGATTTTAAATAGTTTGAAAATAATAATATTTATTATGCCCTCCTCCATGGTAAATTTAATAATAATAAATTAAAACCAAATAACCTTTATTCTACAATAGAACCCTCCTCAATTAATATAATAATAGTTAATCATATTTTCGCCTCCCATCTTTTGTTTTAATATTTTAATATACAATTTATGTTTTAACATAATCAATAATAAAAGTTGGTTTTAGAATTTTAAAATTCATGGTAACCTCTAATAAATTATAATTATCAATAACAATGCTAATTAATATTATTTATATACGTATAATATAGCATAATATAAATACTAGTCCCAAGAAAATCTAAATGGCTCTAGGATATTTAAATATTTTATCCTTATTAGTTTATATTGTATATCCATTGTTAATGTATATCAATTGCTTATTGTTAGTGTATAATGTGGATTGTATAGCAATTTGTAAACAGGAAGTTACGACCCGGATATAGAACGTCCATATATTTTAATAGTCGTAAATTAAGCTTATTTAGTAATTCTGATATAGTTGATTAATATCGCTATACCAACAACAGATATAAGATAAATAAACTTAAGGAAATTAAAGTCCTGTTCCTAAACAAATCCGGATATGATGTAGGTGAGGCTACGATATAAAGAGCCTCTGTCAACAGGAAGTGATGTCCTTTGAAGACGCTGTGTGTGACGGCGAAACGCGTTGACGCACTTCCGGTTGCGGACGTAACGTCATTTCCGGTTGGGAACTTCCTGTATGTGGAACGCACGCTACGAGCGGCGCCACTCGCTTTGTTTGATACATGCTTTTTAACCTTTTTATCCTGTAAGTATTGAATCGCTTTTTGGGGAAATAAAATATACCTACGTACTTCACGATGTATGGCCCTTTTTTCTTTTAATGGTGATATCGGAGACGATTTCAATTTGGAGGTCACATCGGAGGAACCCCACATCAGATCCTGGGCAAATGTGCAATAATACCAAGGGCTTTTTTACAATCGCAATCCGGTGAGTGGGGAACCAAGAGGGCACCTTCACCTTATAAGCACCTTTATTCACTTGGCACTTTGGCAGCTATTGGATCATCAATAAGGACTTTTATCACCAAATTATTTATATATACACTTTAATCTTCTCACTTGAAATTCATATTCAATTTTTTAGTTTATTATGCACTTTATAATTATTGCAGTTATTTTATGCACTTAGTGTGATTGATACATTATATTATGATTTTTTGTATGATATAGATTGGTTCTATCATAATTTTATAATTTTATATCTTCACTAATTCACTGCTAGCGCTGCATAAATTTGTTTTATTCATTTATTCTAAGATTTTTCTTAGTGTTTGCAGCAGCTGCACACTTTCACAGTTTATCACCATAATTTATCACTATTGTGCAGCGCGGGTTTAAATTTGTTTTTTCATTTGTTTTTTCATTCCTTGCACTACATAGTTGAAGGTAAATCTAAAGGAAATCTAACAACAAAAGTTGTATAGTGTGTATCCAGCTTTAGATTGTGGATGCCTGTAGATTTAGAGATTTTAGTAATAGGGGTTTTAGAAATCTCCATCTCTGTACATGTTTGTATTTTTAACCACTTTAGCCCCGAAGGATTTGGCTGCTCAATGACCAGGCCCCTTTTTTTTGAACTTGGCACTGCGTGACTTTAACTGACAATTGCGCGGTCATGCAATGCTGTACCCAAAAAAAATTTACGTCCTTTTTTCCCCACAAACAGAGCTTTCTTTTGGTGGTATTTTATCACCTCTGTGCTTTTAATTTTTTGCGATATTAATATAAAAAAAGAGCGAAATTTTTGAGAAAAAATGACATTTTCAACTTTGTCTTTTAAAAAATATCCAATATACTCAATTTATGTATTATATTTTGGCCAAAATGTATTAAGCTACATGTCTTTGACAAAAAAAATCTCAATGAGCGTATTGTTATTGGTTTGCGCAAAAGTTATAGCGTCTACAAACTATGGTGTAAATACTGAAATTTCCACAGCTTTAATTTCTGACTGCCTATCTCATTTCATGAAGTGCTAAAATGGCAGGGCAGTACAAACTCCCCCCAAATTAAACTTTTTGGAAAGTAGACATCCTAAGGAATGTCCTGAGAGACATGTTGAGCTCATTAAATATTTCATTTTTTTGTCACAGGTGTTTGAAAAATGACTAAAAAAAAAAAAAATTATTTTGTTTTACACAAAGCTGTCAATGAAATGATATATTTCTCACGCATGCCATGCGCATATGTGTAATTACACCCCAAAATATATTCTGCTGCTTCTCCTGAGTACAGGGATACCACATATGTGAGACTTTTTGGGAGCCTATCACCATCTTCAGAATTTCAAAGGGCGTACATTTTTCATTGTATTTTCTCACTTCCTATCACGGTTTAGGAGGCTCTGAAATGTCAAGATACCACAACCCCCCCCCCCCCAAATGATCCCATTTTGGAAAGTAGACACCCCAAGCTGTTTGCTGAGAGGCAGGCATGGTGAGCCCATGGAATATTTTATATTTTGCCACAAGTTTTGGGAAAATTACATTTTTAAAAAAAATCTTTTTAACACAAAGTTGTCACTAAAAGATACATTTCTCACACATGACATGGATATATGTGGAATGACACCCCAAAATACATTCTGCTGCTTCTCCTGAGTACAGGGATACCACATGTGTGAGACTTTTCTGCAGTCTAGCAAGGTACAGGACCCCAAATCTAATCACAACCTTTCCAAGGGCGTAAATTGTTGATTTCACTCCTCACTACCTATCACAGTTTTGGAAGCTATGAAATGCCAAGACAGCACAACCCCCCCCCCCCCCCCCAATTACCCCTTTTCGGAAAGTAGACACCCTAAGCTATTTGCTGAGAGGCATGTTGAGTGTTTTGCAGATCTCACTTTTTGTCACAAAGGTTTGTAAATTGAAAAAAGAGGAAACAAAATGCATTTTCCTTTTTTTCTTCTTCATTTTCCAAAATAAATGAGAGCTGCAAAATACTCTCCATGCCTCTCAGCAAATAGCTTGGAGTGTCTACTTTGCAAAATGGGGTCATTTGGGGGGGTTTTCTGCTTTCTTGTTATTTCATGGCCTTCAAAACTGGGATAGGTAGTAAGGAGTGAAATCAACAATTTACGCCCTTAGAAAGCCTGAAGGTGGTGATTGGTTTTCGGCTAGACTGCCAAAAAGTCTCAAACAAGGGGTATCCCTGTACTCAGGAGAAGCAGCAGAATGTATTTTGGGATGTCATTTCACATATACCCATGGCATGCGTGAGCAATATATCATTCAGTGACAACTTTGTGTAAAAAAAAAAAAAATAATAATAATTTTCCCGAAACGTGTTGCAAAATATAAAATATTCCATGGACTCACCATGCCTCTCAGCAAAGAGCTTGGAGTGTCTACTTTGCAAAATGGGGTCATTTTGGGGAGTTTTGTGCCATCTTGAAATTTATGGGCCCCTGAAACTGTGACAGGTAGTGCGGAGGTAAAATGCACAATTTACGCCATTAGAAAACCTGAAGGTGGTGATTGGTTTTCGGGGTCCTGTACACAGCTAGGCTCCCAAAAAGTCTCACACATGTGGTATCCCTGTACTCAGGAAAAGCAGCAGAATGTATTTTGGGGTGTCATTTCACGTATACCCATGGCATGCGTGAGCAATATATCATTTCATATCATTACTGCACTTGGCGGGGTGGGCTGGGCGGAGGGGCTAAACGCAGGTGCTGGCAGGAATCAGTGCTGATTGTGCAAACACCGCGTTTTGGGAACTCTAAACTATTGGGGACGCTAGTGTAGTTCTGATCAGATCAGATATTGATCTGTTCAAACACTATACTAGTAATGGAGGTGTATGTGTGTGTATGTGGTAATCAAGGGGTTAACTAATATTTCTAACTATGCACCGGGGATCTGCGCTATCCTAGACTAACACTAACTAATGTCACCTGTGACACTAATAATAGTCATCAGAAAAAAAAAACTGTACACTATAAAAGTGACACTGTGACAGGGCAATGAAGGGGTTAACTGGAGGTGATCAGGGGGTTTATCTTTATTGGGGGTGGGGGGTGGCGGGGACCCTAAACCTACTTGGGACAGAAACTAACTCGCTAGCGCTAACTGAAGTCACAATCACACTATCACAGAAATACAGAAAATCACTATATTACCTGTATATAGTGTACAATGTGACAGGGGGGAGGGGTTAACTGGGGGGATCAGGGGTTAAAATCTTTATTGGGGGGGTGGCGGGTATCCTAACCCTAAAAGGAACGGCCACAAACGCTAAACCAGGTCACAAGTCACACTAATACAGGTATATAGGAAACTGCTATATACTGTATACAGTGTGTGTTGTGACAGGGGGTGTAGGGGTTAACTGGGGGATGATCAGGGGGTTAAATCTTTATTGGGGGGGTGGCAGGGACCCTAAACCTACTTGGGAAAGAAACTAACTCGCTAGTGCTAACTGAAGTCACAATCACACTAATACAAAAATACAGTAAACCACTAAATTACCTGTATATAGTGTGCAATGTGACAGGGGGAAGGGGTGATCAGGGGGTTAAATCTTTATGGGGGGGGGGGGGGGTTGGCGGGTATCCTAAGCCTAAAAGGAACGGCCGCAAGTGCTAAACCTGGTCACAAGTCACACTAATACAGGTATATAGGAAAATGCTATATACAGTATACAGTGTGTGTTGTGATAGGGGGTGTAGGGGTTACCTTGGGGGGGGGGGGCGACCGGGGGTTAAATGTGCCTATCTACGTGTGTGTGTGTGTGTGTGTGTGTGTGTGTGTGTGAGTGCTGGTACAGTACTCAGTTTAGATCCTCTCTCTCTTCTCGATGAATCCAAAAAGGATCATGGGAGGGGAGAGCGGGTCTTTTCTGTGCCTGTGTTTACATTACACAGGCATAGAACAGTATCTGATTGGGCAGGACCGATCAACAGGTCCAGATCAACAATCATTGGCCTGGACCTGATGACTGATCGGTTCTGAACCCAATCAGACCATCAGCGGGGTCTCGCACGCCCCAGAGCGGCAGGAGCAAGTGACGTAGAGCTACGTCGCTTTGCCTGTGAGCGTGTGAGTGCCGAAGTAAATGTATGGTGGGCAGGGCTGAAGTGGTTAATTGATTCATATAACCCCGATCTCTCTGCCTGTCACAGAACCCCCCCCCCACCCCACACAGAGAGTAATCACAGTTAGGCATACATTAACCCCTTGATCACCCCCAGTGTTAACCCCTACCCTGCCAGTGTCATTTATACAGTAACAGTGCATATTATTTAGCACTGATTACTGTAGTAATATCACTGGTCCCCAAAAAGTGTAAACAATGTCAGTTAGGGGTCTGATCTGTCCTCCGCAATGTCGCAGTCCCGCTAAAAATCGCAATACTAATAAAAAAAATAAAAAATAAATAAAAGTCCAAAAATCTATCCCGTACTTTGCACAAACCAATTAAAATACGCTTTTTGGGATTTTTTTTTTTTACCAAAAATATGTAGCAGTATACAAATTGGCCTAAACTGATAAAAAAATTTGATTTTTTAAAATTGTTTTATTGGGAATGTTTTATAGCAGAAAGTATAAAAATCACACAGGTGATCAAATACCACCAAAAGAAATCTCTATTTGTGGGGAAAAAAGGGACATCGATTTTATTTGGGTACAGCGTCGCACGACCACGCAATTGTTCGTTAAAGTAATGCAGTGTCGAATCGCAAAATATGACCTGGTCATTAAGGGGGCAAATCCTTCCGGTCCAGAAGTGGTTAACTAATCAATTCCATTCGGATAATTCCTTTTTTCGCATTTTTGTTCTTTCCAAATATTTGTTTTCGCTGAATATAAAGAAATAATTAATGAATGCATTCGTATTGCTTTTGGATATATTCAGATTCATTCGATTTTTAGATGGGCAGTGTTATGCCTCGTACACACGTTCAGATAATCGTACGAAAATAATCGCTTTCGACTTGATCGCACGATAATCTGATCCTTAGTACACATCTTTCGACAGCCGATCATAACAGTTCGTCCAACAAAATCCGAAGGAACAAACAGGAAAACTTCTGTCGTACGACAGCCTAGCGAACGACAATCGTTTAATCAGTACACTATGTGTCCGCTAAAAATCAATCGACAAAGACCGTGCATGATCAGAACACTAAAATAGCCTGGCTGCCATTGTTTTGTTTTGCACCATCTGATACGTAGCTACACAACCAGGAAGCTTTTCTGGAATCGTACGAAAAAAATTCTGCTGGGCACTGCGCTGGCGAGGCTGCATTGCTGGGCACTGCGCTGGCGAGGCTGCATTGCTGAGCACTGCGCTGGCGAGGCTGCATTGCTGAGCACTGCGCTGGCGAGGCTGCATTGCTGAGCACTGCACTGGTGAGGCTGCATTGCTGGACACTGCGCTGGCAAGGCTGCATTGCTGGGCATTGCCCTGGCGAGGCAGCCTTCATGGGCACTGGGGAGGCTGCATTTCATTTTTAAAAAAAGTTTTGAGTTCAAAGCTGTTTTATTTCCAATTTAAGCCTTTTTCCTAAAATTTCCCTCCTAAAATTGAGGTGCGTGTTATACGCCGGTGCATGTTATACGCCGATAAATACGGTAATTTTTCGGTAGTGCACATTTCTACACATAGAGTTACTATGGGGCTTCCATTATCGGCTGCCTCCTTGACCCGCCTCCTCTGCACCCGCCGTGGCTGACAGCTCAGCGTGGGACTGGACATAATAGGCTTCAGAAAAGGTATGTATACTGATTTCTTCTTTACAGGGTTAGATAGGTTAGTGTTAGATTGTTGATGTCAGTAGATTTAGAGAGGTTAGTATTAGGCCCCTTTCACACATACGGACATTTCATCAGTTCAGTCACGTCAAAATGGATGAAGTATTCATCAGTTTGTCATCAGTGGTCACCTGTTTTTCATCAGTGGTCATCTTTTTTCCTTTTTTTTTTGGTCATCAGTTTTTCATCAGTGGTCAACTGTTTTTCATCAGTGGTGATCTGTTTTTCATCATTGGTCATCTGTTTTTCATCAGTGGTCATCTGTTTTTCATCAGTGGTCATCTGTTTTTCTTTTTTTTTGGTCATCAATTTTTCATCAGTGGTCATCAGTTTTTCATCAGTGGTCATCAGTTTTTCATCAGTGGTCATCTGTTTTTCATTCATTTTCATCAGTGGTCATCTGTTTTTCATTCATTTTCATCAGTGGTCATCTGTTTTTCATTCATTTTCATCAATCGTTATCTGGTTTTCATTCATTTTCATCAATGGTCATCTGTTTTTCATCAGTTTTTTTTTTTTTTTACATCCACTACCAATGCTGAAACAGATGAAAAACTGACCATTTGTCAATTTACATCCATTGTTCGTCCAATCCATTTTTTTATAAACGGAAGAAAGACTGGATGTTTGACTTACCGTAAAATCCTTTTCTCTTAAGCTCATTGACAGACGCACAATCCATATCTTGATATCCATAGGGTTATACTGCCCCCTACAGGAGTAGGACACTAGGCAGAAAAAAAAGTTCTTGCCACACCTATGGGCAGTCCCAGGGGGTATACCCTCTCTCTCCCTGCTATAGGATGTCAGTTATGTAACAAAGCAGTGTCAGAGACTCATACCAACCCAACTCAAAATAGAGGGGCGGGTACTGCGTCTGTCAATGAGCTTAAGAGAAAAGGATTTTACGGTAAGTCAAAAATCCAGTTTTCTCTGTCGCTCATTGACAGACGCAGAATCCATATCTTGATATCCATAGGGACGTTCCAAAGCAGTGACATAAATGAGGGGTGGGATAACAGAAAAAAAATCCAATCCAGAAGGCCAAAACAGAGCCAACCAGAAGAACAGAGGACTCATCGAAACAAGAAGATGAGACCCACCTGAGAAAAACAAAACCCCCGAGGTAGACCAAAGGTCCCCTCAAACAGCAGCCTGCAAAACCTTGCAGCCAAAAGAGGCATCCGCCGATGCCAGCACATCAACCTTATAAAATTTAGTAAAGGTATGAACCGACGACCAGGTAGCCGCCTTGCAAACCTGAAGCACCGACGCCTGATGGCGGAAGGCCCAGGAAGCACTAAGCTCCCAAGTGGAGTGCGCCTTAACAGGGAACGGAGGAACCTGACCCTTAATAGAATAAGCCTGCACCACCGTCTGTCTGATCCATCTGGAGATAGTTGCGGCAGATGCAGGCAACCCCTTTCTAGGGCCATCCGTGATCACAAAAAGTGAATCAGCCTTACGAAAAGAGTCAGTAGTAGCCAAGTACACCCTGATCGCCCGAACCACATCCAAGGAGTGTAACGCAAACTCCCGAGGATGACTGGGCTTAGGACACAGGGAAGGTAACACCACCTTATCCTTATGAACCACCAGATATGGGGAACGACAGGACGACGCAGCCAGTTCCGACACCCTGCGTGCAGAAGTGATAGCCACCAAAAAGGCAACCTTCTGGGATAAGGTAAGCAAGGGAATCTCCCTAATATTTTCAAAGGGAGGTTTCTGGAGAACCGACAACACCAAATTAAGATCCCAGGGCGGCAAGGGCGCGCGCACCGGAGGAACCAGGTGCCGCACCCCCTGGATGAAATTCCGCACCAAAGAATGAGTAGCCAGTGGCCTCTGGAAGAAGATCGCCAATGCTGAAACCTGACCCTTGATAGTGCTCAAGGCCAGCTTCCGCTCAACCCGGCAGGAAGGCCAATATCCGAGCCACCGAGTAAGAACGTGGAGGAAGCCCGAGGGACTCACACTACGCGATATAAGACTTCCATGTGCGATGATAGATCTTTCTGGAAGTCACTTTCCTCCCTTTAATCACAGTAGGAATAATTGAAGCAGACAAACCCCTGTCCTTCAGCACCTGGCTCTCAACAGCCAAGCCGTCAAAGCCAGCGATCGTAAAGCAGGATGGAAGATCGGTCCCTGAGACAGCAGATCCTCCCTGAGAGGAAGTCGCTAAGGAGCGTCCGCGACCAGCCTTACCAAGTCGGCATACCAGGCGCGACGAGGCCAGTCCGGAGCCACAAGGATGACTGGAATTCCTTCCAAAAGCATTTGGGAAAGGGAAACACCTTCACCACCCTGGAGGGCTTGCGAGTGCCAAAGGCAACTTCCGTTTCAGCTGCATCCGCAGGTGCAACCTCCCAGTTTTAGGGTCTCCCGGACAGACACAATCAGTGCGTCCACCAGCGCCTTGTCGTGCGCTATGGCGGAGGCAGAAAGGTCACCCTCACTATCAGAGGAGATGGGGCAGCAGCCCCAGAGGAGGAACCTGCAGCGACTGTCTCAGAATCAGAATCTGAGGCATCAGACGAGACAGGGGTAGGCGGGGGTCGCTTTTTGGCCCCCCGTCCCTGACAGGCCACCTCCACCCGGGACACAAATGACTCCAGGACCGCCGAAAGCGCATCAATGGTGAGCGGAGAATCGGAGGGCCCAGCGGCCACCTTGAGGGGATCAGGTGGGGACACATGTGCAGCAGGGTCCATGGCAAAACCAGGGGAACCCGTCAGCAAAATATGACAAAATTGAAAAAAACTTTTTTTTTTGCAAAATGTCACCCAGCGCTACAGCGCCCCTCAGTGGTCGGACAGCGTGCCTCGAGACCCCCGCAGAGAGAGAAGAGAGACCCCCAAAAGGCTCACGACACGATGCACCAGAGTTCAAAAGGACTGCTCTCAGCGCTGTCTACCTGACAAGGAAGTCCTGTGGAGCGATCTTCCCGCCCCCTCACACGCCTTCAGTAACTCCCACAGCTGCCCAGTTCTGCAAACAAACGAGCTGGGTGTAGCAAGATGGCCGCCGCCATGAGCCACACGAGGGACTACAAGAAAATGGTGGCCCCGTGCGCTGCGGCAGGAAGGGGGGTCCCCACATCACTAACAGACGATCGATCGGCAGGTAGGCCCTGGGAAGTCAGGGAGGAAGCCCCCCGCACAACAGCCGTCCGCCACGAACAGCCAGCCACCCCACACACACACAAATACCCCCCCGTGGGGGGGGGGGGTGTAGGGGGGAGAGGGACACCACAGGAGGGGGGTGCACAGGGGAACAGAGGGGAACCCAGATTAGTGGGGGTCCGACCGTCCCAGGGAGGGGCCCGGGTCCACCCCAGAGTCAGCCATGAGGAGAAAGGGGGGAAGCATTTACTCACCATACCGGAACAGAGCGGACAAAACCCTTCGCCGCCCAGGATGGGGGGGGGGGTGTCGGCCAAAGGAGACGCTGCGACTCGGCCGTCGACCGGTCATATGCGACTCGGCAGGACGTTTAACACGCGGGCCAGTCCCCGTCCAGCGGGACTATGTCGTGGCCGACCCAGCACGGAGCTGGGCCTGCACCCGCTCGTAGGCCGGCTGGGGTGACCACTGGATCTCAGCATACAGCTTGTTGCCCAGATCCGGCCTAATTGCTTGAAGATCTCACAGGAACAACTGGAGAAAAAGCTAACTAAAAAAAGATTTATCTAAAAAAACTTGCCAGGACCAGAGATCCCAGCAAGGAACTTTGGTCCTTACTCCTGACTAGGCAAAAAAAAACTGACATCCTATAGCAGGGAGAGAGAGGGTATACCCCCTGGGACTGCCCATAGGTGTGGCCAGAACTTTTTTTCTGCCTAGTGTCCTACTCCTGTAGGGGGCAGTATAACCCTATGGATATCAAGATATGGATTCTGCGTCTGTCAATGAGCGACAGAGAAAATAGAGCTTTGATCAGTTTAAAAAAAGGATGATGACGGATGCGGATGTAAACTGATGTAAATGGATGATCATCAATTTACATCAGTTTTTTCATAGAGATGCATTGATGTCCGTTTTTCATCCGTTAACGGATGAAAAACGAACAAACGGACAGCATGTGTGAAAGGGGCCTCGGGTGAACTTCTACTTAAAGCTTTGACAATAAAACCTGAAAGCTGATTGGTTACTATGTACAGCTGCACCAGATTCTGTGTGCACTAGTTTTAGTAAATCTCCCCCATAGTTACATTGATCCAGCATTGACCAATAAAAATATGTATACAGTATATCATACCTGGCTGATGCCTTTGGAAGCTGAAAATCACTGTACTAGACACTACAACTGCTCAAAATTTGGCCAATTTATCAAGAATTTGGTGGAATTGAGCTGCGTATGGCCCGCTTTACACGTATGTAGCCAAGGTCGTCTGACTTTACTCTGACTCATCTCACCTGCATATCTTTTCTGGGTTAGTGACTCTGAAAATACTGAAGTCCATGGCTCATCGAAACAGGGGACAGCTAGAATTGCCAGAGTAATAGTGTGGCCCGCAATGGCATTTTCAATCATTTTCATGCATAGTATAGATGTGTTATGTTTACCTGCAACAATTAGCTTCGTAAATTGTTTGCTTAGCAGTGTTTTTTGTGTGGTAGTGACAGCGCAGCAATAACTTTGATGATCCTTTAGTTGAATATCATGAATACGCAATGAGATGTCTTGAGTGAAATTGACCAGAGAGTACCGATCCACTTGATGTGCTTGATTTGAGTGGAGTATGGATTTATGTATACATATGTCAGTTGCTCTGTGTGCAATATTCCAGTTGACATAGGTAAGTTCCATAGTGTCCTTGGAGTAATAACACGGGATGATGACCTCTTCTCCTGAAACAGCCATCACTTCATCCAGCTGAGTGATATAATCTGTATCTGAACAAAAAAAAATGTTAGCTAGTAAGAAAAGAAAAGAAAAGCTCAATAGCTCAAGCTGAATGTATACATGCAAAAGAGCAAGAGCAGATACTCCCTAGGGCTTTTTGCACACTAGTGTTTTTTTTTTAGGTCCTAGAAGCTTTTTTTTCTGCTCCTAGAAGCTAAATAGTGTTATCCTATGTGTCCATGCACACTACTTTAGGCTATTAGCATTTTTTAAACTTCAGCAACTAGGAGCAGAAAAAAACATTTTTTTTGTAGAGTTTCCTGGAGCGTTCTTCTGGCAGAAAGAAAAGCTGAATGCTCCTAAATGCTTCTAACTGCTTCTAAAATGCTTAGCTTTATTTTATTTTTTTCTTCATGTACTGCAAAAAAAGCTAATCAAATACTAATGCTCTTAGATGCTCCTAAAAGCTTCTAAATGCTTCTAAAACCTACTACAATGCTACTAGAAGCTGGCACAAAAATGCTATTATCAGCAATTTTCATGCAGCATTTTTCTCTAGCTATTTTTTGAGCTTATGAAAAACCTTAGTGTGCAAGGAGGCTTAAGCTGTACTAAGTTTCAGCTGGAAAGTGACTGAAAGGAAACAGCTTCTGTTGATCTCTCTCTCTCCCTCTCTTTAGAAAAGGTAGATTCCTATTTCTTAGATCTGTCTTAGAAACCCTGTCATCAGACCATTTATTCTAAACAACAAACTTCCCATAAGACCATATGTTCATTTAACATACACTGCTCAAAAAAATGTAAGGAACACTTTGAAAACACATCAGATCTGAATGGGGAAAAATCTCATGGTGGATATCTATACTGGTATGGACTGGGTAATGTGTTAGGATCTATACTGGTATGGACTGGGTAATGTGTTAGGATCTATACTGGTATGGAATGGGTAATGTGTTAGGATCTATACTGGTATGGACTGGGTAATGTGTTAGGATCTATACTGGTATGGACTGGGTAATGGGTTAGGATCTACACTGGTATGGACTGGGTAATGTGTTAGGATCTATACTGGTATGGACTGGGTAATGTGTTAGGATCTATACTGGTATGGACTGGGTAATGATGTATCAAAGGGTGTGTGTGATCCCTGCGCTATCTGAGGTGACAAGAGGATCCCTGCTGCAGCGCCACTGGAACTGATACTAAAACAGTGAAAAAATATGTGTATGGAAATAGTGGTGCGCTTCAGGGGTTAACTCTTGTAGATCTCTATAAAAGATGGTGAGTAACCAATGTACAGATCTTGATCTAGAGTAGCTCAGTGTGGTAAATCTGTGTATGCGTCTGAATTCCAAGGAATAAATGATAAAAGTGCAGGTGCGTAGTGCCAATCAATCAATATGTGTGTCAGTATATCAATAAATATTAAGATACTTCTTTTTTGCATAAGACATCAAAATAAATAAATAAAGTGTAGATCTTCAATCCAGTTCTTACCAAGTAGAGAGGTATATATATATATATGAACAATATGTGTGTCAATAAATAAATAAATAAAGAATTATTATGAAAAAATGTGAATGCTTCTTCTTTGCATATAAAAATATATCAATAAATAAATAAATACAGTGTTGATCTTCAATCCAGTTCATAAAACAGTGAAAAATATATATGTGCTCAAATAAAGTGCTCCATGCTGGTTATAATAATTCGGTGCTATAAAAACTTGTGAACAATTCTGTTACAATTCTTCAAACCAACAATATCAGATAAAATAGTCCAAAAGTGAATAACTTCCAAAAAGAACTTGTGTAAAAGAGCTCTTCGTTTGTGATCGTGCTTCACTAATTAAGACAAGTGACTGTGAACTCCTTCACCTTGTGTATCACCACTGTGTGTTCTAGCCTCTCACCTTATAGGCAAGAAAAAATGCCTTTGGTGTCTATCCAGACTTATCAATGGATTCTGTTTGCCTCACTCCGGTTCCTCATTCCCTTTCTGAAGCAGACTCCTTGAAATCCTATGGGTGTTTATCCAATTCGTTTTCCTAGTCCTATCCTCCTTATCCGGTCTTTGTATGCCTCAGAGACAAAGATTTCTCATGGTGCAGTATATCAAGCTTGTTTATTTAAAATATACAGGTGTGCACTTACAGTTTGACGAAGTAAAATCAGCATATAGAAAAACACAGCCGCCGCTGTGGAGATCGGGCTCCGTTGTAACGGCACTTCCGGGTACAGGGCTCCTCCTACGCTTTACGTCACGAGGTCACGTGACTTCCTCAGGGAGCGCTCCCTGAGGAAGTCACGTGACCTCGTGACGTAACGCGTAGGAGGAGCCCTGTACCCGGAAGTGCCGTTACAACGGAGCCCGATCTCCACAGCGGCGGCTGTGTTTTTCTATATGCTGATTTTACTTCGTCAAACTGTAAGTGCACACCTGTATATTTTAAATAAACAAGCTTGATATACTGCACCATGAGAAATCTTTGTCTCTGAGGCATACAAAGACCGGATAAGGAGGATAGGACTAGGAAAACGAATTGGATAAACACCCATAGGATTTCAAGGAGTCTGCTTCAGAAAGGGAATGAGGAACCGGAGTGAGGCAAACAGAATCCATTGATAAGTCTGGATAGACACCAAAGGCATTTTTTCTTGCCTATAAGGTGAGAGGCTAGAACACACAGTGGTGATACACAAGGTGAAGGAGTTCACAGTCACTTGTCTTAATTAGTGAAGCACGATCACAAACGAAGAGCTCTTTTACACAAGTTCTTTTTGGAAGTTATTCACTTTTGGACTATTTTATCTGATATTGTTGGTTTGAAGAATTGTAACAGAATTGTTCACAAGTTTTTATAGCACCGAATTATTATAACCAGCATGGAGCACTTTATTTGAGCACATATATATTTTTCACTGTTTTATGAACTGGATTGAAGATCAACACTGTATTTATTTATTTATTGATATATTTTTATATGCAAAGAAGAAGCATTCACATTTTTTCATAATAATTCTTTATTTATTTATTTATTGACACACATATTGTTCATATATATATATATACCTCTCTACTTGGTAAGAACTGGATTGAAGATCTACACTTTATTTATTTATTTTGATGTCTTATGCAAAAAAGAAGTATCTTAATATTTATTGATATACTGACACACATATTGATTGATTGGCACTACGCACCTGCACTTTTATCATTTATTCCTTGGAATTCAGACGCATACACAGATTTACCACACTGAGCTACTCTAGATCAAGATCTGTACATTGGTTACTCACCATCTTTTATAGAGATCTACAAGAGTTAACCCCTGAAGCGCACCACTATTTCCATACACATGGACTGGGTAATGTGTTAGGAAGGAATGGATGCCACATCGTTTGATGAAAATGAAAATTATCACCCTACAGAGGGCTGAATTCAAAGACACCCCGAAAATCAAAGTAAAAAAATGATGCAGCAGGCGAGTCCATTTTGCTGAAGTTTCATTGCAGCAACTCAAAATGGTCCTCGGTAGTTTGTATGGCCCCCCATGTGCTTGTATGCATGCCTGACAACATCAGGGCATGCTGCTTGTGAGAAGGCAGACACGGTGTCCTGGGGTATTTCCTCCCAGATCTGGACCAGAGCATCCCTGAACTCCTGAACAGACTGAGCTGCAACCTGGTGGCGTCAGATGGACGGAAACCTAATGTCCCAGAGGTGTTTTATTGGATTTAGGTCAGACGAGCATGGGGGCCATTCAGTGGTATCAATTCCTTCATCCTCCAGGAACTGGCTGCATACTCTCACCACATGAGGCTGGGCATTGTCGTGTACCAGGAGGAACCCAGGACTCACTGCACCAGTGTAAGGTCTGACAATGGGTCCAAGGATTCATCCTGATACCTAATGGCAGTCAGGGTGCCATTGTCTAGCCCGTAGAGGTCTGTGCGTCCCTCCATGGATATGCCTCCCCAGACCATCACTGACCACCACCAAACGGGCATGCTGAACAATGTTACAGGCAGCATAACGTTCTTCACAACTTCTCCAGACCCTTTCACGTCTGTCACATGTGCTCAGGGTGAACCTGCTCTCATCTGTGAAAAGCACAGGGTGCCAGTGACAGACCTGCCAATTCTGGTGTTCAATGGCAAATGCCAATCAAGCTCCACAGTGCCCGGCAGTGAGCACAGGGCCTATTGGAGGACGTTGGCCCTCAGGCCACCATCCTGAAGTCTGTTTCTGATTGTTTGGTCAGAGACATTCATACTAGTGGCCTGCTAGAGGTAATTTTGTAGGGCTCTGGCAGGGCTCATCCTGTTCCTCCTTGCACAAAAACCGGTCCTGCTGATTGGTTAAGGACCTTCTATGTCCCTGTCCAGCTCTCCCAGAGTAACTTCCAGTCTCCTGGAATCTCCTCCATTCTCTTGAGATTGTGCTGGGAGACACAGCAAACCTTCTGGTAATGGCATGTATTGATGTGTCATCCTGGAGGAGTTGGACTGCCTTTGCAACCTCTATAGGGTCAAGGTATTGCCTCATGCTACCAGTAGTGGCACTGACCCTAGCCAAATGAGAAACTAGTGAAAAACAGTCAGACAAGATGAGTAGGCAAAAAACATTTCAGTGGCCTCTACCTGTAAAACCATTCTGTTTTGGAGATCGTCTCATTGTTGCCCATCTAGTTCCCCTGTTAATTTCATTAACACCAAAGCAGCTGAAACTGATTAACAACCCCCTCTGCTACTTAACTGACCAGATCAATATCCCAGGAGTTTAATTGACTTGATGCTATACTCTGATTAAAAAGTGTTCCTTCTTTTTTTGAGCTGTGTATTTTAGGCATCTTACCTGAGAATTATCATTGTGTAGAAATCAAAAAGCTCTGAATCTTCCAGACAGGAAGATGCCATCTATAATTTTTCTGTCAGTCTGTCAATTTTTCTGTCAGTCTTCATGACATATATAGATGGCATACACCTATAGCAAGGGTATTATTATACTTTGGTAAAAGCTGTGCAGTTTGTTTTTTTCTACAGACGCTCCATATCTGAATAAGAACTTCTTTGGTAAAGGTGAATTATGCCTTTAAGCAAACACTCGTGTGATGGCCGTGTCTGCCTGCAAAGGGATTCACAGGTGTCCTATTCATCCCCATACAGGCAGTACAGTTCATGTCTATTGGGACACAGAGGCTGCATGGACACAGCCGTTGCTCCCAGTTTGACAGCCGTGTGCATGAGGTCTCCCCAAATTCTATAGCAGACTCTTGCTGTCTTTGATAGCAGGGGCTGACTGTCAACGTTTGGCCCAGGGGGGCAAGTACAAACCAGAGGCCCATGGTGTAGCAACTCAGTCTCACTCCCACTTTCCCTTTTCCCTTTCTCCTCCTGACCCCCATTACAGGCTGAAACTTGGCTCCAGGTACTCTCTACTCACTGGCCGAATCCGGGTTTCCAACCTGGACAGCAGGAAGCAGTTGGGGGAGCTGTAAGAGCTTGTCAGTGCTGCCTGGGGGAGGAGAGTCTTCGGTAGGGCATGGAATTGGCCTCTGCTCAGACACAGTGTACACCATCCATGCTGGGGGAGAGGCCTGCTCTCTGTACTTGACTTCATACCGCACTCAATAGGTCAGCGGTGGGGACTTTTTATTTTTCTGCACCAGGAATCCTTTAGGCATGTCTGTGGCAGAAGCGGTACAGCCTTTTTAAAGGGAATCAGAGCGGCCCGGGGGGCAATTGCCCCCCTGGCCCAGTCCTCCTCTGTTTAATAGGTACATAAATCAGCTGCAAGGACCAACAATTTTAGTTCGGCAGTCAATAGAATTCCAGAAAGTGTCTATAAAGTCCTTTATGAATTACCTTTTAGATTCCTAAATCTCCTGAACAGTGTTAATTTCATCAATGAAAACATTTGCGTCATCATTTTTGTCAATGGCATTTTTCCAGTGACAAAAATTAAACAAAAATGACCTCACATTTTCATCAATTGGTGAAAACTATGACAAAAATTAATTCCACAATGAAATGGAATAAAAATGTGAAGTAGGAATGTTTACCAGTGTGAACTTCCGGTTTCCTCAGAGCTCTACCTGTAAAGCCTGTGAGTGTTTCTCCTCCCAGCAAGCAAGTTAGGGACTATAGCATGCTTAATGGTTTGGCGCGCTTGGCACTGTGTGCATTACAGGCCTCCTAAGACTGTCCAAAGCACTGTGTGCATTACAGGCCTCCTAAGACTGTCCAAAGTACTGTGTGCATTACAGGCCTCTTTGGACAGTCCAGAGCACTTTGCAGCATTACAGGCCTCATCAGACCACTTTCAAGAGCACTGTGTGCATTACAGGCCTTCTCCTGCTGTCAGGAGAAAACTGTGTGCATTACAGGCCTCCTCAGACCACCTTCCAGAGCACTGTGTGCATTAAAGAGCACCTCAGACTGTCCAGAGCACTGTGTGTATTACAGGTCTCTTCAGACAGTCCAGAGCACTGTGTGCATTACAGACCTCTTTGGTCAGTCCAGAGCACTTTGCAGCATTACAGACCTCATCAGACCACTTTCCAGAGCACTGTGTGCATTACAGGCCTTCTCTTGCTGTCCAGAGAACCGTGTGCATTACAGGCCTCCTCTTACTGTCCAGAGCACTGTGTGCATTACAGGCCTCCTCAGACCACCTTCCAGAGCACTGTGTGCATTACAGAGCCCCTCAGACTGTCCAGAGCACTGTGTGTATTACAGGCCTCTTCAGACAGTCCAGAGCACTGTGCAGCATTACAGGCCTCCTCAGACCACCTTCCAGAGAACTCTGTGCATTACAGGGCTCCTCAGAATTTCCAGAGTACTGTGTGCATTACAGGCCTTCACAGACCATCCAGAGCACTATCTGCATTAGAGTAGGGTGACCAGATACCCCCGGTTTCCGCGGACAGTCGCTGGACTGAGGACACTGTCCCCAGACCAAGTCTGTCCCTAGTTTTGTCCCCAGATTGCAGGCCCGGGCCACAGTCACTGCTTTTCTCCCCTGCAGTTCTGATCCAGCCCCAAAGCCCCCGAGCAGTGCACAGTGATTGCAGACACACGGCTGTGCTGGCCGCTCTGCTAAATGGCAGAAAGGAGCAGGGAGGGGGCAGAGCCCAGACTGACACTCAGGAAGGAGCTCCAGGGGCCACACCATGACCAACCACAGCCTGCAGAGAGACAACACATGACCAGCGGAGAGCCAGAATCACGTTGTTGAGGTACAGAGAGAGCCCCATACATAGAATGGGAAATATAGTATACAGAGAGTGGAAGATACAGTATATAGAGAGAAAAAGATCCAGTATATAGAGAGAGTAAAATACAGTGTATAGATAGAGAGAGATACAGTATATAGGGAAAGGGAAATACAGTATATAGGGAGAGGGAAATACAGCATAAAGAGAGCGAAATACAGTAAATAGGGAGAGGGAAATACAATATCTATCTATCGTCTTAACACTTGGTAGTCATATCCCAAAAAAATTCTAAGAAGTATAATTTTTCTTTATCTCATGGGAGAAATGTGAGAAATAACATATATATCATACAATCATTCCATAAACACATACCACATAAACTGCATATATCATTTGAGGCAAATATGTTTATAAAATAGTTTACCATTTGCCAATAAAAATAAAAAAAAACATGTCCCTGGATTACATTTTAAAAATCTGGTAACCTTACATTACAGGCTTCCTCAGATCATTCAGAACACTGCATTACAGGCCTCCTTAGACCATCCAGAGCACTGTGCATTACAGGCCTCCTTAGACCATCCAGAGCACTGTGCATTACAGTCCTCCTTAGACCATCCAGAACACTGTGCATTACAGGCCTCCTTAGACCATCCAGAGCACTGTGCATTACAGGCATCCTTAGACCATCCAGAGCACTGTGCATTACAGGCATCCTTAGACCATCCAGAGCACTGTGCATTACAGGCCTCCTTAGACCATCCAGAGCACTGTGCATTACAGGCATCCTTAGACCATTCAGAGCACTGTGCATTACAGGCATCCTTAGACCATTCAGAGCACTGTGCATTACAGGCCTCCTTAGACCATCCAGAACACTGTGCGTTACAGGCATCCTTAGACCATTCAGAGCACTGTGCATTACAGGCCTCCTTAGACCATTCAGAGCATTGTGCATTAGAGACCTCCTTAGACCATCCAGAACACTGTGCATTACAGGCATCCTTAGACCATCCAGAACACTGTGCATTACAGGCATCCTTAGACCATTCAGAGCACTGTGCATTACAGGCCTCCTTAGACCATCCAGAGCACTGTGCATTACTGGCCTCCTCAGACAACCATCCAGAGCACTGTGCATTACTGGCCTCCTCAGACAACCATCCAGAGCACTGTGCATTACTGACCTCCTCAGACACCCATCCACAGTGTCTGTGTAGTTTGTTCACACCTTAATACCATAAAAAATACCATGATATTCATTTTTTTTACTCAAGGAAAATATAATAAGTTTGGAAATTCTAGAAAAATGCTTAAATAATGCATTGCAATTTAACTAAACCCAATAGATTTTAGTCAACTAAAATGTAGAATATTTTAGTTGACTAAAATTTACTGGAGATTTTTGTCGACTAAATGCGACTAAAACCATTGCAGATGACTAAAATGTGACTAAAACTAAAATGGCATTTTACTCAAAAGACTAAAACAAAATTGAAATTTGACATCAAAATTAACACTGGTCCTGAAAAATTGATGGCTGTTGGAAGTATATCAATAAATATTTACCTGAAAATTGCAGAAAAGTCCCATATAAATTCCACCTAACTGTAGTTCTCAGGTTACTGTCATATAGTTTGCAGCAAAATGTAGGCCCATCCGTTGGTTTCAGTCCTGTAATTGTGATATATTCCGTCCAGTTCCTGTTGGGGTCCTTCTCTCTGTAGAGTCTCCCTTTATATTTCTCTATAACATTTCCAGGAGGGGAAAAGATCTTCTTGGCAGATGAGCAATATTGTGTATCTGTCTCCCCCCAAATGATCTGTTTAACTTTATCTTGTTCCTCCAGGCCAGAGTATGAACATAGAATGGTAACAGAACTTCCGGGTTGCACTGTATGAATTCTCATCTGATAAAAACACTTTGAAGATCTTGTGATCCCTATAGGAGCAGATAAGCAAAATGTATTATCAATGTGTAAAAAAACCTGCAGTCTTGTCAATGATTTTTTAGATGTACGTGTAGAAGAGATCTTGTGAATGTATACGTATATTATTATTATATATGTACATGGGGACAGCCATATGTGTTAATTAGATATGGAGTCTGTGCCACTTCCTGCTTTGCAACGCTATATAACGGCTGTTCTTTACTACTCCTTCTCACAATTCAAGTCTACGGGTTGGCCAACTCATTAAATTCAATGCACTCCTTGTGTGTGTAGCTCTACTCCCATAGGCGCCACAGGAATACTGTCCAGATCTCCCCACAATATTGACCCCACAGCCAGGCACATGGGCTGATTCACACATTTCTTCAATGACCAGTCTAGGGTTATTGTTTTTATTTTTGAAGAACTTGGATAGGGTTGAGTTAATTAGGTGGGATACTCCAAAAACAAGAACTATGTACATTTGAGGACTTAACCACTTAAGCCCCGGAGGATTTGGCTGCTAAAAGACCAGGGGGTATTTTGCGATTCGGCACTGCGTGACTTTAACGGACAATTGCGCGGTCGTGCGACGCTGTACCTAAACGAATTTGACGTCCTTTTTTCCCACAAACAGAGCTTTCTTTTGGTGGTATTTGATCACCTGTGCGATTTTTTGATCATGCGCTATAAACAAAAAAAGAGCGTCAATTTTGCAAAAATAACAATATTTTTCTAATTTTTATATATGAAATTCCCCCCCAAAAAATGTAAAAATCTAAATTTTTTAACATTTTCGGCCAATTTGTTTTATGCTACATATGTTTGGTAAAAAAAATCGAAAAAAGCGCATTTTTATTGGTTTGCGCAAAAGTTATCGCGTTTACTAACAAAGGGAAAGATTTTTGTTGTTTTTTTTTTTAACGCATAATGGCGGCAATCTGCGATTTTTTTTGCGGTACTGCGACATTTCGGCGGACAGATCGGACCCTTGACTGACATTTTTGACACGCGCTCGCTCCCCAGAGCCTCACAGGCTAGCGAGGTAGACCTACGTCACTCTGCCTGTGAGGGGCTGACTGCCGCAGTAAATATACTGTGAGCAGTCGGCAAGCGGTTAAGTGTACTTCAGAACAAGCTATATTAAAGTCTGCGCTTGTAGCAAACAGTAAACTTCAACTTTAAGATAGCAGTAGTAGTAGTAGTAGATAACTCCAAACTCCTTTCTTAACCCCTTCCCACCTATGCTATAGCCAAATGATGGATACAGCGTGGGATTACTTTGCGGGCGCCATGCTCTGTGATCGGGGTAAAGTGCCAATCACATCGGCCCTTTACCACTTGATCAGCTGTGTCCAGTGACAGCTGATCACTGATGTAAACAAAAGCCACTGTCAGCGTGAGGAGAGAAGAAAAGAGGCAATAACCGGCTTGTGTTAAAGGGTCATCAGCAATGATAATCAGGGCGCTATTTATCACTGTCCTGATTATCAGTGCAGTCCCTACAGTGCCCAACAGTTCTGCCAATCAGTGCCCACCAGTATTGCCAATCAGTGCCTCCTTATCAGTGTCACCTATTAGTGCTGCCTTTCAGTGCCCATCAGTGCCACCTACCAGTGCCTATCAGTGCTGCATATCAGTTCCACCCATCAGTGCCCTTCAGTGCCGCCTATCAGAGCCAATCAGTTCCAGCTATCAGTGTCGCCTACCAGTGCCTATTAATGCCCATCAGTGCCACCTATCAGTGCCCATCAGTACCACCTATCAATGCAGCCTCATCCCACCAGTGCTGCCTCATCAGTGCCCATCAGTGCCACCTATCAATGCCCATCAGTGCAACCTCATCAGCACACATCAGTGAAGGAGAAAAATTACCTGTTTGCAAAATGTTATAACAAACTATGACAAATGCTTTTTTATTTTAAATATTTGGTCATTTTTATTCTTTTTTTTATTTTTTTTAAATAAAAATAAAGACCCAGTGGTGTTTATATACCACCAAAAGGAAGCTTTATTTGTGTGAAAAAAAATTTAAAATGTAATTTGGGTATAGCGTTGCATGACCGTGCAATTGTCATTCAAAGTATGACAGCGCTGAAAGCTGAAAATTGGCCTGAGCAGGAAGGGGGTAAAAGTGCCCAGTAGGCAAGTGGTTAAAGCCACAAAAGCAGAGTCCATTTGAGTAGAAGATTAGATGGGCAAAACTCTTCACGACACCAGCCGGACTACTGTAGACCCGCAGCTGATTCTCTATCATCAGAATGGTGGCAAAAGCAGAAAATTGATCAAGATCTCTTAGAAGCGTCGGTAATTAAGGTCCAAGGACAGCTGGTTACCTCCTTCCTGCTTCCAAGTGACACCTTATTTTGATGATACCAGACCAGAATTTCAGTGGACAGCCCCCCTCAGTCAGCTTTCTATAGTTCAAGGGTCTCAACATCCAGGCCCTAAGGTCACCCACCTGAGGCTTCACAACAGCAGACATAGCAGCACTGACTGGGAGGGCAGCGTGCCCTCCAGGCTGGACTAATCGTCTCCAGGAAAAGACCTCAAGCTCAGTGTGCTCACAGAATATATACAGTCTCCCAGTATGCCATTAGAGCCTGCCTCTATGGGGATAGGCCGGGGCTGTATCAATAATCATGGTGCCATCTGCATAGCTCCACACATATCAGCCAGAAACTTATCAAGCTTTCTGGATGCATAGAGAACTATCAGACTGGCAGCAGTTAAACACACTGAGCAGACCTGACTAGCAGAATTCAGCTGCACATAGTATAGTGAGCAAACTATGCTTTTACCTAACAAGTAATCACCGCCACATTGTATAAAAGCCAAAAGTAGCAACAAAAATGATGTTTCAGTAAACCCTGCAATAATACTCAAAATAGGAATTTGCAGAAAATACTCTATACTATGCCTTTTTTAAAAAAAATATTTTTTTTCTGGGAAAAACTTTGAAAAAGTTGGTGGGGGGGGGGGGGGATTAGAGTGAGGGCTGAAACACTCTCTTACACACCTGTAAGGGAAGGTGCATGTTGGTCATCGTGTCCTCCATGTTTCCCTTCTTGTTGGACCCCAAGCAAGGGTGACATGAGAGGCCTACCCCGGAGTGGGTTCTTCTGGGCTAGGCTAGGCACTTTGGTTAAGGTCACTGTCTCACACCTGAGGTAAAGTGAAAGTATTCACAGCACTTCACTTTTTCCACATTTTGTTATGTTACAGCCTTATTCCAAAATGAATTACATTCATTATTTTTCTCAACATTCTACAAACAATACCCCATAATGACAACGTGATAGAAATTTGTTTGAAATCTTTGCAAATTTTTTTTAAAATAAAAAACAAAAAAAAAATCAAATGTACATAAGTATTCACAGTGTTTGCCATGACGTGACACAAAATTGAGCTCAGGTGCATCATGATTCCACAGATCATCTTTGAGATGTTTCTACAACTTGATTGGAGTCCCCCTGTGGTAAACTTAGTTGATTGGACATGATTTGGAAAGGTACACACCTGTCTGTATAAGGTCCCACAGGTAACAGGGCTTTTCAGAGCTTAAACCAAGTCATGAAGTCCAAGGAATTGTCTGGAGACTTCTGAAACAGTATTGTATGGAGGCACAGATCTGGAGAAGGGTACAGAAAAAGTTCTGCAGCATTGAAGGTCCCAATGAGCAAAGTGGCCTCTATCACTCTTAAATGGGAGAAGTTTAGAACCACCAGGACTCTTGCTAGAGTGGGCCGCCCAGCCAAACTAAGTGTACGGGGGAGAAGGGCCTTAGTCAGGGAGATGACCAAGAACCCAATGGTCACTCTGAGAGAGCTCCAGCATTTCCCTGTGGAGAGAGGAGAACCCTCCAGAAGAACAACCATCTCTGCGGCACTCCACCAATCAGGCCTGTATGGTAGAGTGGCCAGATGGAAGCCACTCCTCAGTAAAAGGCACATGGCAGCCTGCCTAGAGTTTGTCAAAAGGCACCTGAAGGACTCTTAGACCATGAGTAAACAAAATTATCTGGTCTGATGAAACAAAGATTGAACTTTTTGGCCTTAATGGCAAGCGTCATGTTTGGAGGAAACCAGGAAACGCTCATCACCTGGCTGGTACCATCACTACAGTGAAGCATGGTGGTGGCAGAATCATGCTGTGGGGATGTTTTTCAGTGGCAGGAACTGGGAGACTATTTAGGATTGAATGCAGCAATGTACAGAGGCGTCCTTGATGAAAACCTGCTCCAGAGCACTCTGGACCTCAGACTGGGACGAAGGTTTATCTTATAACAGGACAACGTCTGTAAGCACACAGCCATGATAACAAAAGAGTAGCTACAGGGCAGCTCTGTGAATATCCTTGAGTGGCCCAGCCACAGCCCAGACTTGAACCCGATTGAATATCTCTGAAGAGATCTGAAAATGGCTGTGCACAGATTGAGAGCTCCTGCAAAGAAAAATGGGAGAAACTGCCCAAAAATAGGTGTGCCATGCTTGTAGTATCATACTCAAAAAGACGTGAGGCTGTAATTGGTGCCAAAGGTGCTTCAACAAAGTACTGAGCAAAGGCTGTGAATACTTATGTACATGGGATTTTTTTTCGTTTTTTTACTTTTAATAAATTTGTAAAGATTTCAAACAAACTTCTTTCACACTGTGATTATGGGGGATTGTTTGTAAACTTTTGAGGATTATAATGAATGAAATCAAATTTGGAATAAAGCTTTAACATAACAAAATGTGGAAAAAGTGAAGCGCTGTGAATACTTTCCGGATTCACTGTACGTTTACTGAAACAACCGATTGAACTCTAATAAATTCTCTCGATGTTACTGTACATCACCACAGTCACTTATGCATTTAGAAAGGACACCCAGAGCCAGTGACCTTTCCACCTGTCCATCATACCACAGCTACCTCACTCCTAGTAGCAGTATAGGGTACCAATGTGCACCTAGCATAGACCGAATACATGCACTTCACTTCCTCTTCCGCACCTGTGTCCAGGATGAAGGCCCCGGTAGTGAAGACCTGCTCTCACTGCTATGGGAGATAGATTGCTGCTGAAGGAGAGCCAACAACATCTCCCTTACTGCAAGAGGCTATCTCACTTGCTACATGTACACGCTTAACGACAGGCTGCTAGGGAAACCTTCTTTACCCTTGGTAACCATTGTAGCTTCACACAGTTTTAACTCTGGTACCATTATCTTCACATCCCAATGTGTATAATGACCCAAACTGTAACTATGGGGTTGAATTACTAAAACTGAAGGACGCAACATCTGGTGCAGCTGTGCATGGTAGCCAATCAGCTTTTAACTTCAACTTGTTCAGTTAAGCTTTGAAAAAAAAAAGCCTGGAAGCTGATTGTTTCTATGCAGAACTGCACCAGATTTTGCATGCTTCAGTTTTAGAAAAATCAACCTCTAAATGTGCCGGTTACTTGCATTACACCCTTTGAGTTACTTCAGACCAGGCAGAGGCAAAGTTTCAAAAGCTTTACTTGAATAAATTAACATGATGGCAAAGACAAATGACCGTCCAACATAAAGTGCAGACATTTCTCTAACATTCCTAATCACTAAATCAAGCATGTGGCTGCACCAGCATACCTGCAGAGGAAACAGTCCATCTCTGGAAAAGTCCATAGTTGAAACAAATAGGTGCAAAAGTATGGCCTTTCACAATTCCTTTATAAATTATTTAAACTTAGATAAAACCACCCCTTCAGCTCTTTCCACTTTCTTATGCAGATTGAGCAACAATGATGTACCAAATAAATAAGAATTGATGAGCGCTAGGTGTTAATATTATTTCCAAACTTTACATAAAAAACAATATTGGTCAATATTTTAATGAGTGAACTCTCTATAGCAGGGATGTGCAGTCAGGGGAGGCAAGTGTGTCAGAGCAAAACAAAAAAAAAAAAAGAAGGGTTTGAGGGTTGTAGCTCAACGGGGGGAAGGTAGCCCAAGTCCTGCTCCTAGTACCTATGGTTCCGGAGATACGGGGCTCCTTGCACAGCCTGTCAGAAGCTTCATACAGTGCGGCTAGTTTAAATACAAGCTGGCACATGCTGTTTGCAGCAGACTAAGAGGATGACTACTTGTCAGAGGCACTTAGTTTAATGACAGCTTGGAGCCTTGAACCAATGGTAAAGCATCATTGGTCCAAGCTGTCCAATAAAAATGCTGCAGTGGAGGCTCTGCTCTCACTGTAGTGTCATAGAAGAGGGTATGTGTCTAAAAGACAAATGCTCCTTTCCAGTCCAGCCCTCTTAACTACAAGGAACAAAACATGGGTTTATGGATATTAGGTTTACCCACAATCCCATGTTTTTCTCACACAGTTAAGAAGGAGAATCTGCTGCTGCTGAAAAGCTACTTCTTAATCAAGCATTATAATAAATTTTTATGCTATATGTTATAATATAATCGTTTATTATTTATCTATTTACTGTGAAATTACTGGTTTGAAGTTATAACTGCAAACTTCAGTAATTTGTCCCTTAAACCACCTTCTTGAGTACAGCTATTGAAAATATAGTTAATAACCTTAAAGTGTTTGTTACCCTAAAAAAACAAAAACAAAAAAAAAACAGATCCAGTTCCCTTAAAGCATGTTATACAGCACAGTGCTTGTGCTGTGTAAATTGACCCCCCGTGTCATCTGAAATACCTGGCTGATCCTGCCTGGCTATACCCTCCTCCCTGTAAACTGACCACGTTTTATCATGGCTGCTGAGCCCTAACACCATGGTCAGTTTGCATGCCTCTGTCATCTGCAGCTCTGTGTCCTCCTCTTCCCCCTCCCCTCCCTGCCTGTCTGCTCATGTCAGTGCCTGCCCCTCCTCTCCCTGCTACTTCCATAATTAATATAAAAACATCCCGTCCCCTCTGTAACATAAAGTTATGCCCCCCTGTGTCTGTGTTATATAAAAAATATGACGATATGTACCTATATCAGAGCATCTCCTGGTGCTCACGTGACTCCTCGGCTCACTCTCTTCTCCTCCTCCCCGGCTGATGTCAGTGGGAGTGCTCAGCCCCGCCCACTATAGCTGTCAGCTGGGCAGAGGAGAGGGCCGAGGTGTCACGTGAAATGACGGATGGCACGCAAACTGAGCATGGTGTCAGGGCTTAGAAGCCATGATAACACAGACACAGGAACACTTATTGTTATATTACAGAGGGGATGGCATGATTTTATATCAGTGGCTTAGCAACCACTATAAAAACAATATATAATAATTATTTGTATAGTACATACTTATGGTAATTAACCACTTGCCACTCAGGCCAATTTTGAAACTTCTCTCCTACATGTAAAAATCATAATTTTTTGCTGGAAAATTACTCAGAACCCCCAAATTTTATATATATATATATATATATATATATATATATATTTTTTTTTTTTTTTGCAAACATCCTAGGAAATAAAATGCTGGTCGCAACATGGTGGTCGGGAATAAAATGGCTGCAACTTTTTATGTCACATGGTATTTTTGGAAAAAAAATTGTTTCATGAATAAATAAAAAAGCACTAAAGTTAGCTCGATTTTTGTGTATAATGTGAAAGATGAGGTTAAGCCGAGTAAAGAGATACCTAACATGTCACGCTTTAAAATTGCGCACACTTGTGGAATGACTCCAAACTTCAGTACTTAAAAATCTCAATAGGCGACGCTTTAACATTTTTCACAGGTTACCTGTTTAGAGTTACAGAAGAGGTCTAGTGCTAGAATTATTGCTCTTGCTGTAACGTTCACGACAATACCTCACATGTGTGGTTTGAACGCCATTTGCATATGCTAAAACAAGTCCTTATACTGGTTAAATTAGTAAACTGTGAGAACTAATGAAGGTGCCATATATAATCTATATCAGGGTTTCTCAACCTTTTTCCAGTCAAGGTACCCTTTAACCTTCCTAGCGGTATTCCCGAGTGTGACTCGGGGTAAGATTTTAGAGCAAAAAGCGGTAACCCCGAGTCACACTCGGGGTAGCGCTAGGAAGATCGCTGGATGCTGGAGGAGGTTTTACTTACCTTTTCTCCTGGATCCAGCGAAGTATTCCGGCGGTGTGCGGCGGCGGAGCTTCCTCCCGATCGTCTGCGAGCCCCTGCTTCCGTCTCCGGCGACGTGACGTCCGCCGGGGGGTGGAACCGGCGGCAAATTCGAACGTAAAACACACCAAACACACTGATACCATTCAAAATAAAAAAAAAATCACATTACATTGCCCCCCAGTGCCCTTTCCTGCAGTTTTACTGTACTTTTTATGTAAATATATGTGTATATATATATATATATATATATATATATATACATAATTCTTGTGAATGAGCAGCCCAAACCAACTGTATACATATATATATATATATATATATATATATATATATATATATATATATATATATATATATACACGTGTATATATATACATAATATATGTATACATATATATATATATATATATTATATATATATATAATAAATGTATACAGTTGGTTTGGGCTGCTCATTCACAAGAATTACATGCAAAATAATGGTACCGCTTTCAGCACCTAAAATCCAAAAGAATCATACCGCCAGAGAGGTTAAGATTCAGCACAGTCTCCAGGCACCCCATTCTAAAATGTAAAAACAAAACTAAAAGTTTTTACGTATTACAGCAATATCCATACACATAAGACACCTAACATTAGAGATGATTTATTCTTTGAAAGCAAATACACTTTTGCACACTGGTACTGACTAGTATTCCAGCTTTTCTTGTTCCTCATTTTCTTTGCCCCACACAGCTAATATGACCCGGTGCTGACATAGAGGAGCATTGGGTGAGGGGGGAGGGGGGGTCAAACAAGGATGGTGTGCCGGAGCCCAATGTATTCCTTTTCAACCAATCATGTCAGTAGAATGCCCAAAGTTGTAATGCTGCACAATGAAAATATGTGGCGTTGTGTATCAAAAAGGAAGGATGATCCACTTGCTGGTACACAATTTTGGGGCAAATTTGGGCTATTTTAGGCATTTTCCAAAGGCATCCCTGAAGAAGCAGTGTGGGTCGCAGTTCCGTTACAATATAGATAAGAGTTTTTCAACCAGGGTGCCTTCTGAGTTACATAGTTACATAGTAGCTTTTAGAGGAGAAGCGTTTTAACCTCAGGCAACGCGGGGGGGTTCTTTACTGTTAGGGCAACAAGATTGTGGAATTCTCTACCACAACAGGTAGTTTTTGTGGGAAGTATGGCTACTTTCAAAAGACTCTTGGATGTACATCTCAAGGATCAGAATATTAAGGGGTATGAGAGATGATTATTGCCACACACACCCACACAGGTTGAACTGGATGGACTATTGTCTTTATTCAACCTCAACTACTATGTAACTATGTAACTCAGAAGGCACCCTGGTTGAAAAACGCTGATCTATATTGTAACGGAACTGCAAACCAACACTGCGTTTGTGTGCTTTCATCAGAATACCGCTTCTTTCAGTCTGAACATAGATATCAGATATTCTAGCGGCCCCCATGCAAAACTAAACAGAACTTAGCTTGTATAAAACTGAAACCTTTTATTGAACAAACTCACACCGAATCTATACCTCACAGGAGGACATCCCCCTACTGATCAGATTACCCCACCAGGTCAGGTGCCCTATGCAAAACACCTATGCAGATGAAATTGTGTACAGAAATATAATTAACCTGAACTAATTATCTAAGGAACCACCAACACAAACAGTATTCTACTTTCCCACCAGTAACTAATAGAAGACAGTGATTCAATCAACCTGAGCAAATTAACTAGCAGACTGCCATCCTCGAACTCCTGAAGTACAATACATATTATCATAAGTGTAAACACAGAACCCACAGTAGATAACAGGTGAGTAAATCAGCATATTCATCAATGTGTGGAAGACAGGTGGTTGAGCTGATGATATGTGAAGCAGTCTCTTATTGGCAATAGGCAGCTAGGCCTTAACATGAATCCTAGGTCTAGAGTCCCAGAGTCTTCATATGTTCCTTGAGATATATTGTTGACAAATATTACTGTACAATTTGAGTAATCCAAACCATATTCTCAGTGTCCATAATTTTCTTGGTCATCCTGTGTCCCTAATAGACATAGGGTGACTTACACATAAGAGGGGCCTAGGGGGTTGAGAGAGGGATTTCCCAACCTCTCAAAGGTAAGCTGGGTTCCACAGGCCCCCCAAACAATGTGACTCCCAACACATACATATTCAGAGAATAATTCAGGTTCTATTCTTTTAATATATAGATTATATATGGCACTTTCATTAGTTCTCATAGTTTACTAATTTAACCAACATAAGGACTTGTTTTAATAAAATCAGGACTGTTGGTAGGTATATAGGGCACAGGGTCATTTTTATTTTTTATTTCTGAATTCTGTAACAGCCCTGTACTTGACCAGTGAAATCTCCAAAAACATCTTAAAGGGACAGTGTCTGTAAATAATTTTGTTAAATTAGTAGAACTGTAATCGCCTACATAATGAGAATCAAATACATAAATTGTGAATATGTAACCTTTGTGTATCTGACTCTGATACTAGCCAGTGCCTCACCAGCCACTAACCTCACCGCACGTCCCTGCTCTATAGTGTCACCACTATTAAAGTGCATTAAAAAAGCAATTTGTCAAAATATGTGAAAACATCTATGATAAATAAGTCATATAATATCACCACTATTAAAGTGCATAAACACAAAAATCAATGTGCCAAAATCAGTGTATTTAAATTCTTCACAAGCTTTATACTCATAGGATTTGCTGCTTCAAACCAGTGATCTTCCATGTGTCCACACCACGACCCCCCTATCAAGCTATAACTCCCCAGATTCCTAGACCCAGGTTTTCAGTGGGCCTAATAATGTTATTTTGTAGTCCCAAGCAAGGATAGCAGAGAGGCCAACTCCCTGGTGACTCCCTTCACTGGCTCTCTGATTCAAAGACAAATCGCGAAACACAGGATCAAAGCACAACCCGTTTATTCCATGAAATATCAACATAAAAGAAAAAAGTCTGAGTGCCTGAGCTGACACTAACAGATTCCATTCCAGCAGTGTACGGTCTCCCTTGGAACCGCCGCTTACTTCTCCAACAAGAGGACTGACCAGCGTGTCTGCACCTAATTTACTTTGTCTGCACCATTTAAAGAAGTTTGCACAGTTTTAGGACAATCGTAATATGTACATGCACCAGGATATAAGGAGAATATATGCACGTTTGAAGTTTTATTTGGACTGAAAAATTGTAATTCACTGTGTTATTGTTTATATACATGACATTACGTGTATACAGGGGGTCACACCATCTGTGTATATTGCATATCCATTTTATTATATTTATCACCTATAAATGGTTAGAAGTTTTTATACGTCCTATTAAGGGAGCTACTACCTATTAGGAGTTGTTTCAAAAACACATTTTTAGTTTGATATTGGTAGTGCTACAATTTTTTATTTTTTTTGTTATTTTGTGTTTAAGTGAAATTAATCCACTCCTATTTTGCTTATAGTCAGAGATTTTTTTCTTAGAAAATAAGTGCAGGAACTCAACCACGACCCCCCCCCCCAAAACCCCCCTCGACCCCCCACATACACCCTACAAATCGCATCAAATACTGGGGTGGTATAATTTCACTAGGTCGGGGGTCCATAAAGAAGCATTAAATACCAGGAGTGCATTACATACAGAGTGCAGGGTTTAGGGGTGCGCTGTATACAGAGTGAACAGTTAAGCCTTCTTCCACAGCTGCTAACCTCTGCATCCCGCATGCACATCTCACCTTCACCCCTCTTCAGGTGTGGCCTCTGCATGCAGCCCCTGCTCCACTGCCTCCATCTTCCCCCACCTTAAAAGCTTCACCATTTTCCATATGTCTTACTATTGTTGTTGTATTAAGCTGAATCACCCAGCCGACTCTAGTACCTCCGTGCACAAAGTAGGTGGCACCACCTTTTTCACTTGCAGGGAGATCATCCAGTGGGGGTGTCAGCATCCGCACTGCACCCCGGGCACCTACATCTCCATTGTCCCCATCCTGAACTAAGTGGGAGCTGCTCATAAGATCAGATCTGTGGGAGTCGTTGGGAGACAAGCTGCCACTTGTAAACACAAAAGCCAGACTTCTGTGTGTACAAGTAATAGTGCTGAGCAGAAAGCAGAGGACCTGAGCCAGAGGTGGGTTCCACCAAGTTCCAGTTGAAAATAAGCCCTGCTTACAGTGATCTTCAAAACAAATCCTCTGTAACTATAATCTGCTTCAGTGTAAATCTGTGATTTGCCCATAGAGGAATGGCTTATATATTTATCATATCCCTTTTATAGTTAAATATTAATTTTAGATAAAAAAAGAAAATACTGAAACTATACCTTGCGCAATATTGTTCCTTGAAAAAATGAAGGCGTTGAGATTGTATTGCACTTTTGGTAGCTCTAACTTCTGGAAAGATGAGAAGTTTACAAAGACTGCTCACAGCTTCCTAATATTTGCTGCAAACATTGAATTTGGCCAAATCATAATCCCTCTGGTAGATTAACTGCATATTTGCTTGTGGAGATAACTTCTATAGTTGTATATATCAAATTTTAGCACTTACCTAGAAAGGACAGACTGATCAGGATGAAGAGTCTCATCGCTCCTTACAGGGTGCCGTAGTTGGACGGGAGAGGATGTGTTGTCCCTGCTTTGTGGTCTAAATGCATTTCAGTTTAAAGAAGGAGGATATGAGCAAACCACAGAATGAAGAAATGGCAGAATGGGTTTTCGAGAATCGGATGATATGGAAGATAACATACAGACATGACGTACAGTAAGGGTGCCATGAGGAACTAAAGATAGCAATTCATAAGAACAAATTGATGGCAAAAGTGTACATGAAAGAATAGCTAATTTGTTTGTCCTGTCCTATAGGGCAGGGGTCTCCAAATTTTCGAAAACAAAGGGCCAGTTAACTTTTTGTGAGGGTGACCAGTCTGTCAGTGTAAGTGAAAAACGCTCTGCCATAAAGAGAGCAAACAATGCCCCACCATTGGTATTAATTGGAGAAATTGTGCCCCATCCTTGGTATCAAGTAGAGGAATAGTGCCCCATCCTTGGTATCAAGGGGAGGAATAGTGCCCCATCATTGGTGTCAGTGGGAGGAATGGTGCCCCATCATTGGTATTAATTGGAGAAATAGTGCCCATCCTTGGTATCAAGGGGAGGAATAGGGCCCCATCATTGGTGTCAGTGGGAGGAATGGTGCCCCATCATTGGTATTAATTGGAGAAATAGTGCCCCATCCTTGGTATCAAGGGGAGGAATAGTGCCCCATCATTGGTGTCAGTGGGAGGAATGGTGCCCCATCATTGGTATTAATTGGAGAAATAGTGCCCCATCCTTGGTATCAAGGGGAGGAATAGTGCCCCATCCTTGGTATCAAGGAGAGGAATGGTGCCCCATCATTGGTGTCAGTGGGAGAAATTGTGCCCCATTGTTGGTGTCAGTTAGAGGAATAGTGCCCCATCATTGGTGTCAATGGGAGAAATGGTGCCCCATCCTTGGTATCAATGGAAGGAAAAGTGCCCCATCATTGTTGTCAGTCGGAGGAATAATGCCCCATCATTGGTAAAAGGGGAATCAATAATGGTGTTAGTGGGAGGAATCGTGCTTCCTTGTTGGTGTCACAGGGAGTAATTGTGCCCCAAGGGCCAGATATAGTCAGGCAAAGGGTTGCATCTAGCTCCTGGGCTGCAGTTTGGAGACCACTGCTGTAGAGGATCTAATGAAAGGCTTAAAGCATGTCCAAACCCCAAAACAGCTTACCAGTCCTTGGATGTGGTGGTTGTATTATTGTTCTTATTTTGCATTTTGTTTCCCTTTATTTTCACCTGTTGATCCTGCTGGAAACTTTCTGTCCTGGGGTGACAACACACACTTACTGCACTTTATCTATGCAGGAGCAGTATTGTCAGCCTAGGCTGCTCAGTCTTGATTTGGATACAAAAACACCCATCTCTTGACTTCCATTACATAGGAAAAAGTTGTTTTGTAGTTCAAAGAAAATAGCTGAGAAAGTTGATAACATTAAGATTTCAGTGTAGTGCAGAAAATGTTCTTAGCCCGAAAAAAAGAAAACTAATACAACCACAACATCTAAGGTATTGTGAGCTGTAAAATACAATGTTTTTTCTTGTATTTATATATCATTAACCCAGTGCCCTGGCGAGTAGGGATGAGCTGATGATTCAGTCTGGATCTAGATGAATGCCTGAACTTTTGCCCTTCTAACCCCCATTTGACAGGAGGCAAACATCATATTGACAGTGCCTTGAAAAAGTTTTCATACCCCTTGACATTTTCCAAATTTTGTCATGTGTAAACCAAAAACATAAATGTATTTTATTGGGATTTTGTTTGATAGACCACCAACACAAAATGGCATATAATTGTAAAGTGGAAGGAACATAATAAATGGTTTTCAAAATGTTTTACAAATAAATATGTGAAACGTGTTGCGTGCACTTGTATTCAACCCACTTCACTCTGATACTCCTAACTAAAATCTAGTGGATTCAATTGCCTTCAGAAGTCACCTAATTAGTAAATAGAGTCCACCTGTGTGTCATTTAATCTCAGTATAAATACAGCTGTTCTCTGAAGCCCTCAGATGTTTCTTGGAGACCCTTAGTGAACAAACAGCATCATAAAGGCCAAGGAACACACCAGACAGGTCAGGAATAAATGTGTGGAGAAGTTTAAAGCAGGGTTAGGTAATAAAAAAATATCCAGAGCTTTTAACATCTCACGGAGCACTGTTCAATCCATCATCGGAAAATGGAAAGAGTATGGCACAACTGCAAACCTAAGACATGGCCGTCCACCTAAACTGACAGGGGTGGGCAAGGAGAGCATTCATCAGAGAATCAGCCAAGAGGCCCATGGTAACTCTGGAGGAGCTGCAGAGATCCACAGCTCAGGTGGGAGTATCTGTCCACAGGACAACTATTAGTCCTGCGCAGGGTCGGTGCTGGACTATTTTACACCCTAGGCAAGACCAGCTACTTGCTCCCCACCCCCCCCCCCAAAAAAAAAATAAAAAGGGAAGGGGTTAAAAACTTCTCTATGTCCTACCCAGTGACCCTGATCTGATGGTTCCTCCATGTTATGCTGTCGTACCCAGTAACCCCCATATTCCTCCATGTCACACCTGGGGACCCTGATGTCCCTCTACTGTATGTCACACCCAGAGACCCTGATGTTTTTCCATGTCACATTCTGGGACCCCAATATTCCTCCATGTCTTGCTGTGATACCCACTGACCCCGATGTTCCTCCATGTGGCACCCAGGGACCCCTGTGTTCCTCCATGTCATGCTGTCATACCCAGTGACCCCAATGTTCCTATATGTCACCCCAGGGGCCCCTGATGTTTCTCCATGTCATACCTGGAGAGACCATGATGTTTTTCCATGTCACACCTGGGGACCCTGATGTTCCTCCATGTCACACCTGGGGACCTCAATTCCCCATGGCACACCCAGGGACCCCAATTCCTCATGGCACACCTGGTGACCCCGAACCCCTGTTACACCCGGTGACCCCTATCCCCCATGTCACACCTGGGGACTCTGATTCCCCATGGCACACCTGGTGACCCCAATTCCCTTTCACACCAGGGATCTTCCATGTCACACCCAGGGACCCGGATCCCCTGTTCTGGGGACACTCACTGGGCGGTATGAAGAGAGTGGCCTGCACTCTCCCCTTCTTCACTGTGATTCATTTTCCCAGGACACTCCTCTTCTGGACCACAGTGCTCACCACAGCTCCAACAGGCTCCTGGTGGAGGAAGAAGCAGCAGTCAGAGAGCTCCGCACCTCCTTCATCACCAACATCCTCAGACCATTCTGGTGCCTCGTAGCTTCTGCTCCAGTAAAGGTGTCGCCCTCCAGTGCCGAGCTCCGGCTCAGGTTCAGTTCTCCTCTGCTCCCTGCTTAATACCAACCCAGGGAAATGATGGCTGCCCACCAGCTCAGTGCAGAGAATCACTTCCTGCCCGGGGTTTAGGCCGCTCAGCTCCAGCTGAAGAGGATCATCATGCAGGCAGCACTCCGGTGGGCTCCCTTCCTGCCTTCTGGGGCCCCCCCAAAGCCAAGGCTTGGTAGTTCCGCCACTTCCCCAGACACCTGGCATCTTCCTCTGTCCCTTCTTCCTCCCCCACTGCCGCCCCTCCCCTCAGCTCACAAGGATCATTAATAAAGGAGAAAGAGTGCCGACTCCTGGCTGCGCCCCTAGGTGGCAATGCGCCCTAGGCGGCTGCCTAGTTTGCCTAGTGGAAGCACCGGCCCTGGTCCTGCGCTCCACAAATCTGCCCTTTATGGAAGAGTGGCAAGAAGAAAGCCATTGTTGAAAGAAAGCCATAAGTCCTATTTTCAGTTTGTGAGAAGCCATATGGGGGACACAGCAAACATGTGGAAGAAGGTGCTCTGGTCAGATGAGAACAAAACTGAACTTTCTGGCCTAAAAGTAAAACATAGCAGCGGGGGCATCATGTTTTGGGGATGCTTTCCTTCAGCAGGGACAGGGAAGCTGGTCAGAGTTGAGGGGAAGATGGATGGAGCCAAATACAGGGCAATCTTGAGACTGGGACGGAGGCTCACCCACCAGCAGGAAAACAACCCTAAACATACAGCCAGAGCTACAATAGAATGGTTTAGATCAAAGTGTATTCATGTGTTAGAATGGCCCAGTCAAAGTCCAGACCTAAATCCAATTGAAAATCCAATCTGACAGAACTTGAGATATTTTGCAAAGAAGAATTTGAGAGCACCAATGTGTTTTTGACCCTCTGTTATGGGCAGTCAACTGTTTCTGGTAAGAGGCTGTGAATGCTCTTAGTGGTGGTGGCGGTTTCAACTCGTGGTCTCTATCCCCATTTCATCCTTCTGAGGATTGAGTGTTCACCTTAGAGTAAAGGACATCATCTCGTTCACTCTGCTTTTGATTTGGGAATTTACTTAAACTTGAGTGTCTCTTTTGATACATTAAAAGGACATTGTATGTGTGTCTTAACCCCTTCCGCCTACCCTGCTCATATATACTGTGGCAGGGCGGCCCTTCTGCATGAAATCACGTATCTGTACGTGATTTCGTGCACAGGGTCTAGGGCTCGCTCACGCGCAAGCCGCTGGTAACCTGCTACCACTGTGATTGGACACTGCAGGAGCCAATCAGCTGGTGCGGCAGACACAGTGTCTGCTGGGACCCGCCAATCGTTTTTAGGAGAGGCAGAATGGCGGTCTGCCTGTGTAAACAAGATCGCTGTTCTGTCAGAGAGGAAGACGGAGAGCTTGTGTTTCTGCTAAGCAGAAACACGGATCTCTGTCTTCTTCCAGTTAAGCCATCCACCACACAGTAAGAAAGCACTCCCTAGGAGCACACTTAACCCTTTGATCGCCCCTGATTTTTATCCTTTCCCAGCCATTGTCATTAGTACAGTGACCGTGCATTTTTTTTTAGCACTGATCACTGTATTAGTGTCACTGGTCCCCTGAAAAGTGTCAGTTAGGTTTCCAATTTGTCTGCCGCAATTTCACAGTCCCTCTAAAAATCGCTGATCACCGCCATTACTAGTAAAAAGAAGAAATAAATAAAATTTCCATAAAAATAACCCATGGTTTGTAGACGCTATACCTTTTGACCAAACCAATCAATATACGCCGTTTTTGATTTGATTTTTTTTTTTTTACCAAAAATATGTAGCATAATACACATTGGCCTAAATAATGAAGACATTTGATTTTTTACATTTTTTTATTGTTTTTTTTTTTTAGCATTAAGTAAAAAATATATTTTTTTTATTTTTAAAATTGTCAGTTTTTTTTTTTTTTATAGCAGAATGTGAAAAATATATATATATTTTTTCAGAATTGTCGCTATTATTTTTGTTTATAGCATAAAAAATAAATATCACACAGGTGATCAGATAGCACCAAAAGAGAGCTCTATTTGTGGGGGGAAAAAAGACATCAATTTTATTTGGGTACAGCATCGCACGATCGCGCAATTGTCAATTAAAATACTGCAGTGCCGAATCGCTAAAATTGGCCTGGTTGTGAAGGAAGGTAAACCTTCCAAGGCTGTATTGGTAATTTAGGACTTAGAATTTTATATTATATAATTTTTGTTTGTGACCAACAAATTATGCTAGCATGTAGCATCAAATTTTGGGTGAGAACCTCCTTCTCTCAGCCAGGGCATTGAAAATGAGTTGTGGATGGGTATTCTAGCAGGACAATGACCCAAAAGAAGGTAGTGGTTCAAGAAGAAGCCAGCCAGTCTCCAGACCTTAATCCCATAGAAACTATGTGGAGGGAGCTGAAAGTTCGAGTTACCAAACGTCAGCCTCGAAACCTTAATGACTTAGAGAGAATCTGCAAAGAGGAGTGGGACAGAATTCCTCCTGAGATGTGTGCAAACCTGGTGGCCAACTACAAGAAACGTCTGACCTCTGTGATTGCCAACAAGGGATTTGCCACCAAATACTAAGTCATGTTTTGCCAAGGGGTCAAATACTTATTTCACTTATTAAAATGCAAATCAATTTATAACATTTTTGAAATGCGTTTTTCTGGATTTTTTTGTTGTTATTCTGTCTCTCACTGGTAAAATAAACCTACCATTAAAATCATAGACTGATCATTTCTTTGTCAGTGGGCAAACTTACAAAATCAGCAGGAGATCAAATACTTTTTCCTCTCACTGTACCTCCCTTTGGAAGGGGAAATTACGAGAAGATGAGTATGTGTAGCTAGGGGGAGGCGGAGGGGGAACCTGTTGCTTTGCAGAAAGTCATGAGTCATTTAAATGTCATCATTTTTGCTCTTTATGGTTTACCACATTGCTAACCAAGAACTCTCTAACAAGGAACTTCTCTTTTGATATGTTAAATATGCCACTGAATGCATTAAAATTAATATCTGTTCAGTTAGTGCAATTTAGTTAGTTCATTTATCTGCCATAAATCCAGTGGGCCAATAACTTCCTGAGCAGCGGCGGCCGGCCCATATGAGCTCTGCGCTACACCACCCCCCTTTTGGCGTCCGCCGCATTGGTGCCGATGGGGGGTGGGGTTTTCCACCAGCAGAGGCGCCAATTGGCGGCCTTCTGGGGCGTAACTGTAGCAATGCGCTACACCACCCCCTTTTGTGATGTCTTGGATCATGATTGGTCCAGACTCAAACCTGGACCAATCATGATTCAGGACATCCATGGTGACCTCGTTGGGGGCGGTGCCGGTGCGTGCATCAGTCACTCACCGTCACCGCCCGGTCACTTTCCCGCCGCAGCCCGCCGCAGAAGAGGAGTCGCGAGGAGGGGAGAAGCCGCCGCCGGGAGCCGAGCAGAAGAGGACGGACGTAGGAGTCGCGAGGAGGGGAGAAGCCGCCGCCGGGAGCCGAGCCGTCGCCAGGTAAGTGCCTATTCAATCACCTGTGCCATGCCTATTCCACCACCTGCGCCATGCCTGTGCCATGCCTATTCCACCACCTGCGCCATGCCTGTGCCATGCCTATTCCACCACCTGCGCCATGCCTGTACCATCTGTGCCATGCCTATTCCACCACCTGTGCCATGACCTTACCATCACCTGTGCCATGCCTGTACCATCTGTGCCATGCCTATTCCACCACCTGCGCCATGCCTATTCCACCACCTGTGCCATGACCTTACCATCACCTGTGCCATGCCTATTCCATCACCTGTGCCATGCCTATTCCATCACCTGCGCCATGCCTGTACCATCTGTGCCATGCCTATTCCACCACCTGTGCCATGACCTCACCATCACCTGTGCCATGCCTGTACCATCTGTGCCATGCCTATTCCACCACCTGCGCCATGCCTATTCCACCACCTGTGCCATGACCTTACCATCACCTGTGCCATGCCTATTCCATCACCTGTGCCATGCCTATTCCATCACCTGCGCCATGCCTGTACCATCTGTGACATGCCTATTCCACCACCTGTGCCATGACCTTACCATCACCTGTGCCATGCCTATTCCATCACCTGTGCCATGCCTATTCCACCACCTGTGCCATGACCTTACCATCACCTGTGCCATGCCTATTCCATCACCTGTGCCATGCCTATTCCATTACCTGCGCCATGCCTGTACCATCTGTGCCATGCCTATTCCACCACCTGTGCCATGACCTTACCATCACCTGTGCCATGCCTATTCCATCACCTGTGCCATGCCTGTACCATCTGTGCCATGCCTATTCCACCACCTGCGCCATGCCTATTCCACCACCTGTGCCATGACCTTACCATCACCTGTGCCATGCCTATTCCATCACCTGTGCCATGCCTGTACCATCTGTGCCATGCCTATTCCATCACCTGCACCATGCCTGTACCATCTGTGCCATGCCTATTCCACCACCTGTGCCATGACCTTACCATCACCTGTGCCATGCCTATTCCATCACCTGTGCCATGCCTGTACCATCTGTGCCATGCCTATTCCATCACCTGCGCCATGCCTGTACCATCTGTGCCATGCCTATTCCACCACCTGTGCCATGCCTGTACCATCTGTGCCATGCCTATTCCATCACCTGTGCCATGCCTATACCATCTGTGCCATGCCTATTCCATCACCTGTGCCATGCCTGTACCATCTGTGCCCTGCCTATACCATCACCTGTGCCATGCCTGTACCATCACCTGTGCCATGCCTGTACCATCTGTGCCATGCCTATTCCATCACCTGTGCCATGCCTATACCATCTGTGCCATGCCTATTCCATCACCTGTGCCATGCCTGTACCATCACCTGTGCAATGCCTGTACCATCACCTGTGCCATGCCTATACCATCACCTGTGCCATGCCTATACCATAACCTGTGCCATGCCTATTCCATCACCTGTGCCATGCCTGTACCATCTGTGCCATGCCTATTCCATCACCTGCGCCATGCCTGTACCATCTGTGCCATGCCTATTCCATCACCTGTGCCATGCCTATACCATCTGTGCCATGCCTATTCCATCACCTGTGCCATGCCTGTACCATCACCTGTGCAATGCCTGTACCATCACCTGTGCCATGCCTATACCATCACCTGTGCCATGCCTATACCATCACCTGTGCCATGCCTATTCCATCACCTGTGCCATGCCTGTACCATCTGTGCCATGCCTATTCCATCACCTGCGCCATGCCTGTACCATCTGTGCCATGCCTATTCCATCACCTGTGCCATGCCTATACCATCTGTGCCATGCCTATTCCATCACCTGTGCCATGCCTATACCATCTGTGCCATGCCTATTCCATCACCTGTGCCGTGACCTTACCATCACCTGTGCCATGCCTGTACCATCTGTGCCATGCCTATACCATCTTTTCCATGCCTATTCCATCACCTGTGCCATGCCTATACCATCTGTGCCATGCCTATTCCATCACCTGTGCCATGCCTGTACCATCTGTGCCCTGCCTATACCATCACCTGTGCCATGCCTGTACCATCACCTGTGCAATGCCTGTACCATTTGTGCCATGCCTATTCCATCACCTGTGCCATGCCTATACCATCTGTGCCATGCCTATTCCATCACCTGTGCCATGCCTGTACCATCACCTGTGCAATGCCTGTACCATCACCTGTGCCATGCCTATTCCACCACCTGCGCCATGCCTATTCCAGCACCTGTGCCATGACCTTACCATCACCTGTGCCATGCCTATTCCATCACCTGTGCCATGCCTATTCCATCACCTGCGCCATGCCTGTACCATCTGTGCCATGCCTATTCCACCACCTGTGCCATGACCTTACCATCACCTGTGCCATGCCTATTCCATCACCTGTGCCATGCCTATTCCATCACCTGTGCCATGCCTGTACCATCTGTGCCATGCCTATTCCACCACCTGCGCCACGCCTATTCCACCACCTGTGCCATGACCTTACCATCACCTGTGTCATGCCTATTCCATCACCTGTGCCATGCCTGTACCATCTGTGCCATGCCTATTCCATAACCTGCGCCATGCCTGTACCATCTGTGCCATGCCTATTCCACCACCTGTGCCATGCCTGTACCATCTGTGCCATGCCTATTCCATCACCTGTGTCATGCCTATACCATCTGTGCCATGCCTATTCCATCACCTGTGCTATGCCTGTACCATCACCTGTGACATGCCTGTACCATCTGTGCCATGCCGATTCCATCACCTGTGCCATGCCTATACCATCTGTGCCATGCCTATTCCATCACCTGTGCAATGCCTATTCCATCACCTGTGCCATGCCTATACCATCACCTGTGCAATGCCTGTACCATCACCTGTGCAATGCCTATTCCATCACCTGTGCCATGCCTGTACCATCACCTGTGCCATGCCTATACCATCTGTGCCATGCCTATTCCATCACCTGTGCCATGCCTATACCATCTGTGCCATGCCTATTCCATCACCTGTGCCATGCCTGTACCATCACCTGTGCAATGCCTGTACCATCACCTGTGCAATGCCTATTCTATCACCTGTGCCATGCCTATACCATCACCTGTGCCATGCCTATTCCATCACCTGTTCCATGCCTATACCATCTGTGCCATGCCTATTCCATCACCTGTGCCATGCCTGTACCATCTGTGCCATGCCTATACCATCACATGTGCCATGCCTATGCCATCACCTGTGCCATGCCTGTACCATGACCTCAAAGTCATGCAATTTTTTTACCGTGTTTTTTGCCGCGAAGCAATACCTATTACATTTTTGTTTTTGCGCCGCCCCAAAAATTTTGAGCACCAGCCGCCACTGTTCCTGAGACTGTGTGTGCTGCCCTCTGATCAGTTACATTGTTCTCAGCTCTCTCTGTGAACTACACAACATCTGCCCTCATGGAGGAGAGGGGGAGGCATTTTGTGGTCCTGCTCTAGAACAACAATGCTCCTCCTTAACCACTCCTCGCCCCCATATAGCAAATTGATGGCCGCAAAGTGGTTAATTTATCCTGACTGGGCGTCATTTGATGTCCAGAAGGATAAGCAGCTTGCGCGTTCCCGCGAGGGTGTGCAGAGCGGCGATCGGTGGTGCGGTGTTTCACTCTGCGCCTATGCCGTAGGCTCTTTACCATGTGATCAGCTGTGACCAATAACAGCTGGTCACATAGTAACCAGGAAGTGCCTTTTATCGGCTTTCCTCCATTCGCGCGAGTAGAGGAAAGCCGATTGGGGGCTGTCCTGACGGGGAGTCTATGCATTGATTATCTGTGCATACCCATCAGGGATGCCCACTAGAGCCCACAAGAGATGCCCACTAGGGCCCACCAGGGATGCCAACCTATGCCACTAGGGATGCCAACCCCTGGCCTCCAGGGATGCTAATTAGATTCCAATCAGTGCCTATTAGGGATTCCAATCAGTTTCCATTAGTAATGCCTGTCAGTGCCTCATCAGTGCTGCCTATTGGTGCCATCTATCAGTGCCCATCAGTGCCGCCTATCAGTGCCTCCTATTAGTGCCTATCAGTGCCACCAACAGTGCCCATTAGTGCTGCTTATGAATGCCCATCAGTGCTGCCTATCAGTGCCCATCAATGCTGCATATCGGTGCCACCTATTAGTGCCACCTATCAGTGCCACCTATCAGTCCTGCCTATCAGTGCCCATCAGTGTTACATATTAGTGCCTCATCATCAGTGCCACCTCATCAGTGACTATCAGTGCCCCTCAGTGCAGCCTCATCAGTGCTCGTCAGTGCAGGAGAAAACGTATTTATTTACAAAATATTTAACATAAACAAAGAAAACCTTTTTTTTTTTTTCAAAATTTTCTGTATTTTTTTTTATTTGTTTAGCAAAAAAGAAAAAACCCAGAGGTGATCAAACACCACCAAAAGAAAGCTCTATTTGTAGGAAAAAAATAATAATTTCTTTTTGGGTGCAGCGTTGCACGACCACACGATTATCATTCAAAACTTGACAGCGCTAAAAGCTGAAAATTGGCCTGGGCAGGAAGGGGGTGAAAGTGCCTTGTATTGAAGTGGTTAATAATGATAATGTTAAAAATAATAGTTCATCACCCCAGATGCGTACTGTAGTGGCCCACATCTTGATTGCAGCCAGAACCATCATAGCAAGATGCTGGAAACAACCTGTTGCTCCTTCACATTTGGAAGCACTGAGACAAGTTAACATCCAATTCTCCCTACCGTGTTTCCCCGAAAATAAGACAGGGTCTTATATTAATTTTGGCTACAAAAATCATATTAGGGCTTATTTTCAGGGGATGTCTTATTTATTTACGGTATGTACAATGACGATCTTAAAGTGATTGTAACCCTAAAATAAATAAATATTCTGATCCTTTAATGCATGATAGACATCACAGTGCTTGTGCTGTGTCATTTAGCCCTCTCTATGTTCTAAAAACCTGTAATAAAAAAATTAAATGTTAAAAAAAAGTTCTCTCCCCCTCTCAGCTCAGAAGTCAGCAATTATGACATTCTGTAATCCCAAAAATAAATCTTGGATAAAGTCATTGTAAAATTATGTAATCTATTTTGTAAAAAGATTATGTAATGTGCAGTGTGTCTCCTTTTGTAATTTTATTGTGGAAAATACCTTATTTACAGCACTGCTGGGCACTCATGTGACCCTCCGGAGCTCTACTTTCCCTCTCCGAATACTGCAGACGGAGGGGCTGAGATCAAGGATTTTAATAGGGCTTATTTTCAGGGTAGGGCTTACAGTATATTGCAGGCATCACTGAAAATCATGCTAGGTCTTATTTTCGGGGTAGGGCTTATTTTCAGGGAAACAGGGTAGAAAAGGCCTACGCCTTTGCCACCTTCAGAAGCTCTAAGTACCACAGAGACTGGTCAATTTGGGCAAATAGCAGATATTTCCTCCCATCCTGTTGACACTTTTACGGTCACGTAGTTTAGTTCAGTATGTCAAAGTTTACTCTGTACTTGTTCAACTCTCCCTGCTGATAGTTCAGTTAGCAGATGGCCCACGTTGTGCTTAATTCATGTTCCCATGTTATTGAGATAGGTCAAGGATCCGTCCTCCATTATGGTCATGTATTCCTTATCTCCTGTTTATTCACATTATCTTGATATGTTTTATTTTGTTGTATGTGGATTCAACAAGTGTGCAGGCTCAGAAGCCCAATAGAGTTTCTGAGACATAGACAAAACTTTTAGGGGATTTAACAACTGTAAACTTGTAAAGAAAAAGTCCTGTAGTCGTGACAGCCACGCTGATTTACTGTCAAAGGTTCTAGTTTGAACTCCTTTTTCCATTAGTGGCTTGGGAGTGGAAATGGAGTAGATCCCCCAGTATAGAGATGGACATCTGGGGAACGATTGTCTCTGACACATTCCGCTGGTAGCACTGGTGGTTATTTTCAGACCTGATTTCTTCCTCCTGCTGCCAGCACATGAGAGCATTACCCTATAACCAACTGGTGGATTTCTGTCTGAATCAGTTTGATTGGTGTTTAGTTGATTCCTCCTTATAAATAAGTGGAAATCTGGATGACCAGCCTGTCTTCTAACGCACAGTGGTTGATAATACGTTATCCCCTGAAGAAGACAAATTTGTCGGCGAAACATGTTGGGATTGTCACCCTAGAAGTTTCATCAATTTTGGACCATGTTGACCAGTCTCCAGAATACCATGTTGGAGTGATTTTAATACTGCTGTCTGTATAAGTCTTGTCCCAATAATTTGTTTTAATGAATTGAATAAAATATGTATAATTTTTAATTCATTCTCCAGTTATTGGCACCTAGAAATCCCAGCTCCTACGGGAACATCTCTCTTTGTGTTTTATCCTGTAATATCTGTTTAGGGATATTTTTTAATAGCTTCCTGTTTCAATGCACAGTAGGATTAATGCTGATAAAAATAGCATGTATTAATCCCTTGCAAGGATTTTATTGTATTCTGTGTCCCTGTTGGGGAGATTCAACCCCACTTCCTCCTGTACTTGTGGTCACAAGTAAAAGAAGTATGAATGGCTCTTCAAGTTAGATGCACGTACAGCAAAAGAAAAAAAAAAAGGTTCTAAACCATATTCATCCAGTTTTGGGTTTACAATTTACTAAGGACTATAATTACATGCGTTTAATAAATTACAGTCATGTACTGTATTACCACTTGACCCCCCAGGCCAATTCTGATATTTTCTCATATACAGTGCATCCAGAAAGTTTTCACAGCACTTCAGTTTTTCCACATTTTGTTATTTTACAGCCTTATTCCAAATGGATTAAATTCATTATTTTCCTCACAATTCTACAAACAATACCCCTTATAGACAATGTGAAAGAAGTTTGTTTGAAACCTTTGCAAATTTATTAAATACAAAAAAGGAAACTAATCCCATGTACATAAGTTACATAGTTACATAGTTACATTCACAGCCTTTGCTCCATACTTTGTTGAAGCACGTTTGGCACCAATTACAGCCTCAAGTTTTTTGAGTATGATGCCACAAGCTTGGCATGCCTATTTTAGGGCAGTTTCTCCCAATTTTCTTTGCAGGACCTATTTAGCTCCATTAGGTTGGATGGGAAGCATCAGATCTCTCCATAGACATTCAATCAGGTTCAAGTTTGGGCTCTGGCTGGGCCACTCAAAGACATTGACAAAGTTGTCCTGTAGCCACTTCTTTGTTATCTTGGCTGTGTGCTTAGAGTCGTTGTCCTGTTGGAAAATGAACCTTCATCCCAAGTTTGAGGTCCAGAGTGCTCTGGAACAGGTTTTCATCAAGGATGTCTCTGTACATTGCTGCATTCATCTTTCCCTCAATCCCGACTAGTCTCCTAGTTTCTGGCGCTGAAAAACATCTCCACAGCATGATGCTGTCACCGCCATGCTTCACTGTAGGGATGGTATTGGCCAGGTGATGAGCGGTGCCTGGTTTCCTCCAGACATAACGCTTGCCATTTAGGCCAAAAAGTTCAATCTTTGCTTCATCAGACCAGATAATATTGTTTCTCATGGTCTATGAGTCCTTCAGGTACCTTTAGGCAAACTACAGGCAGGCTTTCATGTGCTTTTTACTAAGGAGTGGCTTCCATCTGGCCACTCTACCATACAGACCTGATTGGCGGAGTGCTGCAGAGATGGCTGTTCTTCTGGAAGGCTCTCCTCTCTCCACAGAGATCATGTGAGCTCTGTCAGAGTGACCATCTGGGTTTTGGTCAACTCCCTCACCTCTCCCTCTTCTCCACCGATCACTCAGTTTGGTCGGGTGGCTCGCTCTGGGAAGTGTTCCAAACTTCTTTAATTTACGGATGATGGAGGCCACTGTGCTCATTTTGACCTTCAATGCTGCAGAAATATTTCTGTACCCTTCCCCAGATCTGTACCTCAATACAATCCTGTCTGGGAGGTCTACGGACAATTCCTTGGACTTCATGGTTTGGTTTGTGCTCTAACATGCACTGTTAACTGTAGGACCTCATGCAGACAGGTATGTGCCTTTCCAAATCATGTCCAAACAACGGATCTTACCACGGATGGACTCAAATCAAGTTGTAGAAACATCTCAAGGATGATCAGTGAAAACAGGATGCACCTGAGCTCAATTTTGAGTGTCATGGCAAAATATTTGTGTACAATGTGCTATCACATTGTCATTATGGGGTATTGTTGGTAGAATTTTGAATACAAAAAATAAATTTAATCTATCCAATCAAATGTCTGTCAGTTTATTATTTTTGCCAACTGTGTCCCATTCACTTTCTCTCTCTCTCTCTCTCTCTCTCTCTCTCTCCTCTCTCTCTCAATCTCTCTCCCCTTCTTTCTCTCCCTCTCCCTCCCTCTCACTCACTCTCCCTCTCTCTGCCTCTCCCTCCCTCTCCCTCTTCCTCCCTCTAACTCTCTCCCTCCCTCTCCCTCCCTCCCCCTCCCTCTCCCTCCCTCTCCCTCCCCCTCCCCCCCCCCCTCACCCTCCCTCTCTCTCCCTCTCCTTCTCCCTCTCCCTCCCTCTCCCCCTCTCCCTCACCCTCCCTCTCTCTCCCTCTCCTTCTCCCTCCCTCTCCCTCTCTCCCTCTCCCTCACCCTCCCTCTCTCTCCCTCTCCTTCTCCCTCCCTCTCCCTCTCTCCCTCTCCCTCACCCTCCCTCTCTCTCCCTCTCATTCTCCCTCTCTCTCCCTCCCCCTCCCTCTCCCTCTACCTATAATTTTGATCACTGTGCGTATGTGTATGTATATATATATATATATATATATATATATATATATATATATATATATCATGTTAATGTTATCTTTGGAGTCTCTTACTTTATGCATTTAGAGAATTGAACATAGGATGTGAGCCCCCGAACCAAAAACGAATGAACCTTGAAGTTTTATTCCCATTTCGATATGCTATTTTATAGCAACTGGTTCCCTCTATGGCATTCCTGTTTTTGTGTTTTAGTTCATCATTTCTGATTGGCAGTTGTCCCCCCCCCCCCCCCCAGCCACGGGCCGGCAGGGCTTATCTGGATCTGCTCTTTCATACATTTTTATTTTATTTATATTTTATATATATTAAAGGAGAACAGATTTATTAATGTATATTTTTATATCTACACATTAAAATATATGTGTATATATATATATTTTCCTTCTCCTTTCTACACATTAGAAAAACATAACACAAAACTTTCATCATAAGTTACAGGAAGGTTACATATACTGTACAAGCGTTTCGTGAAACAAGACGAATGCAAATAGAAAAGCAAACAAAGAAAGTCAAAACTGTTCAATCATAAAGCATACATAGATCCATAACAAGCTAGTGATGTCAGCTGTGTTGATGGTTCAATCGAACACCCCCCTTGGGAACAAACTGTGTCCAAATTTAGGTACAGTTATTCATCACCTTCAAGTATGGATCTTTTTTTTTTTCCCCATAAGTTTTTGGATTTTCAATGTACGGAAATGTACGGGGATGTATCGTCTTAATGTATAAGACGATACATCCAAAGTAAGTTTAATTACTCACATCATGTTTCCAATGTACGGAAAAGATTATATTGGAACAGATCATGTAATCCTGATTACTCAAATTGTTAGAAAATTTGAACAAAGTCCCAATATACAATTCTCTTTAATAAATAAAACACTGGATAAACAAAGATATAAAAAAACACAGTATTGATTCTATTATATTCTATAAAAAATAAAAAATAAAAATACACATTTGGTTTTGTTGGATTCCAGACAAATCCCCAAAAACATTTTAGGAACAAGAAACACTGTGCTTCATTTCTATTTTTCTGTCAAAATCAACAAAAATTAGTTTATTCATAATTTTTACAATATTTTCTTAAATTTCTAAAGCACGATCTCTCTAAAGCACTATTGTTTGGCAATTGTTAGAAAAAAAAAAGCAGATTATCTACATCAGGTGGAGCTTTTGGTGCTTTTAGCTCTTCCATATACACAGCCCAGGACCATTAGAATGACAGCGAAGAAGAATTTTACGGCAACATATGCTACTAGTACCAACGTTTCTTGACCATAACTGGACACCCGAGGTGGTTCTGTAAAATATACAACAATTAGAATGTAAGAATATAATATTGAACCAAATACAATATATTCAAGTCATATTTTCCCCACCTAATTGACTGAATCCCCTAGACCAAATGTTAAAGGAAGTTAACGCACAGAAAGGTGCTATAGCATAATAATATTCATGTTACAGAATACATCTACAAGAAATGTCCCACATAACTTTCAAAATGGAACCAAATCTTCCAAACTCTACATTCACATCCCTGGAAAAAGCCTGAAACACCATTACAGCTGCTAATGGTCCTAAAACTGTATCTTGGTCAGTGGCGGCTGGTGCTAAACGTTTTGGGGGGGGGGGCGGCAAACAAGCCCCCCCCAGGTCAGCCCACACTCAGCCTCTTCACGGTGATGGTCCCCCGCACCCACCCCTCCACAGTGACGGTCCCCCCACCCTGCACTCAGCCCCTCCACAGTGATGCTCCCTCCGCAATTATCACTCCATGGCTTTGTCGGCTTCTTCTCCTGGCCAACCTGATCTGCCTCCTGTCCTGATGGGCCTGGAGGAGAAGCCAGAAGACAATAGCAAATATTAATTTGCTAGTGTCACAAGTGGGTGGGTTCACAGAGCACTGCGCCCCGAGCCCAACCTTTTTCAAGCCAATTAGAGCCTCAGGCTCTAAACCTCATAGGAACCTATGAGGCTGGCGCCCTCCAGGGAGGCGGCGCCCCTGTGCCCCTAATAGACCGGCCGCTCCTGATCTTGGTGCATATATTTTCCCACACATATTACACCTTTTGGGTCTTAGTAAATCACCCAAATGTTCAAATGTGAAAACCACTCTGCAGACATAATTCATGCCTGTTGGGTCTGCTCAAAATGAAACTTTATTGAAGAACTGCAGCAAAGTTTCTGCTAATCTCGGGCAATGCCTGCTATTTTGTGTTTACAAGGAATTAGGGTCACTAAAACAGTGGTTGCCAACCAGTGGTCTGTGAATCACTGATGGTCCACAAGACAAATTTGGTGGTCCCCAGGGGTTTTGCCTAAAATCAACACAAATCAACATGTTCTCAAAGCATGCTGACAGTCAATACTGTCAGCACACATTGATACCCGATGCCTCCTCTATAGTTCCATCTCCTGTGAACCCAGAGGGAGGCCCCGAGAGTAGTGCAGAGAGTGGGAAGTGAAGAAGGAATGGGACTTCCAATGGCAGTGCTGATCACAGACTGGGGGAGGGAACATGGAGCTCGAGAACATCGCTGGATAAGGAGGTGAGATCCAATGATGAGTCTGTGTAAGCCAGGAGTGTGATGGAGAGTGCAGGGGGGGGGGGCAAAAGGGCGAAGAGCTGGAGCATTGTGTGTATAAGGCAGCAGTGTGATCCAGGGGGAGGGGGGCAGAGAGCCAGAGCATTGTGTGTATAAGGCAGCAGTGTGATCCAGGGGGAGGGGGGCAGAGAGCCAAAGCAATATGTGTAAAAGGCAGCAGTGTGATCCAGGGGAAGGGGGGCAAAGAGCCAGAGCACTGTGTGTATAAGACAACAGTGTGATCCAGGGGGAGGAGGGCAGACAGCCGGAGCATTATTTGTATAAGTAAAAAACAATATTTTTCACATTCTGATATATAACATTCCCCCCAAAAAATGTACAAATCTAATTTTTTTAACATCTTAGGCCAATTTGTTTTCTGCTACATATTATTGGTAAAAGAAATCACAATAAGCGTATTTTTATTGGTTTGCGCAAAAGTTATCGCGTTTACTAACTACGGGAAAGATTTATGTAATTTTTATTGTTTGTTTTTTTTATAGTAATGACGGCGATCTGCAAATTTTTTGTGGTACTGCGACATTGCGGTGGACAGATCGGACCCCTAACTGACATTTTTTACACTTTGTGGGGGGGACCAGTGACATTACTACAGTAATTAGTGCTAAAAAAATGCACTGTTACTGTAATAATGACACTGGCAAGGAAGGGGTTAACACTGTTGGTTACCAAGGGGTTAAATGTGTGCCTCATGCTTACTGACGTGCGTGGAGGGAGGGGGTTGTGTGACAGACACAGATCACAGGTTCAGCTATGCTGAATTCTGTGATCTGTCCATGCCTGTCACAGAGAAGATCCGCCTGCTTTGCTTACACAAGCGAGCGGATTTTCTCAGTCTTTCCCCCAGCAATCGGGGGAAGAGTGGCGGTGATCACCACCTCTCCTCCCCTGGCCCGACTCCCGCTGTGTTTAGACACAGCGGGAGCGAGCCTCTGTTGGCGCCTGCGCCGCCGAGAGAGGGAGGTATCTGGCGACTTAGGTCTACGTCGCCAGACCCAGCCGAGCCGCTCTGCTGCAGTAGCAGCAATGTGAGCTGTCTGCAAGTGGTTAAAAAAGTGACTGTATTCAAAAATGCAGATTTTGGCATTTTGAATACATTGAAGTGCAGAGGAGGGGTTTGAGGTCTTTTAGACCCCCGATCTCTCCATAAAGAGTACCTGTCACTACCTATTACTGTCACAAGGGATGTTTACTTTGCTTGTGACAGCAATAAAAGTGATCAGATTTTATTTTTTTTTTAAAACTGTGCTAAAATTAAAAAATTTAATAAAATAAAATAAATAGGAAAAAAAAATGTTAAAGCGCCCCCGTTGCTGTGAGCTCGTGCACAAACGAAAATGCATACGCAAGTCACGCCTGCATATAAAAGCACTGTTCAAACCACACATGTGAGGCATCGCCACGATTGCCAGAGCATGAGCAATAATTCTAAAGAAAAAGCTACTCTGTAACTCTAAACTGGTAACCATTCAAAATTTTTAAGTTGTCGCCTATGGAGATTTTTATTGACCGTAGTTTGTCGCAATTTTAAACCATAACATGTTAGGTATCTATTTACTCGGCGTGACGTCATCTTTCACAATATACAAAAAAATGGGCTGACTTTACTGTTTAGTTTTTTATAAATGCAGTGAAACGTATTTAAAAAAAAAATGGCGTTTGAAAGACAGCTGCGCAAATATCGCGTGACAAAAAATATTGCAACGGCCGCCATTTTATTCTTCAGAGTCTTTGCAAAAAAAAAATATATATATATATATATATATATATATATATATATATATATATATATATATATATATATATATATACACAATGTTTGGGGGCTCTAAGTAATTTTCTAGCTAAAAATAAAGATTTTAACTTGTAAACATCATGTGTCAGAAATGGGCTCAGTCCAAAAGTGTAAAACAGTGTTTACCAATGTCCAAGTGTGCATTGGGAGAAAAGGGAGGGCTTAGTGGGACTTTGATGGTATCTTACTCAATTCATATAAGACTAGGTAAGTATTAAAAACAAAAATATTTTATTAAGTTTTTCCTTTTAAAAGTTAAAAACAATTTTGACGATTGACATGTAATTATCAAACATACACAGAACATATATAGACAACAATACACTTATAATCATTAATACACATCCCGTGACTTTCCACAAATGTCATTGCTAGGATTCTCCTTATTGAGGTACAAGGTTTTGGGGTGCCTCCACTGGAATTCTAGCCCGACATGTTTCGCAAAAGATTATTGCTTCCTCAGGGGCAAACAGAATTCAATAAAGATTATCATCTATGGAAATATCAAATACAAGTACCGTAGTTAGTATTGCGTATGGTGTGATAGCTCTGGAAGTAAGAAAGGCAAACAAAGTGGTCCCATATCTACACCTCCCCCACCCAGGCACATTCCCGGAAACATGGTCAGTTGGTGTTAATAGATGGCTAATGGTGTGACATAACTAGTCTCCCCGGCGAGTGTGGGGGCTTTCTTCATATGGTTTATCATAGGGTACAGTATTTTAGATTATCTTATATTGTGTGTTTGTTTAACGAAAAAGCATAACATATATACCTACCAATCGGTTTGTCACTCAATGATTATCAGCGAATACTGTACAGATGGAGATGGAAATGGAAGCAGCAGATTTGCAAACAATGCGGTTCCAACTGGAATAATAGTATGGAAAAGCATGTTTATAATTTTCCTATTTGTCGATTAAGGGGAAGCAAGTGATAACAAAGAATGCCAGATATAATCCAATATAATTACCTCAAATTATTTGCAGTGACCAGATACACTGTTATGAATCCCTATTTGTGATGCTGCTTGATGGAAATATACACCCGATAAAGGCAAAGTGTAGCCCCCTGCAGCACTTCCAGCTTTTAGCTCTTTTAGGCCAATAACGTATCAAACATTCTTAGGGAAGACAAAGGCATCCAAAGAAAAAGAAAGAAAAGCCATTAGCATCTTTCAGGCCATATTAGAGTAAATTTGCATTGTTCCTGTAGAGGTATTTACCTGTGTTGCTGCGCCATCTCAAGTTCCATCTCCTATCTGCCGCCATTGCGGCTTTTTACTGGCATTAAGAAGCCCCAACCCGGAAGTCGTCATCGCACGTGGCGATGACTCACTTCCGGATCCTGTCCTCGAGTGGGCATGCGCCATTGCGGCGCATGCTCACTGCTAAATGTGGAGCTCCACAGCGCTGTGGGCTCCCGGAAGCTGCAGGGCAGAGCTGAGACAAGAATTTGTATCTCGCTCGCCTGCCCAAGGACCGTACACTCGCCAAAGGGGACCGTGCCACATCGCCATCTAGTGACCATTTCCGGAGATGTCCAGGGCCGGTACCTGGTTGGAAACAGGGACAACGTTGCCATACCTCAAGAGTATCCCACGACATCACAATACTGCAAAAAACATATCATATTATATTATGTATTAACATGTAGAAACTACTATACGCTATTTGGCTTATTTAGGGATCAGAACATCCTCAATGGGAAATTAGATGCTTGATGATTACATCAACATTTTTTTCAAGGGAAGATCAGAAATAATTCCCTTGAATTAAATAAGCCAAATAGCGTATAGTAGTTTCTACATGCCCTGTATACAATTTAATAAATATGAATTTAATCCCTTTTTCTTTTTTTCTGTACATCATTTTATATGTCTATTATGTAATTATTTGGATGTTAATACATAATATAATATGATATGTTTTTTGCAGTATTGTGATGTCGTGGGATACTCTTGAGGTATGGCAACGTTGTCCCTGTTTCCAACCAGGTACCGGCCCTGGACATCTCTGGAAATGGTCACTAGATGGCGATGTGGCACGGTCCCCTTTGGGAGGGGGAACGGTCCTTGGGCAGGCGAGCGAGACACAAATTCTTGTCTCAGCTCTGCCCTGCAGCTTCCGGGAGCCCACAGCGCTGTGGAGCTCCACATTTAGCAGTGAGCATGCGCCGCATTGGCGCATGCCCACTCGAGGACAGGATCCGGAAGTGAGTCATCGCCACGTGCGATGACGACTTCTGGGTTGGGGCTTCTTAATGCCAGTAAAAAGCCGCAATGGCGGCAGATAGGAGATGGAACTTGAGATGGCGCAGCAACACAGGTAAATACCTCTACAGGAACAATGCAAATTTACTCTAATATGGCCTGAAAGATGCTAATGGCTTTTCTTTCTTTTTCTTTGGATGCCTTTGTCTTCCCTAAGAATGTTCGATACGTTATTGGCCTAAAAGAGCTAAAAGCTGGAAGTGCTGCAGGGGGCTACACTTTGCCTTTATCGGGTGTATATTTCCATCAAGCAGCATCACAAATAGGGATTCATAACAGTGTATCTGGTCACTGCAAATAATTTGAGGTCATTATATTGGATTATATCTGGCATTCTTTGTTATTACTTGCTTCCCCTTAAAGTACAAATAGGAAAATTATAAACATGCTTTTCCATACTATTATTCCAGTTGGAACCGCATTGTTTGCAAATCTGCTGCTTCCATTTCCATCTCCATCTGTACAGTATTCGCTGATAATCATTGAGTGACAAACCGATTGGTAGGTATATATGTTATGCTTTTTCGTTAAACAAACACACAATATAAGATAATCTAAAATACTGTACCCTATGATAAACCATATGAAGAAAGCCCCCACACTCGCCGGGGAGACTAGTTATGTCACACCATTAGCCATCTATTAACACCAACTGACCATGTTTCCGGGAATGTGCCTGGGTGGGGGAGGTGTAGATATGGGACCACTTTGTTTGCCTTTCTTACTTCCAGAGCTATCACACCATACGCAATACTAACTACGGTACTTGTATTTGATATTTCCATAGATGATAATCTTTATTGAATTCTGTTTGCCCCTGAGGAAGCAATAATCTTTTGCGATGCATGTCGGGCTAGAATTCCAGTGGAGGCACCCCAAAACCTCGTACCTCAATAAGGAGAATCCTATCAATGACATTTGTGGAAAGTCACGGGATGTGTATTAATGATTATAAGTGTATTGTTGTCTATATATGTTCTGTGTATGTTTGATAATTACATGTCAATCGTCAAAATAGTTTTTGACTTTTAAAAGGAAAAACTTAACAAAATATTTTTGTCTTTTATACTTACCTAGTCTTATATGAATTGAGTAAGATACCATCAAAGTCCCACTAAGCCCTCCCTTTTCTCCCAATGCACACTTGGACATTGGTAAACACTGTTTTACATGTTACCGGGATGGAGGTATCAAAGAAATAATTTCTTATTAAACACAACCTTTCGATAATCAGTCCAAAAGTGGTTAAGCTTTGACAAAAAAAAAAAAAAACCTGGAAGCTGAATGGTTTCTGTGCAGAGCTGCCCCAAATTTTGTACTTTCCAGTTTCAGTAAATCAATCCCATATCCCAATCCCAGGACAGCAGAAATGTTCAAATGGTCTATCAAGTCTGTCCCATTTTTATTTTTATGTTTTTTTTGTTTTTCCTTTTTTGTATAGATCTATGTTTGTCCTAGGCATGTTTGAATCCACTTACTGTTGACGAACACACTACCACTGCTGGAAGTCTATTCCTGACATCAACTACTCTTTTGGTAAAATAATACATTCTAAGATTAATTTTGAACGTTCTTTCTGCTAGTTTGAGGTCATGTCCTCATGTTCTTGATCTTTTCTCCATATTTAACCACTTGCCGACTGCCGCACGACTATTTACGTCGGCAGTTAGCCCCTCACAGGCAAAGCGACGTAGGGCTACGTCGCTAGCCTGTAAGGGTTTTGGGAGCGCGCGCCGCCGGATGCGCGCTCCCGCTCGGTCACAGACCCCCCGCGCGTGTGCCCAGCGGACCCGATGTCCGCCGGGCACTCGCGATCGTCCGTGACAGCGGGAGAAAGGCAGGTGGCTAATGTAAACAAGCCGCCTGTCATTCTCCCCTGTGTAAGAATGGTGATCAAACGGTTCTACTATGTAGGACCGTTGATCACTGTTCTTACACATCAAGCCGCAGCCAATCACAGTTAGAAACACGCCCCTAGGACACACCTAACCCCTCCCTCTCCAATACAGTTAACTCCTTCACTGCCAGTGTCATTTTTACAGTAACAGTGCATATGTATAGCACTGATTACTGTAGTAATGTCACTGGTAACCCCAAAAGTGTCAAAAATGTCAGTCAAGGGTCCGATCTGTCCGCCCCAATGTTGCAGTCCCGCAAAAAAAAAAAATCGCAGATCGTCGCCATTACGCATTAAAAAAAAAAAACCTTTCCCTTTGTTAGTAAACGCAATAACTTTTGCGCAAACCAATCAAAATACGCTTTCTGCGAATTTTTTTTTTACCAAATATATGGTAAAAAAAAAAATTGGCCCAAAATGTTAAAACATTTTGATTTTTACATTTTTTTGGGGGGGAATTTCATATAAAAAAATGTGAAAATATTGTTATTTTTGCAAAATTTACGCTCTTTTTTTGTTTATAGCGCATGATCAAAAAATCGTACAGGTGATCAAATACCACCAAAAGAAAGCTCTGTTTGTGGGAAAAAAAGGAAGCCAAATTCGTTTAGGTACAGCGTCGCACAACCGCGCAATTATCCGTTCAAAGTCACGCACTGCCGAACCGCAAAATAGCCCCTGGTCAGGAAGGGGGTAAAATCTTCCGGGGCTTAAGTGGTTAAAATATTGTCCCCTGAACCTTTTTTCTCACACTTAACCACTTCTGGACCAGAATGTTTTACCCCCTTAATGACCAGGTCATTTTTTGCAATTCCTCACTGCGCTATTTTAACTGACAACTGTGCGGTCTTGCGATGCTGTACCCAAATAAAATTGATGTCCTTTTTTTCTCCACAAATAAATCTTTCTTTTGGTGGTATTTGATCACCTGTGCGATTTTTATTTTTTGTGCTATAAACATAAAAAGAGCGACAATTTTTAATAAAAAATAATATTTTTTTACTTTCTGCTATATAACATATCCAATAAAAAAAATGTAAAAAAATCGAATTTCTTCATCAATTTTGGCCAATATGTATTCTGCTTGTTTACATAAGCAGGCGGGTATTCTCTCCGTTTCCCTGACGATCAGGGGAGGGCAGTGGAAATCGGAGCCGCTCCTCCCTTGGCCGGACTTTAGCCACAGCTGGAGCACAGCTGTGATTTTGTGCATGCGGTCTCACTCCCACTGTTAAGACACAGCAGGAGGCGGGTCGCAGGAGGAGCAGCAGCGATTGCCGGCCTCACACGATCTTCCTAGAAACTGACAGAAGACCCGTCTGCTTATGTAAACACTGGGTGTTCACACCTATGCGATCCAATTCCTGTCCAAATTCACAGTTCCCACTGCATTTGCGAACCGATCTAGGGGTGTCATTAACTTTGCAGCAGTTCGCAGAGGGCAGTGTGAACTGCCTACGAGGAAGATGCGATGCGAGAACCCACACTGGAATCGCACTGGTTCTAGCGTCGCAATAGTGTGAACCTAGGCTTAAAGCTAAACTTGTGCCAGGAATAAAATATTATCAGTGGTGCTCTTCCATCATTCTGGCCTTTTGGTAGGTATGGCTGGCTGTATAGTATCCCTGCTAGTATGATGGGGAATCGGAAGGCTAGTATTGGCTGGAACAGAAACCAGGGCGCCCAAGGGATTTGGGACACAGGAATAATTCCCCTGAGACTGAAGGGGCCCAATGCCTCCTGATTTGAATGGGTCTACCTTGTCTGGCCATGGGCTGGGAAGACTGAGAATCCGCGCTACGACTTGACCTGAAGCCCAAGTAAATGTCAATACCCCCTCCAAGCATGCAATACCTCTGTGGTGGGCCCTTCTGATCCCTCCTCTCACCCATATCCTTTTACTGACCTCGGATTGTCTCTGTCACAATAAGGGGCCAGGAAGACACCACAATTAAGGTCAGGGCAGGGCAGGGCATGGAGGTTATGGGTCACCCGTATCCTCCGTTCTCTTAAAACCCCCTTCCACATCCCTTCCTTTCATTATCCCTCCCACTCACCCCCACCGCCTCTCATTTCCCCCTCCCCCTTACCCCCCCTTTTTTTCTCTTCCACATTTCTGCTTACTTTCTCTCACCCCTTCCTTCTTTGCTGACTTCTCTTACGTCTATTCCTTCTCATTCTGCTATAATCTGGCCTTCCTTTCTCATCCATATTTTTCTTTTTTTGTCTTTTTTTTTTCTGCTCACGTGGGACTGTCAGTCCCATCACCTGTACCTTTAGCCCCATGTTCTGTTACTCCATCCTAATCTAGGACACGGTCGTAGGTGGGTCCCGACCCTTGGTCAGGTCAACTGGGCACCCAGGACACCCCTATCCCAGAGACATGGGGCACTTTAGAGCTTAGTGTGGGTGAATGAAGACAGGTCTGGAAGACCAATGGTAATTGCTAGTCAGTCTATGCATGGCCATCAAAATGGGTGCTGAGACATACTATTGTTAACCTTGTTTACACCTCCATTTTTGGTTTTCACCTTGACCAGTTTCTTATTACTCCTCTGTGTTATTCTGTTTATACAGCCCTACTTGTGTATTCACATCAATGTATACCTGTTTCCTGTACCCATTAGAGTTCTGTACATTCATGTCTCCTACCCATGCAGTTTATGTTCATTGAGTGTATTGTTTTCTGTCTATATTTAATAAAGTTTTTGTGAAAGAAAAAAAAAAAGAATCCACTGTGTCAGTGCCCCCTGGGAGTTGGTCATCGCAGGGATGCTCTTAGAATCACATTGTAGTGGGAATCCCACATGAGAAATGAGCAAAAGAATAACCTATGCTTTCTTCTGCTCTTGGCCTGTGTATGCCAGGCCTTTTGGCTAAGTCCAGGGACATTTTGTAGCTACCAATCCTCAGGGCCTAACCTATGCACCGGCACAGGCACTATTTATTTATTTATCTATTTATTTTCTCTCAAGTTTATCACTTTTGCACTTTTGTCTGTGTCTTTTCACTTGGATGGAGGGTGTGGGTCCTCGGGCCTAACTTGAAGTCTAGGGATAGGATGTGTGACCATTTTGCTCCTTCCTCCCATGAACTATGGAGTCTTTCCTCAAGAGAGCCCCTCACCTAGAACTTGGTGGTTGGCTTCGGCATGACCATGAGGAGAGGGTTCCGCCAGGCATTTTGGCTTGGTGGTCCATGTTCGAGCATTACCCCTGTCAGGAGCCTTGAGCTCCAGGGGGTCAGAGAAAGGTCCTACTCCTTCAGGGGGTGGACAAAAGGCACACTCTTAACGTATTTTTTGTGTGTGTTTCATGCACACTTTTTCGTTTACTCACGGGCTTTTGTTTTTGTGCACCACCGCACCGCACCATTTATTCATAATAAGACATTCATTTAAAAAATGTATCAGCATTTTTTCCGTGCATGGTGAAAAGTAGCTAGGAGTGGAAAGTGGTCAGGAACTTGGAGTTCAGCTTTAATTCCTGGCACCAGATATACAGTGAAATGATAAATATAGAGCTAAAAGTCCATTAACTTTACCTTCGATGATTAGTCTGATTCCTCCTCCATACTGAATTTTATCTTCATATTGGTCATCACCTGCACATAGTTTGACCACCACAAAGCAATGAAATGAAGTATTGTCTGCCTTCGTCACATCATTTATCATTAGATTAGTCATCCCTGTTATGTATGTCCGATGTCTATATGTAGAATGAACCATTTCCTGGTAGGGGTGGAAGGCGTACGGTCCGGTTACATTCCCCATTCTCCAGTATACATTGACCCGCACAATATCTGTTTCTGAATATAGACCACTAGGAAGGTTGTAGGAGCAGGAAAGGATCACTGAATGTCCTTCTTGTACTGAGACCTCATTAGTCAGCTGGTCCCAGGATAGCTGGTAATCTAAAAGATAAAGTTGAAGAAATAAGCAAATCCATATATGTAAAACAGAAAATTTTAGTTGTGCTTTTACTTAACAACATCTAGTCTTTAGGTGCTGCATAGTGAATATCTTGCCATATGTGCCTCCACATATTAGTGCTATTTTAGAAGTAGCTTATTTATTGAGTTTTTAAAATCTGTAGCTTTCATTAAAGTGGATCTTCGTGCATCCCAACCCAACAAACCAAAAATGCTAGTTTAATTATTTTTAATATTCAAAACTCCACCATCCATCCATGTCTCCATGCTTTATTTTAAGGAGAAATCCCTATGAAAAACAACCCCCTAGCATTTCTGGCCGTGGCCATCTTGAGTAAGGGCAAATTATTCATGTAGGATTTACTTCCTGGAATCCATCTTCCCTTAGCTCAAGCATGCATGCAGGAGAGTGTGCTTAGCTGAGAAAACCCCTCCTCCTCTCCTCCTGAAGACTCCTAAGAATCAATTGCTATGGCAAAAAGCCAGGAAGTAACTGAAGAAATGTAAAAAAAAAAAAAAAAAAGTGCACGAGGCATAAAATCAATCAATATTGATTGGGAGATAGAGATGTCGCGAACATAAAATTTTATGTTCGCGAACGGCGAACGCGAACTTCCACAAATGTTCACGAACGGGCGAACCGGGCGAACCGCCATAGACTTCAATAGGCAGGCGAATTTTAAAACCCACAGGGACTCTTTCTGGCCAAAATAGTGATGGAAAAGTTGTTTCAAGGGGACTAACACCTGGACTGTGGCATGCCGGAGGTGGATCCATGGCAAAACTCCCATGGAAAATTACGTAGTTGACGTACAGTCGGGTTTTACTCCATAAAGGGCATAAATCACCTAACGTTCCTAAATTGTTTGGAATAACGTGCTTTAAAACATCCAGTGTGTGCATACGATCAGGTATGATGTTGTATCGATCAGGTAGTGTAAGGGTTACGCCCGCTTCACAGTGACAGACCAAACTCTGACAGACCAAACTCCCCGTTTAACGCACCGCAAACAGTCCATTTGCAGTGGGCACAGTACAGTCTGTGAGCCTGACACTCACTGGCAGGCAACTGCAATTATATTACAGAGGAAAAATTTAATTACTTTTTTATCTGCAAGGTGCTGTGCCACCCTATATGAGTGGTGGGCAGTGGGCACAGTACAGTCTGTGGGCCTGACACTCACTGGCAGGCAACTGCAATTATATTACAGAGGAAAAATTAAATATATAAATATCACTACTTGTACTAAATTAATAGACGATGTTGTAATCCACTGCGCTTTAGGAAATACAGGTAACACAAACCTGACAGAATAACACAAATAACACAAATTGCTGCTACTTAAATGAGTAAATATAATAAAAAATAAAATTCATCCAGAAAAAACAGGAACTGGCTTTTTCATTTGAATTTCAGTAGCGCAAGGATGGTGATAACCTCTTACCAAATAAATAGGATAATAACATATACCAAAATATATGAATCAGATGTGATAAATATAAGCATAAAATCATAAATACATAAAAGCATGAAATCACATCAATAGGAGTCCATAAAGTCCATAGGTATAAAGTGCATAGAGCAATGAAAGTGCAAACATGAAGGATCACAGGTGCAACTTATGGGGACCACCCTTGCCTGCCACCACCACACAGTGCTGGGAGAAGTATCTGAAATTCAGACTCACCAGACGCCTATGCCTAACCACTCTCATGGACTAGCCAACAACAGCATATAGTAAAATCAGATTTCCTCCAGATCTCTGATTTGTGCTGCAAAGAAGATTTCCTGGTAAATTTATAGTGAGTCTGAATTTCAGATACTTCTCCCAGCACTGTGTGGTGGTGGCAAGCAAGGGTGGTCCCCATAAGTCGCACCTGTGATCCTTCATGTTTGCACTTTCATTGCTCTATGCACTTTATACCTATGGACTTTATGGTCTCCTATTGATGTGATTTCATGCTTTTATCTATTTATGATTTTATGCTTATATTTATCACATCTGATTCATATATTTTGGTATATGTTATCATCCTATTTATTTGGTAAGAGGTTATCACCATCCCTGCGCTACTGAAATTCAAATGAAAAAGCCAGTTCCTGTTTTTTTCTGGATGAATTTTATTTTTTATTATAGGAAAAATTAAATTATTTTTTTATCTGCAAGGTGCTGTGCCACCCTATATGAGTGGGGGGCAGTGGGCACAGTACAGTCTGTGGACCTGACATTCACTGGCAGGCAACTGCAATTATATTACAGAGGAAAAATATAACTAATTTTTTATCTGCAAGGTGCTGTGTCACCCTATATGAGTGGTGGGCACTGGCAGTGGGCACAGTTCAGTCAGTGGGCCTGACACACACTGGCAGGCAACTGCAATTATTTTAAAGGGTAGAAAATTAAATTACTTTTTTTTATCTGCAAGGTACTGTGCCACCCAATATGAGTGGTGTGCACACAGTACAGTCTGTGTATATATATATATAAAAAAAAAAAGCAGACTGATATGCCAGCCCTAAAAAGGGCTTTTTGGGGTGTTGTCAGGACGCTGTCCTTACAGCGGGAGTGGGCACAGAACACTGGCCTAGCTAATGATTTCCCTATTAATTCAGCAGCAGCAGTACTCTCCCTGCTCTAACTAACACTGCAGCTTCAGAATGAATCTAAGATGGATGCTGTCCTTGCTTTTTTATAGGAGGTGGGAGGGTCTGGGAGGGAGGGTATGCTGATTGGCTGGAATGTGTCTGCTGACTTTGAGGTACAGGGTCAAAGTTTGCTCAATGATGATGTATAGTGGGCGGACCGAACATTGCATATGTTCGCCCGCCGAGGAGAACGCGAACAAGCGATGTTCGCCGGCGAATAGTTCGGGACATCTCTATTGGGAGAGTGAATTCCCACTTTAAACCCTTAGCGCCGATGGAACGTAAATATACAGCCTCGGCTTTAGGGGGTTGTACCGGGGTGATGCCTGCAGCTAGAGGCATCACCCCAGTACCATTACCGTTGACGGCTTTCTTGTAACAACAACTGATGTGGCTGAGCAGCCGCTTGGCTGTCATTCCAAGCAGCAGGAGGGGACACCCGCCCTCCCGCCACCATCTGCAGCTCGTCTGGGTCTCCTGTCCGAGCGGGAGACCCCAGCCACCAGCCGGCATGTCCGCCAGCTGGCCAAAGACCCAAACAAAGCCAAATTTGGCTCTGATCGGGTCTCCGATGTAAAAACCCGGAAGGGATGTCATGACATCCCTTCCGGGTACTGGAGCCTTAAAGGCGCCAGATTAAAAAAAAAATGATGGTATTCAAACAGCCAAACTTGGCATTTTGAATGCTTTTAACCACTTTACGACTGCCCGCCACAGATGTACATGTATGGCGCTCGCTCTCGCGAGGCTAGGGGCGAGCGCGTGCCACCGGCGGCGCTCCCACCCCCCGCTCATCAGCGAGAAGCCGATGCATGGGTGAGGCAACTCTGATTGCCGCCTGACACTCGCGATCGTTCCCCACTGAGAGAGAAGAATGGCCAGCTGTTGTAAAAACAGCTGACCGTTCTTCTTCCTGAAATGATCATAGAGCCCCTGTGATCCTTCTATATAGGATCACATGTCTCTATGGTCATTTCAGAAGCCACACCCCCCCCCCCCACAGTTAGAATCACTCCCCTAGGCTTATATTTAACCCCTTGATCACCCACAATGTTAACCCCTTCCCTGCCAGTGTCATTGTTACAGTAACAGTGCATATTATTAGCACTGATTACTAAAAATCGCAGATCGCCGCCATTACTAGTAAAAAAAGAAACAAAACAATAAAGATGACATAAATCTTTAGTAGTTAGTAGTTGCGATAACTTTTGCGCAAACCAAACAAAATACGCTTATTGCAATTTTTTTTTTTTTTTACCAAAAATATGTAGCAGAAAACAAATTGGCCTAACATGTTAAAAAATGTAGATTTTTAATTTTTGAGAATGTCATATGTCAGAATGTGAAAAATATATATTTTTTTTTTTTTCAAAATTGTCGCTCTTTTTTTGTTTATAACACAAAAAAATAAAAAATCGCACAGGTGATCATATACCACCAAAAGAAAGCCCTATTTATGGGGAAAAAAAGGACATCAATTTTATTTGGGTACAGCGTTGCACAACCGCGTAATCGTCCATTAAAGTAACGCAGTGCCGAATTGCAAAATAGGGCCTGGTCAGGAAGGGGGCAAATCTTTCTGGTCTTAAAGTGGTTAAGTACAGAGGAGTGGTTTGGGGTCTTTTAGACCCCAAAATCTCTCCATAAAGAACACCTGTCACTGCCTATTACTATCACAAAGGATGTTTACATTACTTGTGACAGCAATCAAAAAATGAATACTGTAAAAAAGTAAAAAATAAATAATTAAGAAAAAAAAAAAATTAAAGTACCCCGTCTCTCCGTGCTTGCGCGCAGAAACAAATACATATGCAAGTTGCGCCCGCATATGAAAACAGTGCTTAAACCACACATGTAAAGGTATCGCCATGATTGTTAGAGTGAGAGCAATAATTCTAGCACAGGATCTCCTCTGTAAGTGTAAACAGCATAATTTTAAAGCATGACATGTTAGGTATCAATTTACTCAGGCGTAAAATCATCTTTCACATTATACAAAAAAATTGGGCTAACTTTAAGGTTTCTTTTCTTTTAATTCATGAAAGTGTATTTCTTCCCAAAAAAATTGCATTTGAAAGACTGCTGCGCAAATACCGTGTGACATAAAATATTGCAATGATCGCCATTTTATTCTTTAGAGTCGCTGCTAAAAAAAAAATATATATATATATATATATATATAATGTTTGGGGTTCTAAGTAATTTTCCGCAAAAAATACTGATTTTAACTTGTAAGCAACATATGTCAGAAAAAGGCTTAGGTCGCGTTTACATCTGTGCATTTTATGGAAAGGGCCAGGGACCAGCAGGATGCATTTTTGGTTCCAGAGACTTCAATTGATCAAAAACGTGTATTGAAAAATGCAAAATGCATCTGGAATATGCATCAATTACGACCTGCATAAGTGCGAACCAGGCCTCAGGGTAGGATGTCTAATACAGGAGTTAGCAGCCAGCATGAGGTGACTAATATGCCCACTTGGTGGCTTGGTCTCCATACTGGGACCCAGTGTGGCACAGGGTTGAGCTGACAGGGTTGAGTTGAGCCTGGCCTGGAAGCCATGAAGGAAAAATCCTATTAACTGTGCACAACAGGTGGCCTAATAGGAGACCCGGTGTGCTGTCGGAGAGTGGATTAGGCTTAGCATGCCTCTCTTAAATGCCATCTAATAACAGTGTCTCTGGACTTTCTGCATGAGGTGGTTGTTATTCAGAAAGTGTAAAAATGTAGAGTTCCATTTTAATCATATAATAATGGCTTTTGGCTGCAGCACTTGCCTCTTAGAGGGTGCACCACTGGCCTCCCTACAAGCTGTTGAGCTCTCAGGTTTAAACACAGAAGCCGCAATTCTATATTTACAAGTGACAGCGGTGAGCGGAGCACAAGGCCAGTGCGAGAGGTGGGAATATGGAGTTTTTTCATCTTCCAGCTAAAAAAAAAAGCCCCACATTTTTGTAGATAAAGACTTCTGACTTTACCTTGACCTTTCTGATCTGTGTACCTGTTCTGGGTTAGTAACTGAAAAAATACTGAAGCCAGTGATTTAGCATAACAGCAAGGCCACTAGAGTTTTCAGAGTGAGAGAGTGGTCAGCAATGACATCCTCTACATTTCTCATTTTTTAGTGCGAGTGTGCTATGCTTACCTGCAACAACCAACCTTGAAAATTGTTTGCTTATCAGTGTTGCTTGTGCTGTATCGACAGTGCAGCAATAACTTCGATAATCATTTAGGAGAATATCATGAATATGCAGCGAGATGCCTTGAGTGAAATTAACCAGAGAGTACCGGCCCACTTGTTGTTCTTGATTTGATTGGAGTATGGGTGTTTGGTAACATAAGTCCGATGCGCTGTTTGCATAATTCCATCTGATGTATGTGAGATCTGAGGTGTTTTTGGAGTAATAACACGGGATGATGACCTCTTCACCCACAACAGCCATCAGTTCATCCAGTTGACTAATGTATTCTGTATCTAAACAAAGGAAGTGCGTTAGAGGGGGGGTGTAGGTAGCATAATATTGATAGAGCTCAATCGCTCAAGCTGAAACACAAACAAGTAAGAACAGTGACTCCTCTTTCCTGCCTGCACTAGGAAGCTGTACTCAGCTGGAGAGTGTCTGAAAGGAAACAGCTTCTCTGGTCTCTCTGTGAAATGTTATACACAAATACAGGGACCCTACCCTAAAGAGACCCAGTCACTAAATGTCACGTACCTGAGAGGAGACTAAAATGACAAGGTCCGCCACTCTTATATCTCCAGCCCAGGCCCCACTGGAAGTGAAACAGAGGGTGCCGAGGGACAGGAGGAACAGCAGGAGTGCCTGCAGATGTAGATCAGGGGACTTGAAGCAGGAGATGCGGTTCCAAGGCAGCAGGAGAGCCATCAGGTCAGGAACAGTAGCCATGCACAGTAGTTCAGCTGAGGTTATGGAAGCACTCCACTTGCACTACACAACCAGGATGTGTGGCTGGTCAAATCTCTCAGCAGACTTGCAGCAGGAACACTCATCGGGGTGCAGAACAGCAGACAGCCAGGTAGACACTCAAACGGGTTGGTAAGCCAGGATCAGAGACAGAAGCCTGGTCATAGATTTAGCCAGGGTCATCAACAGGCAGCAAGTGAGGTGCCAAATCAAGAGCAGAGCCCAAGTCAGGAACGAGCTGGGTTAGGAAAGAGCTTGGTCAGGAAATAGTGACAAGACAAAAGCAGGATCGGAGATCAGGTCAGGAATAAGCCGGGTCAGCAACCAAGGGAACACAGTGGAAGGACACAGGGAACAGCTGAAGACCAGTCAGCATTAGAGCACAGACAGAGGCATCCTTAAATAGTCTGTCTAGCGCCAACATACATTGTGCGCACGCCCGTTCGTGTGCGCACATTCCCACATTTCTATTAGCCAAACGTCTTTGTGCATGCACATTTCTATTAGCCAAATGTCTGATTGATGTATCTGTTTATCTGTAAAAAGCCTCTCATGTATTGACATTCCAGAAGACTGCTGCTGCTGAATCCCTCCATATTGGATGTGATATCAGCAGGCTCAAGTGACACCCTGTACTGTTCAGCGCTTCATAAAAGGATTTGTATGGAGGTGAAAGGAGGGACAAAGAAACTGGTGATAACTCTTGTGCGTCTTCAGCTCTTCTAGACTGGAACATTCACAGTATGTTTTTGCCTCAACAGACACTCTAATGGGGCCCCCTTCACCTCCCAGGTCCCATAGCGGCCCATGGGCTGCTATCCTTATATAGTTACCCCACTAACCCTCCGGGTAGTATTGTGACACAGAGAACAAAATTAATATAAAATAACCATTCGAAAATGTATAATCTTTTAAACTATTGCCATTTTATTTTAAATTACTTTAAAACAAAAAAAAAAAAAAAAACCTGTTAGCAAGCAAGTAGTTGCTACTCCTATGCCTGATTCTGAGCTGGCCAAGCATTGAGACATAACTGTAGGGACAGTAGGCTGCTACAGGTGTGCACCTCTAGGTACCTGTACACCTTTTTTCTTGATTGAGTTACTTTAAGGTCAGATTCACATATCTGTGTTAGGAACACGGGCATAATCACACGCCAATGCTGCACATTAGTAGACACATGGTAGTTCCATTCATTCTTGTTGGCACCTCCATGCATCAGCAACTGTGGCTCATTTTTATGCACACCAAACTACATGGTTCAGTGCAACATGATTTCCCAAAAGGGTTGGGGACTTCTTTCCCCATATTTCTCATGGGTAAGGCAGCCCAAGTGCATCTAAGCCCAAGAAAAAAACATGTAATTGTGCAGTGTGCCAGTCTTTAGGTACAGTATGGTGGCTGCAATCATTTTCTGTTGTCAGGCTTTTTCTCTTTATTATCACCTAGTGATTCTGTCACAAATACTTCTAATATACTTCCTAAGATGACAACATATAATTACTGTACTGTGTGGTATCTATGTAGGAGCAGTATATTAACATTACAGAACACTTGGGACACAGTGATGCAATCCAAACCAAGACTCACTTCGAAAAAAACTGCTGAACAAGCTTTTAAGTTCTTATTATCCACTTTGGTCACGCATCTCAGACTCCCCTGTGTCACGGAGCACTCAAGAATGGCTGGGAATTCTGGGAGCCGTGACATCACCCATAGGCTCCAATGACCGAGTGTGCCCTCCTCTCCCCTGCAGATGCTGTTCACCGACGCAGGGGAGCTGGAGCTTTGGGATTATGTGACCATACCGAAGTGGATAAAAAATAGGTAGAATACAGATCTTTTTTTCTACAGAATATGCAGGATAGGTAGAATGAGGGGGTGGGAACATTTTTAAGAATATGTAGTGTTAGGCTTTTCTTCCACTTTAACCCATTGTCCAATACACCCACACCCTACAACCATCCTCTGCTGTGATTTGGTATTCTGGTAATAAATAAGACCTTCAAGGTCTCATCTATCTTCATGACAGCGTCCAGTCTTGATGAGGTCTCATCATTTACCAGGAGGGTCATTGGTAACTAAACACTAGATTCTTTGAATTACATTTCCTTTAAAGTGAACAGTAGATGTTGGCTGTTGGAAATAAATCAATAAATATTTACCTGAAAATTGCAGAAGAGTGCCATGTCTATTCCACCTGATTGTAGTATCATATTTACTATTGTATAGTCGGCAGCAAAATCTAGGTCCATCCGTTGGTTCTAATCCTGTAATTTTGATATATTCCATCCGATTCCTGTTAGGATCCTTCTCTCTGTAGAGTCTTCCCTTATATTTCTCTATAACATTTCCAGAAGGGGAAAATATTTTCCTGTCAGATGAGCAATATAGTCCATCTGTCTCTCCCCAAATGATCTGTATATCATTACCCAGTTCCTCCACACTGGAGTATGGACACGGAATGGTAACAGAACCTCCAGATTTCTGTTAGAGCTCCCATCTGATAAACACAACTGGAAGATCTTGTGATCCCTAAAACAAGCAGAAGAAACAAAGTTAAATATCAATCTGTTAAAAAATAATGTATAGTCTTATCAATTAATTTTAGCTGTAGAAAAGATGAGCTTAATCTAAATGATTTTATCAATGCATAGTAATCATTGAAATTCTAACTCCTTTCTACACTTTGTAATTGTACATATTCATGGGGGCCAGGATTGCCAATGGCCCATAAATTTACAGACAATTTGTAAAAATTGTTGGTTATAAACAGGTCTGTGCCTGCGCTGTTGGCTGCTTGTGACGTCATATTGCACGGCACATTGGGTGTGCATAAAAAGGACGCCCGAAGTGCTAGTTTCTCACCAGCTGCTATTCCATCGCAAAAAACTGGGGGGAAGGGTGCGGCTCCTCTGGCTGCTCGATCACGCACATGCTGCCGGCCTCTGTTCTGTTCTCTGCTCTGCCCTTTGACTCTCTGCCAGCCTGCTGGTGCCTGCCTGTGTCTCAGTCTGCCTGCTGCTGCTGCCACCCAAAGTGCCCACAAGTTGCCTAGAAGATACTGTAGAGTAGCAAATTTGCAGGAACCATGTCCTGCTAGTGGTGGATTTTAAAGGCACTAACATGGAACGGTATATAGATTAAAAAATAATTTATTAAACATCATATAAAAAACATGGTAGGTGCCATAATGGATTAGAAAAAACAATGCACATTAAGCATGTATTGGTGAAACATAAGGTTAGTGGCAAAGACATAAAACCTTTATATATAAATTTTACACAAGAGGTGTTGGATTGGCGTAGTGGTCAACGTGTTTTGTTCTTCCTCAAGACCAGCCACAAATATCACAAAAGCCCAATACGGTCACATACGTCTGGGGGGGGGAGGGGGCGGTCACAGGGGGCAGATAGCAGCATGGGGCTCAACTGAGACACCCTATCTCTTTAATAGCTTATATTAGCAAAAGTGGATAAGTTAGTATGACTTCCTGGGGATGGGTTCATCAACAGAGGGGATGCTTGTATAAAGATGACATGAACTTCCTCTATCCCATCTTATAAGTGTTCAAAGAAGATACTTCTCCCTTGGATTATGGATTGGATCTATGTCCAATGTGCTAATAATTAAACTCTAATGAACGGATAAATGAAATATGTGAAAGCAGAACACATGGACTCATAGAAAAAATCCCAAGAACAATAATAAAACAATCTGTGTAGCGCTAACAAAAAGAATATAAATTAATACTGATAAAATTAAATGCATGAATCAATATTATAAATATATACTCAACAATAATAGTGTATATGAAACCACTGTAAAATTAATCTGATAATTATATCAATAAATCATGAACACATGTGTAAATCCAAAAAATAGTCCATACACCAAAGAGGAAAAAGAAAAAAATCAATCAATCAGGGCTTAAAAAAGTGCATCAAAAAAAATTAATATATAGTGTTGAAGGAATATCAAGGAACCGCAAGTCCCAGCAGGTAAGTCCTAATTCCACAGAACCAGGGATAAGGAAAGGAATACATCCGTGAAGGATCACCAAGGAAGCAATATAGCAGCTTACCAAAACGAATTGGTCACCCAACCAAACTAATGGATAGACCACTGTAGGATTGATAGTAATAATAAGGAAATCCACCAGGTGTCACTCCAATAGCGACAGATAACTCAGGTCCGATATTTATTGGCATATAAAAGATGATAATAGGGACATAGTGTGATAGAACAATCGATTTATTTAAAACCACAAAGTATAAAACTCACATTTGAGAAGACATCATACAGCATGTAATGTTGTTGGCAAAGAAATCCAATATTTGCGGCGTCCCTGCAAATACCAACAGCAAGAATACGGCTTGTGGGGGCGTGGTCACATCACGTCTGACTCCACCCTAAAAATTACATACGAAATGTAAATTGTATGCACCTGTCATACAGGTGCAGAACCTGTCATACAGGTGCAGAAAAATGAGGCCTTGGGTGTTGGTGGTGACCTAAACCAAAAACATTGTTGGAAGCTAGCAGAATCAAGATTGAGGAATAGGATAGGCAGCATATTTAGTCTTCAAGGATTGGCAGACCCCTAGCAAATTCAATCAGTTACATCAGCATCAGGGGCTTGATAGCTGTTGTTGATCCAGGACTGATTCATTTTGATAAAAGTCAGCTGGTCAACAGAGTCTGTGGACAGATGCACTCTTTTGGCCATCACAAAACCTCCAGCAGCACTGAATGTCCATTCTGAAAGCATTTTGGACAGGCCAGTAGCTCCATTGCATTATTGAGGAAGTTCTGGCCAGTTTTCCATCCTCAAGACCAAGTAACCCAGTGGATGCTCAGTTGGAAAGGTCTCCAAGTCTGCTCTTGCCCCTAGATAATCCTGTACCATATTATGGAGACATTGCTGATGGTTGCTTAAACCTAACAGCCCTGGGTGCTGAGGACAAAAGAACTGTTTAAAGGCATCGGTCAGCCAGCCGCCTTCTCCACCGCTCCTCCTTTGGCTGAACGATGCCTCAAAAACAAGTCCAGAGAATGTTGACCTCTCAGTGTCTGGAAAAGGTGGTACACAAATTTTTCAAGGCCTACTCAAGATTTTTCATCCTCTGCTCCCTCTGCAAAGGCAGGATTAGCTCTGCAACTTTACCCTTGTAACGAGGATCAAGTAGGGTTGCCAACCAGTAATTATCCCTCTCCTTGATAGCATGAATCCTCTGGTCCATTCACAGGCTTTGCAGAATCAGGGAGCCCATGCTTCGTAATCGCAACCATTCCTGGCTCAAGCTGCTAGCATTAAGACGCTGAGCATGTGGATGGTTGGGACAGTATTTTTTTTTACGGTTCAGCAACTGGGGTAGTGAAATTTGCCTGCTGGTCAAATCAAGCGTTGGTGTACTGCTGGCAGATTGGGTGCAAGTATCTGTGGCACTCATTGCTATACCATCATCCCTCTCAATGCATGTTTTTGATAAAGACATGAGGTATAGTAGGGTTAGAGATCCCAGATGAGGACCAAGTTGAAGTATGCTTGTTTTTATCTTGTGGCTCATTCAGGTGCTGTTGCCAATGGACTGCATGGAAGGTCGTCATATGTCTTGTCAAGCATGTGGTGCCCAAGCGGCTGATGTTCTGGCCACACTTGATCCGCTTTAGAAAGATATTGCAAAAAGCAATTCTGCGGTATACTGCACATGTGTTTTGTGAAAAGCCCACACTAATGAACTTTTGGAAGGCCGCGGGGAGTTTGCAGCACCCTGCACCTGTGGAGCTCTGTGATGTGATGCAATTGGTTGGCTACTCCTGTGGCAGCCCCTGGAGCACATCCTGCGTTGTTGTAGATGTGCCTCCTCCTCATCCTCACTTTCCTCCTCTATCTTGTCAGGTACCCAAGTACAGTCAGTGACCTCATCATCCCCTCCTTCCTCATCCACTCCCTCCTCATCACTGAAGCAAACTTGGCAGTATGCTGCAGCTGTGGGAACATGACTGCTAGTTTCTTGTCCGTCATTGTCACCCCCTCTCTCTAGGCCCACATTATTCCCTTCATCAACCTGGGAACCAACATCACAGCATTCAAATTGCTGCACATCCTCCATTAGCATGTCACTGACACTATGGTCAAATAATTTAGGTGACTCCTCCAGGCATGGATTATGGGGGGGGCGACAGAAGGAGTAGCTGTGCAGAAGGAGCCTGTGGAACAGGCCGCTTTGGCAGCTGCAGTGGAAGGCAAACTAGTATGAGCCTGGGTGTCAGAGGATGAGGAGGAAGAGGACGGCTTAT